>NC_079458.1:18496612-18814112 GCF_903798145.1 Danio aesculapii
ATCCATTCAAAATGTTTTCTTTTCTTAATAAAAACTTGTTTTCAAGAAATGGCATGTTTTGAAAAGCAGGATCAAAAAGCTAATATTTTCCTCCTCAGATGTTCTTCCCATCTTCTAGCTTTGTGTTCATTCCAGACACATCTAGAATAAACTAGTTTAATTTAATCTTTTTTGCTTGGGGTGGGAAACATTTTCTGTTCTTATTTATTTTTTTACTTATTTAATTTTTTCCCTCCTCCGGTTATTTTTCATTTCCAAGCAGACTGATTCTGGTTGTGAGTAACAGCTAGCCAATTGTCTGTCCTGCATTTCCACTCAAGTAAGACACATGATGTTGATCCATCAACGGTACGAATGACAGAAAACGTAGCAGCATCTCTCTGATTTCTTATTTATATATATATATATTTTATCCGCCGTCAGCAAGACGCCTGAAAGAATCACCTTTTCTCCATTTAGGAGGAGAAGAAATTTGCAACACGGCAGAACTCCCTTCTATAACCAAATGTAATGCTCAGGATTTATTTTCATAAGGTGCACACGTGACTTAATCCCTTTACCAAATGTTTATAGGCTGGTGGCAGAGTGGAGGTTTGTGGGTGAACCAACATCACAGCACTCAAAGGTCCAAGGAAATGACCTGCAGTCGCCCAATTGAGGATATCCTTGAACTTGACTGAGGCCGAGAGATAGATAGAGAGAGGAAGAGAGAGAGAGAGAGAGAGAGAGAGAGAGAGAGAGGGGGAAATGACAGGGCTGGAGGAAAACAAAGGCGACTGGGCCACAACTGGGCCCCATCCCCAGGGAAAACTAATATAGGCTGGGGAATTTCGAAGGTTAAACCCAGGATTGGGAAGCAACGGAATATCTGTAACTTAATTATGCATTTAAACTACAAAATATGAGTAACTGCATGTCATTACAGTTACATTTTAAATTAGGAATGCACTGAAATTAAAATTCTGGATGCACTTGACTGAAAACCAAAACTGAAAATGCTTTGTAATAATTATTCATTCATTTTCTTTCGGCTTAGTCCATTTGTTCATCAGGGGTCACCAAAGCGGAACCGCCAACTTATCCAGCATATGTTTTACACAACGAATGCCCTTTCAGCTGCAACCCAGTACTGGGAAACATCTATACACACTCATTCACACACATACACTATAGCCAATTTAGTTTATTCAATTCACCTATACCGCATGTCTTTGGACTGTGGGGGAAACTAGAGCACCCAGAGGAAACCCATGCGAACATTGGGAGAACAGGCAAACTCCACACAGAAATGCTAACTGACCAAGTCGGGCCCCAAACCAGCGACCTTCTTGCTGTGAGGAAACAGTGCTGAGCCACCGTGTTGTCCTTTGTAATAATATATATATATATATATATATATATATATATATATATATATATATATATATATATATATATATATATAAATACATATATAAATACATATTTTTTTTTATAAAGTAATTGTGCATGACTTTTTAAAATTAATTTTGTAAGAGCAGAATGTTGAGCTATTTGAATTTGGACCACAGTATGCACACAAGCTACGGAACAGTGCTACACTTCTCTTGTAACAAACTGCCCTTGTGCATCCATTCAATTGCAATGAATGGGTTTCATGGCGCAGCACTCTCCATATCTGGTGTGAAAGCTCCTAAGCAATGCACACTGAATATCATTTGAGGGAGTGTTATTTATTAATTATTAGCCCCTGTAAGCTATATATATTTTTGATAGTCTACAGAACAAACAATCGTTATACAATAACTTGCCTAATTACCCTAACCTGCCTAGTTAACCTAATTAACCTAGTTAAGCCTTTAAATGTCACTTTAAGCTGTATAGAAGTGTCTTGAAAAATATCTAGTAAAATATTATTTACTGTCATCATGACAAAGATAAAATAAATCAGATATTAGAAATGAGTTATTAAAACTGTTATGTTTAGAAATGTGTTGAAAAAATTTTCTCACCGCTAAACCGAAATTGGGGAAAAAATAAACGAGGGCTAATAATTCTGACTTCAACTTTAAGAGGAAGTCAGTTTTTTTATTGCAATAACAACAGGTCGAAATACAAACAGATATAAGTATAGTACAGACAATACAAATATTACTTTTTTGCAACAAGAGAAATATGACAACTTTAATGAAATATAATAAAGGTAAAGCAAAAGAAAGACAATGAGAAAGAAAGCAAAGAAACAAAAAATGCATAAAGAAGAGAGGGCACATGAAAAAATAATACAAATTAAAGCAGAATATTAAATAAAGCACATGTTTTATAAGTTTTAACAGCTTTCTTGTTATAAGACTCTGTAATGATTTTCAAGCACAGTTCCAATTCTCGTTTAAAAAAATACAAAATTTGGCTTTAATATAAAACCACAAAATAATATGTTTATAGCTTAAAAGAAAAATCACCACAAACCTTTAGAACAATTAGAGAATTCACATTAGACCAGAAAAATTTAACAAAGGGTGTAAGTGGCAGTCACTGATTCTCTGACTCTGAAATTCTGCAAAAGCATTCTGTTCTGCTCTGCTCGTAAGTTTACATTTCCTTTACAGAATATATTAAACTGTTATAGTTTCTATATATTAAGAGAGATAATGGAATTCTGTTCTTTTATTTTTATTCTGTTGCTTAGTTCTTTTCTACATAAGCTATTGTACAAATCGGATGCTTATAAAAAATGATAATTGAATTTCAAGAGTTTACATACAATCTTTATCTTTATTACTTTAAAAAATAAAATAAGTAGTAATCAATTTCAAAACCCTCATTCTGTTGCATTTGAGCATTTCTTTATTTTTGCCCTTAAAGTGTTATCATGGAAAGAAAGCCTCTGTTGAAGTTTGGAAAAAGCATCTGCTCTGATTTTGATAGAACACAAAATATGTGGGCAAAATATGTGTGTAATTGTGACCGAGTTTAGCTGCCGCCCATGTTTCTTAATACGAGAGAGAAAGGTAAACAAATTCAGCAAACATATCAAATTCGGTGTGTTTTATTGTTGCTGAAGCCTCATGTATTTTAATACTGGTAAAATCCCGGCTGGATTCCAATTAAAAACAGGTTTTCCTCTGCCCTGAGGGAGAACGGCTAATTATTCTGTTGTGGCAGAGGGGGGTATATTAGCTGTACACAACTAATATACAGTACGCTTTCATCTTTTGTGTTCTTTATTCAATTTTAATAGTGTTAGCTCAAAATAATTGCTTAATTAGAGTAAGTGGGTAGAGACAGAATGGGGATGCTCCTGTCTCTGAGGAGAAACCTGGCTCTGTGGGTTTAACACAGCACAGGCCCGACACTAACCTTGAGAATTTGCAACACTCTTCACCTTTTGCTGGGGATGATGGGATTTGCTTGTGTTTTAGTTTTGTTTTGATTGAGATTTTTCCCCCTCCATTTTAATACACAGCGATATCAAATATCATTGGATGGCATAATGAAACTGCACAAGACATCACATTTTGGTGTCTGAAGAAAAATGTGCAAAGAAAGCATATTAAATTCCAGTAAAATGGCTGTTTTAACTTTTCAAATAACTCATGTGAAGATTAAATTGTAAAAATTGGATGAAAATTAATTAGTAGACATAATAATTAATAAACCTAGTGATTTAAAGCAGAAAAAGGTCATTGAATTAGAATGTTGTTGGAATCAAAGAGATTAACAAAAAAACAAAAAAAAAAAGATTAGATTTATTTTGATAGTTGACCATTTTATGTCTTTGATCCATAAATATCACATTCAATAACATAATATCAGAGTAATTAATTCTGTCTTACTTTATTCGTACAGTATTTCAAATCTATTCTGGACCACACTGTAAAAAAAATTATGTGACAAATAGTCATGACAACCCAAGAGAGGGATGTCCAGATCTGATCACATGATCGGAAATTGGGCCCGATCACGCGGGTTCAGACTCTGAATTGGACATTGGACATTACCTTCCGATCAGGACTGCCAGCAAAGTAGAACACGGAAGCAGCTTGAAGCTGAAGGCGCGAGTATGTCTGCGGTCTGGAGGTCTTATAAAGTTGATGACAACAACATTGCCATAGCAAGCTGAGACATATGAAAACTTGGGATTGCCGTGTGTTTTAAGTTGAGGTGATATTTGTTTTTATATTAGTTTTTTTATTTTTACTGTTGCACTAAAGTCCAAAAGTGAAGAATTGATTTTATTTATTACTTGATTACTCAAGCTATCTCATAGAGACGCTCTGTTTGTTAACAGAGTTGTTGAATGTTAAAATAAGATGAATCACAGTGAGTAAAAAAAAATTCAAGCAGTTATTTAAAATCTTCTTCTGTTTTCTTCAGAAAGTCATTCAGGTTTGGAGTGCAAGAATTGCCTTTTTTAAGGTGAACTTGAGATAGTTTAGAGTAGAGCTGCACAATATATCGTTTGAGCATCAATATCGCAATTTGTGTATCCTCAATTTGTCACATCGCAGGATTAGATCGTTTATTAAAGATTAAAAGATAAAGATGTTATTATTTTTAAATCATTTCTACATTGATGACATGTTATTTTATGTTTGATTGTTTAATTTTTATTCCCAGTGATGGGTTGCAGCTGGAAGGGCATCCGCTGTGTAAAACATATGCTGGATAAGTTGCTGGGTCAAACTGCTGTGGTGACCCCTGATTAATGAAGGGACTAAGCTGAAAATAAAATGAATGAATGAATGTTTAATTTCTGTACCTAGATACTCTGCAGAAAACCATAGAGCACTGTTTGTTTCACTTTTAGCTTTACTTTGTTGTTTTTATATATGCTTGTAATTTATTGTAAGTTTTGCAAAGGCATGAAAGGCTTGATCATCCCAATCTATCTAAATGAATGAAATGTTTCCAAGTAGAGCTTTTTTCGTTTAATCTGCTGAAATTATATTCATATCGCAATATACAGTACATCATCAGATTTTTCCAATATCATGCAGCCCTAGTTTAGAGGCCACAGCATTCCTTAAAACTTAACCCATTAAATATGAAGCTATAAGTTTAAAAACAGACCATTTGAGATGCCACAACAGAATAATTGTCCAGTCGGCCAATTGAGTGTTATACAATATGTAATATATGGGTATTTTGCAAAGCCTCCAGCCAGCAAGATGTTTTCAATTTAGCATGGCTCTCCGATCATGATATCACTTTCTCTGAGCTGTTCCAGATCAGGATGGCCACAGCCGTCCGAGGTGATCACCTCGTCCAACTCAAAGGCTTTCTTGAGGAAGAGTAATTCCACAGTTGCTGAGGTACTGAAAAAGCAATCTGCAAAAATACCCCAGGGTCATGTCTTTGGTCCGATGATTTGTGTGAAATGTCATATATTAAATATAAGTTCGACATTGAGCCACACACTGTAAAAAGTGCTGTTTCCCCCCAGCCGCGTTTTAGGTCGAAGCAAATGGTCACAAAGGAGACAGAACTCTTCCACCGTCTCACACACAGACAAACACACACACACACACACACACACAAACTCCATCTTTCCAATCTTAGAACGGGCGGAGGCCAAAAATGACACGCAGCTGCATTTCATTTGCAAATAGGAGGAAAACTTTTCTTTCGTTTGCTTTTGCCTGTTCTTGCCCCCAGAATTCACAATTCGCCTCAATTGACGTTCTTCCTTTTTTCTGCACCTCTGTCTTATCTGGTGTGGGTTTCATCTGCCATGCAATAAGAAAAGGACAAAGCTTGTAACTAATTCATAAAGTCCAGGCGTCTCTCGAGAGGTGCCGGAAAGAGAACGCCGTCTCGAGGGATGTCAGAAAGTCAGTCAAGCCAGCAATCCTTCTGTCCATTCGACTCCATGAGATATGACAGAGGAGCTACAAAGCATGTCGTTCTCAAGAAGGAAGAAGGACAATTGATGTTTTCCTTTTTTCCCCCCTCCTCTTTCTTTTTTATGTCGATGTGTTGTTTGTTTTTCTGGAAAGTTTACTCTCGAGGCGATCGCACTGAAGCATTTTAGAGGCTGTAATTCAGAGAATAACCTGGAAATCCATTCAGCTTGCTTATGCTGGATGATAGTGTGCTTTTCATATTTGCATCATGTTTTATTTTTTGTATACATATAAATAAGGTAATGGATTTGCCCTCAGAGCCTTGAGTAGACCTTGCTAATATCAATTAATTGACATGCATTTGTCTAAAACATGCATTTGTGTTTTAGCTATGCATATTGCTCTGCAGTGCCTTTTTTGTTGATCTCCTACAGCAGTTTTACTGATTTATCAGTTTAACCTTGAAGGTGTTCTTTCACAGGTGTGTATAGTATTGTAGAGAAGCTCTGAACACATGCAAAATGTATAAGAAAGGTCAGGGTGGTTGTAACTTTTTAAACATTTGTAATGTAAGGGATTTGTTTTTGTTTTTTTTTCTGTTTTTGGTATGTATTTCAAACTTGAAAATCTGAAAAATTATATTATTTTGACAACATATCTCTAAACACTAAGTTATTGTCTATTTATTTATTTAACCCCTGCTCGCCAATCTTCAGTGTTTTGTACAGATTTCAGCTTGGTCTTATTTTTAAAAAGTCAGATTGTAGCTGAAGAGAAAAAAGTTCAAGTTATGTGCCTTTTTGTTTATGAAAATTACTATTATGTAATTATAATACATTCAAATATGTATTTTACAAAACATGTTTAGCTTAAAATTGACAGTATATCAAAGCTAAATATCTGAACAAATTATATTCCAAATTTGAACTTGATTTCTTAAAAATTAGCTTTCCGTGACCTCCAGATGACATCCAGTTTCCTTTGGTGATCAAATGAGGCGCTCTTTAAGTTTTAAGCAATATGAACTGTATTTTTTTCATACTTTTGACAATATTTGTAAAGTAGACATAAATGTATAAAGTATTAGGGGCAGTTTGGTGGTAATTGATTTAAAGTTAGCCTCTAAAAAACATCAGTACAGTAGATTGCTGTAGCGAAGTAATGCTTTACAACTTTGATTATCCTTGTTGCAAATGAACAAATAACGGTTTCTCAGTAAGATCTATCGAAAGGTCATGATTCGCACTCGTTAAATAATTACTTCATATAGCTTTATTTTACATTCACAGGGAATACAAAACACAGACGTTTCGGCACAAGTCACACACTGAGCTAGGCATTGTCTGAGTTTTGTATCTCCTAAGAATGTAAAATACCCTTTAAGTAATATTATTATAAAAAATTAACCCACCAACTTAAAAAAAAATGCTATATCATTTCAATGCTAGATTTTTTTATCTTTCGAATGGTATATAGTTTGTCATGATTGCTCTATGTTTAGACTATAACATTATGCTTAAAATTGTAACCATAAATGAGTTACAGTAAATGTGTTTTAATCTATTACTCTTTCAAAATAAACTGGTAAAATGTATTCAGAGCACTTAAACGTTTCCAAATATAGTTTGTCATGTATAGATTAGAATTTAATTGCAAAAAAAAGGCAATGCAAACTTGTTTTGATGCATCCCGGTGGCAGGACGGTGACAGGTGGAACTACCTTACCACCTGTTTAATTTGTAACACCACATTGGATTATGTGTTTATTTATTTACATACATAGGGACTTAGGCACAGGGGCTTGTGAGTCGTATAGTGGAAATATTATTGCAGTATTTCTTTCTTTCTTTAGATATATTTTATTTGAATATGGAAAATAGGATACAAAGTTTATATTGTTAAATATTATTATAGTTTAACTATTTTTTTTTTCATTTTAATACATTTTAAAATGTAATTTATTGTGTTCATGTGTTCATTCTGTTCAGTATCATTAAATCATTGGTAACACTTTATTTTTATGGTCCATTTGAGTATTAGTAGGCTGTCTGCCTAATATCTGTTGATACTGCTCCTTCAATAGACCTTCAAAAAACTTTGCAAGTACATGTCAACTTACACTAACCCTAACCCCAACCTAACAGTCTACTTATAATCTAATAAGAATGAGTTGGCATGTAGATGCACTGTAACTTAAATTTAGACCATCAAAATAAAGTTTCAAATCACTTTTCTGATCATGATTTTGGACTTTTTTTATTATCAATTTTTAAACCAGCTTAATATTTTTGTGGAAACTTTCAATAATATTTTTCAGAATTCTTTGATGCAAATAAAATTCAGTAGAATAGCATTTATTTGGAATCAGATCTTGTGTAACACTTTTTGTTAACAAATCTATTCTCTTAACTATTCGAATGGAAGTGTATTTATATAAATGTCTTACAATGTGCGTAATAAATGCTATTTTATGAACATTTAGGCAAATCTGTTACATGTTGTTTATTAATATGATTGGCAATCAAAGGAAAAACCAAAAAATCAAAGATATAAAATAGATTTTGATCTGGAAATCTTTTATAATTTGTAGTTCACCCCTGTGCCCAAATGGTTAAAGCGACGGTCTTAGCCTTCACCCATGTGACATCCATCTCCAGTCTCCCCTGTATATGTGCACCCACACATGCCGTAAAACTTCAAAGCAGAAACTCCAACTATATTACCAGAGCAGTTGATGTAGGCGAGGAACAGCGCATTATTCATTCGTGTATGGGAGGAGATGAAACCCATCTCGACTTATTTGTTCTAAATTGTAATGCTCCCAACTAGTCTTTAATCTTTCATTAGGGCCGCGCTATGTCTAAATTCGTACGAGCTAAATCAATCGCTACCTTGAGGACTTTGATGAGTGTGTTTTGCTGGATTTTGATCCTTCTTTATACATTTATGAGCATTTTTTGGAGGATGGGGAAAACAGAAATATGCACCAGAGGCATGTGTGATGTAGGCACATCCAAGAATCCATAATGGATCAGACAAGAAGCTCATTATGAAGATTTGCCTTGGGTCAGCCTTTCGGTAGCACAGGATGGCGAATCTTGAACAATGGAGGTCTTAAAAGGGAGAAGGATCAAAGGGTCCAAACAGGCCATCACAATCCAATTGAAATGTTTTCTGGGCATCATAAGGAGGTAATGGATGGACGCGCAGTAAGAAGAAGAAGAAGGAGAAGAAAAAAAAGTGGTGGCCATTTTGAATGCGGCCCAAATTACAGTGTGTTGAAGAGTGGATGGAAAATTCACATGACAGACTTCTGCACTTTTCATCTGTGCATTGTGTTGGGAGTAAAGCCGGTCATTATAGATACCCAAATGCATTTCGCACACTCCCATAATGAGCCTAAAGCATGTTTTCCTGTTGTGTTTTGCTTGAAAAGATTTGTATGTAACTGCTATCATTTCAATATGTTGATTTAATGTGTCCGATAAACTCTTAGCTACTTTTTTCTTCTCATGTTTTCTCCAGTTCAAGTAATGTGCCATCCAGATTCTACCTGCAGTAGCTGTTCTGCTGTCTCTTGTCCAGTTTGGGTTTGTAGGAGTGCTCTTGGTCAGATAGCCGGATGGTGTGGAGGTTGTTCTGAAGCCCCAGGTACGTCCACCTTTCACGCCAATGATGAATTTGTGCTCATGCATATAGACAGCATGTCATCCATGTGCAGCATCAACCTGTATGATGGCAGGTAGCAGAAGTGCGCTTATGACACGCGTCAAAGAAAAGCATATGTCTGACCTTGTTTCAGCTGCTGTCAAAGATGCCTAAAAATTTTGCAAAACCAAAAATATGACATCTGTTGTGCCTTTTTGCTTGAAGGAGAAATTATGTAATGATGTTATTGATTTTCTATCCTTACAATAATGGCAAATCATCAGAAATTAATAGAAGTGCCATAATAGTATACTTGAAATGTTTGTCCATATAGCTTAAGTCATGCATTAGTTTTGTGTGGAAAATTATGCTAATATTTAGATCCTTTTGACAGTGTTGTCATCTAAATTCAAAACTTTTCAAATCACAAGTAATTTTTAGCACATTGCTAGGTCAATGTTAAGTTTCTTGAACAAAAATTAACCTTATAAGACCTCACTTTATTATCAGGAGCCACAGGCATTCATTTTGTCAGTACATGCTTTTTTTTTTTAAACTCAGTGCCGTTAGCCATTGACTTGCATCAGTTTGATATATATGATCGAACTACAATAACAGACCAGTGTGTGTGCTTCAATGTACACTAAGAGCCTCAAACAAAACTTTTGTATGTGTTTTAAATATTCTATGCAGTGAATGTCACAAAAGTGCTTAGTTGATCCAGAAAATCATTGTCAAAATCACGAAAATTCTATGAGGGGCTTTGGTGTCTCTGCAGCTTTCTTTCAGGCTGATGGTGACCATCAAATGGTGACTTGTGAACTGCTGAAGTGTTTTCACAGGGTGTCCTCTGGGTCCTAAAAAGTATTAAAAATTAATAAATCAATAATGAGAAAATCAAGGCCTTTAAAAGGTAATAAAAAGACTTAATTGAGTTTTTATTCAATTCAATTTAAGTTTTTATGATGTCTTAAGTTTTATTTAAGTGTTGTCCAAAGTGTTGTGACAAAGTGTTTTTTCTAGCTTATCTGTGTTCTGTTGCGTGGTTGTGCTCCAGTGATTTTAACTACAACTGTTTATTAAGTTAAAGGTTTGATACTGATAAGAACTTGAAGTGGCGATGAGGTCTTAAAATATTCTGAGAAGGTCTTTAAAAAGTCTTAAAAAGGTATTGAAATTACCTTTAGGGTTTCTGCATATACCCTGTTTCTATTTTGTGCATTTTTGGAATTATACATCCAGCCAGTGGTTCTAGGGCATGAAATCTGAGACAAGGCATAAGAAGACTTGAAGTATAGTGTACTTTTATGAACATTTATGATGCTTTTGCCTCATTTTGAATCTTAAAAATGTAATCCCTGGAAAAAAGCTGCCAGGACTTTATTTTGCACTTTTTTTGTGTGTTTTGTGTCTAAAGAAAGTCAAACGATTTGGAAGTTTTATTTTGAGAGAACTAATTCTTGAGGCTCAATTGTTGGGGATCCATTCAGTTTGAACTAGTGAGAGGACGAGGCCGCAATGTGGTGAGAGAGCCTCTAAATAGCAGCATCTCAGATGCCGTTCTCTGTTCTTACATGCCATTTTGTACAAGTACATTCAGTGCGTCTGAGACAATTTCATCCTTCTATTATTTCCAGAATCCCATCTTTCATGAAGAGCCGTGAATGCAGAATTTTTGCCATTTTCTCTATCGCCATTTTTTTTTTTGGTACCGTTACGATTAGATGTAATAAAAGACACAGAAGTATTTGATAGGAAAGTCATTGCTCCATTTTTAACGTAGTCAGACATTATCTTTTGTTTGGGGTTTAGTGGAAATGTGGTTGATGGCTTATGAAAGACAAACAATAGCATTTAATAGGTCCATAAACAGAAAATAGAAATATGCTCCCGTTAGTTTCTCATGTAAATGCAAAATTTGAGTAATTTTTTTGTGAACACTATAGAAAGTGAACACAAAAAACATCCTTCAGGTAGTTGATGTGCACTTAAGAAATATTAAATAGTCTTTAAAGCAACAATTTCTTCTGATTGTGCTTCGATATACATAATTTATTTCGTTTTTTGAGGGCAACGGTTAGAGCACTACACATTCAACAGCTCTGTGACCCTGCAATTGAGCGAGAGAAAGAGGAAAAGAGAAAGAGACACACTCATTCATGCCTCCTGTGAAGTGTTGTCCCTCTTTATAGCGCTTCTGAGCACATTGATTTTACTATAGTTTGGCATTACCTGCGGTAACTAATGCGCGGGGGTCTACCCTTCGGGAGCAGCTGGACTCTGCGCATTAATTCGGAGCCCCTGTTTGAGTACGCAACGGCATATGCTGTCTTTTGTCTATTATCCTTCTCGTCTGTTATTCCCAAATATTGACATCGGCCGTTTTTATTAGCGCTAACCGCTCGCTAGCCTCCCAGCCTCATGCACGGCTCTATTTCCTGCTATTGATTGGCTTCTTCAAGCCAGCAGGTAGCTGTCCTCTCAGGCTGTCCTGAGGAATCACTTCCAATGACTTTATACGCACAATTTACACGGTGCGCTTTAAAGAGAATATTATCCTCAATCCAAATCGTTGCCCCCTCCTTCCCCCAACCAGGTCAATATCCCACAATGCAGTGTTTTGTGCCCTGTCATGTGCCTGTTATTAAAAGATACAGAAATCGACATTTCAGCAATATGTCTCTCATAAAATGATGGTGGCGCAGACAGGCTTGTACCCCTTACATGTTATTACAACAGAGCACTGTTGTGGTGTGTTTACATAAGACGTTCCTGCATGTACGTGTGCAAACGGATCGTTCGTGATGTGCTAAATATAATCCGAACAAGGTTCCCCAATACACCAACAACCAAAAAAAAGGTTTTGTGGCGTGCAGTGTTTTTGATTATGCTCAATCAGGCGACAGACAACAAAGAAAGTTTCATTTTAAGAATATGAAGTGAAAATAGAAGGCAGAAATCATTTCGGCTAGCACAGTGTAACTTTTAACATGCAAAATATGCTATTTTGTGTGTGTGTGTGTGTGTGTGTGTGTGTGTGTGTGTGTCTCTTTTTGGGGTTTGAAATGGTTTGCATTAAAACGTTGAAAGAATTTTTTTCCTCACAAAGGTCAAAAGTGTAACATAATTATACTGCATAACGGAGCTATAGGAAACATTTGCTTCAGAACACACCGCCTTCAGCAGAAGGACTCAAAGCCATTTTTATGGAACAAAAAATAATGTATATCTTCTTAAATGGACGTCAAACAAGCAGCACAGAGTTTGTTTAATTCATTCAGCTTTCATTAACCCTGTAATTTAGGTTTGTTTGAGCTGCCTCCCGAGGAGAGTTTTGCTTACCAGTGAGTCAGCCAGTGCAAAACACACAAGCCCACCTGTGAAGACCAGCCTACGCCTTACAGGACCACTAAATGCTGTCCTTCAACCAGCTTAAATTCCTCTCACTCAATGGCGAATTTCAAATCAACCCGTGTGACACGAGCGAAATGAGCGGAAACCACAAACAAATCGCAAAGGATGACTTGTAATTCACGAATGCCAGTGATAACTGTCTTACGCTTGGCTGGACTACCTTAAGAGATTTTTTTTTTGGTTTAAAAATATTTGCTCTAGTGCTCATAAACAACTTTCTCATTTCTTGCTTTCCCCCGAGCCGAAATGTAGACTGTCACAAAAGGTGCATTCATGGAAAAAAAAGAAGAAAAAAAGAAGAAGAATCCCCTCACCCGGATCCTCAGTGGCAGGAGATGAGCTCCTCGCTTCCAGAATTAAATTATTTTTAAATGCAGCTTATACATTTTACATGACCTGTGCTTCCTACTCCTCTCTCTCCTTCTCTCTCTCTCTCTCTTCCTTTTTTTTTTCTCTTTTGAAGAGCACAAATGGGGGAGTCAGGATGTGAACCCCAGGAATCACAGACTTGCTGAAAGTTACCCACTCCGGCCTTCTCAAACAGCGAGCCCACCTGAAAGCCCCTGACCTGCTGATTTACCCCCAGTAAAAACCTGTCCATGGCGGGCTGATCTAGCCTCCCCCTATTTTGAAAGAACTCTGCGTTGCCCTGCAGAAAAGACAGGACTGCCAGTCGACGCTGCAGACACACAAAGGCAGGTGTGGTAGGAGAACGGCTTGTGTGTTTGTGTTCCAATACTGCGGTTTGTTTCTGTTTGTCTGGGTTTCTCAGTCCCTGTACCGTCAGGGTGTATGTGTGTGTGTGTCTGTCTCTCTCTCCATGCAGACTCCCACCGAGCGTATGTGTGTGTGTGTGTGTGTGTCTGGGGTTTAATGCCAGCAGGATAAAAAGGAGGCTTTGCAGACTAAGGTTTGATGTGCTGTTTGTCTTGGTTTGCCTCTCGCTGAGTGTTGTGGGGTGGTTCTTTTGGATTTATCTGCCTTTTCTCTGTTCCCTCCTGTCGAGGGAAGGCAGAGCAGACGGAATACGGTCCCGGGACATTTAATCTTTAGGGAATTTCATGGTAGTTAGTGCTTGTCATCGATGGAGTCAGATGTGAAATACTGGTTGTAGTTCTGTATCGGCCAAATTTCTGTCTGTCTTTGCAGTTAACATCTTCCCATTTAAGAGATGAAACGGCTTTGGCTCTTGTGGGAGACTCCAAGCTGAAGATTCGAAGGCTTTTGTGCCTTGTATCTGTTGTTTATTCCGACCATATGTGTTAGCGTGTGTGTGGGTGAGTGTTGTTTACATGTGCGTTCTCTGAGCGTGGGTGTTTACGTGCAGACGTACCGATGTGCGCAGTGGAATTTCTGCAGGTCGTCCGCCTTGTTTTTTATTGCCATTGAATGTCAGGGAAGTAATCAAACCCATCAGGTCAGTCGGGTCTCAGTCCACTGACAGGCGTACAGTCAGAGGCATTCATTTCCAGAGCGCAGCTGCTTCCACACGCTGACACCACTGCGTTCGCACAAACCCAGCGACTTTAAAGCCTTGTCCAAACATATTTTAATGCGGTTCATATATTTTTAGGCTAGGTCGGACTGTGTGACGTTATGAAGTTTACGATCTGACAGATGCCTTGGTTTATTATTTAAAATCATTTATTTGGGTAAATGCAAAGCGCAAGACTTGTATTAAATAAATTGATGTAAAAATAAAACTTGCACACACACACACACACACACACACACACACACATATATGAAAACATTTAAAAAATTGCCCATGCTTTTTAAAATCCATACCAAATGCAGGTTAATACAGAAAATCATTTGTTAAATAGAATAATCCCCCACCCTCTCCGATTCTTAGGTCATCATAAGTGAGCTTTAATATTTTGACAAGCTGTTCAATCAGATGTTTTAAGAACATTAAATGTGGCAGGCTGTCTGTTCCCCAGGTTTCTGTGAAATGGTGTGTTTTCTGTCTTTCGTGACCCATTTTCCTTTGTTCTGCGTACCAACGTAACCAAGACACACGTAACCCCTCCTGAATGATGTCGAGAAGGATTAGACCAGGACCAGGCCCTGACAGACATGCTCATGGAACAGTAAAAGTCGCCTATTCGGCAAAACCACTTCCCTTTCTGTTGCTACATTCTCAACTTGTTTGACATTCTGGAGGTGATTATTTTGATTAACATTATATGTAGGTCAAAGATAAAAAGAATCAAAACAATTTTTTAGAATGTGTCCTGTTTTATTTTGTTCTGAGCAAAACTAATAATATATTGACGATGTTTTAAACTAAAGTCATCCACTGAAATGTGTTTCAGTTTAATAATTTCTAACCAATTAAAACTAAATCAATAAAAATATAGTAAGACATTTAGAACAGCAATACATTGATGACATACAGGACTCATAAGGATCAAAACTGTATTAAAAATTGGTTTTAAATCTTAAAACTTCCCCACTGGCCTAGCCCCAACCTCTAGATTTTGTCAAATATTCTAATACTTTCAGGTCAGAAGATTATTATTATTATTACATATTTTGATGCTTTAATTTGAGAGTTATTTGAAACCCATCTCAAATATGGCACTTTACATGCATTTAATACATTTTAATTTATCTTGACGTAAGTGCTCATCATAATTGAGTACAGCTGATTTTGAAAATGAATATTTGTATCCATTTCTCAGAGAATATAGGCTATGTATTTCGGTGCTTTCAAACAAAACAGATTTATTAAACAGATATACTTATTAAAATAATATTTTAGTCATCAAACATATTTAGAAATTGAATTAAATTAAAGCAAAATATTGCAAAAGAAAATTACATCCTACAACATTTCCACTAAATTTTTACATTTTTTTGCTTCTCTTGATTTTTCCTCTTTTTTAATTTAGTATTTAATATTTTTCTACAATAAATACATTTGGCTGTACTAATTTTTGCACCGTTATCATAAGTTATTTTGTTAGATAAGCTCCAGATTTGGCTTCAGTACTGACTAATCTAATGTACAGTTGAAGTCAAAATTATTAGCCCCCAGAAATAATTTTTTTTAACACATTTATAAACATAATAGTTTTAATAACTCATTTCTAATCTCTGATTTATTTTATCTTTGCCATGATGACAGTAAATATTATTTTACTAAATATTTTTCAACACTTCTATACAGCTTAAAGTGACATTTAGAGGCTTAACTCGGCTAATTAGGTTAACTAGGCAGGTTAGGGTAATTAGGCAAGTTATTGTATGACGATTGTTTGTTCTGTAGAATATCAAAAAATATATAGCTTAAAGGGGCTAATAATTTTGACCTTAAAATGGTTTTTAAAATTTTAAAAACTGCTTTTATTCTAGCCGAAATAAAACAAATTTTTCTCCAGAAGAAAAAATATTATCAGACATACTGTGAAATTTTTTTGCTTTGCTAAACATCATTCGGGAAGTATTTGAAAGATAAAAAAAATTCAAATGGGGATTAATAATTCTGTCTTCAACTGTATATGCACAAATATAATATTGTAAAGCTTCCTATTAAAAATATAAATTTAAAAGATAGATTTGCGAGGGGTGTACTTGTATATGCTGAGCACTGTACATGTAAATTGAATTTGATACAGAAAAAAGAGGTCTAGTCTTTGATGTGTCACAACTTTATTATTTTATAATTTTTTACAATTATTTACACACACAGTTAAACACTTGATTTAAGTGAACCTGCTTCTTTACACACATCAAACAGCTCTTTATTCAAACATGTACAGTTGAAGTCAGAAATTAGCCCCCCTGAATTATCAGCCCCCTGTTTATTTTTTTCCCCAATTTCTGTTTAACGGAGAGAAGATTTGTTCAACACATTTCTAAACATAATAGTTTTAATAACTCATCTCTAATAACTGATTTATTTTATCTTTGCCATGATGGCAGTAAAAAATATTTGACTAGATACTTTTCAAGACACTTCTATACAGCTTAAAGTAAAATGCTTAACTAGGTTAATTAGGTTAACTAGGCAGGTTAGGGTTATTAGGCAAGTTATTGTATAACGATGGTTTGTTCTGTAGACTTTAGAAAAAATATATAGCTTAAAGGGGCTAATAATATTGACTTTCTCCAGAAGAAAAAATATTATCAGACATACTGTGAAAATTTCCATGCTCTGTCAAACATCATTTGAGAAATATTTATAAAAGAAAAAGATTCAAAGGGGGGCTAATAATTCTGACTTCAACTGTATATTTAAGTAATTTTATGGTACTGCATGTGTGAATGAGTTTTAATGAGCATTTATGTTAAACATTTGATTACTTAAACATTGTAATAGCTTTTGTTATAGATTTTTTATAGAATTATGAAAAATATGCATAAAATACATCAAATATCATTATTAAATATCAGGTTTGGGCTCTTGGATAACAGTACACTACATGTTCAGCCTACAATTTTCATATTTAGTTTTCTTATTTTTGTACGCTCCTGCCATTCATACTCTCTTTGTATTTTTCTACAGTGACATTAGTAAACTTCATAACTGTAATATTGGATAATCTGATTACTGGAGTTTTATTTGTTCTAGGCAGCATAATATATTATTCTGAATGAAATACTATTGTTTTTACATAAACATGACTGAGACAGTCATATAAGTCAAAGGCAGATGAACACAAGGGGATATGCATACATATATTTCACCATGTTCACAGATGTGCGCATGCATACGCATGTGAGTGCATGCAAGCATTTAAGTGTATATGTGCAATGTATATGATGCACCCCAATTCCCACAGACAATAGACTCTCTCTCCTCTCTCTCTTCATCCTCATCTCTCTCTCTCTCTCTCTGAGACGCAATCTGCACCACAAGCTCTGTTCTGAGCCCGAGCAGGTTGCTGTCAGTTTAAAAATGACTGTAATAAAAGTGACCATGAAGATGGATTTTGTGATTTTGCGTTTCTAATCAGTCATCTGTGAAGAGGACTTTTGCTTTGATTCAGCAGTGCCCTGACAGGTCAGATTGATAGTGCACAGGGGATAAAAAAAGAAGAAGAAGGAGGAGGAGAAGGAGAAGAAGAAGGTTATTAACTGTCTTCCCATTAAAGTTGGGGATCTGGGTCTGCGGCCAGTGAGACAGGCGTGATTTAAGCGGAAACCTCTCTCAGGTGAGAGTAGAGGGAGGCTCATTGTCCAGTCTCACTCCTCACACTTCTGCACCAGCAGATTAGACTCAAATTATCTCCTCTGCAACCCTGGTGGTGAGAGAGAGAGATAGAGAGAGAAGCCCCTTGCGGTGCTCAGATGACCGCTTGCATGCATATGGAGGATGAATGTAATCTTATGGCCGATGAGCAGGATGATACAGATGGTGCCTAAATTTACTGTATTTTCATTCATCTTTTTTTTTTTTAAATATAAAATTATTCAATTTATTTGACCTCTCGACTCATTCACTCTACATTCTAGATGCAACTTGGCTAATAAATACGATGCATCCGAAAAACATGCACATGAAAGACAGCACCGGCAGGAGGGACACATCGCAAATGAATTCAAATCGCACAATGTGTTTTGTGCATCTGACATATCATAGGAAGAAATCAAAGCACAGAAATTGCTCGCTTTAGAAACCCCAGCGAAGGGCTGTCAGCAGCTCCTCAACATCAGCGCTTTCAAACAAAGCTCACGGACGGGCGCTTACCTTATGCATGACAATCCATCGACTCCCTTTAACCAATCCACAATCACCTTCATACACCTCCAGCGTGAAGAGGAGACACGCAGATTTTATTAACCCCCCCTCCTCCCCCCAAAAAAACTCCTTTTTCTTTTTTTCCAAGTGTCCTTAGTGCTGCCACTAGTGAAATATCAGTGCAAACAGACTCCAGCCTTTTTCTGAGACACCAAGGAGTCGTTCTCAGCTGTCTGGCCCACGGGTGCATTTTAAATGTGAAAAAGCCTGAGATTCTTGTCCGTGGGGTTCAGAGCCGCCAGCTGACTTTGTGCAGAGCTACACACAATCCTACCAAAACCACATAACATGGCACACACTTACTTGAAAACATATAAACATATGGATAATTTAGATCATTCTTTTTAATAGGATGGATGTCAGGCCTGTTGAATATTGTATGATCTATAAATCTATCAATCAGCAAGCCTTACTGATTATTGTAATCAATACGCAATCTGTCTGGCTAATCGGCTAATCTGACGCTGACACATATGACTTAATTGTGTTATGAATATTTTGACTCATCTGATTTTTTTCTATTTGTATTTTTTTATTTATTCATTCATTTTTTGGGGGGATTTAATCAGTTTCTTCTCATTTGCTGGCAATAGTTTAGATGTATTATATAGACACCTACAAATAGTGTGAAATAGGTTTCTTGCTTTGATATTTCTCGCTCGTGTGTGTTGCGTCCTGACATTTTGTTTTTGACTGAGTGCATTTAATTTAAGGGTGTGATATGGATGTTATAATACATAACATTAGATTCTGATGTGTAGGATTAAATGAGTCAATGTTTTGACAGATTAGTTCAATTGTTTGGTTAATTGAATAGCTCAATGTATCATGTAGATCCACACAAAGCATTTGAAACACACTTTCTCTGATCTCTTAATAGGATGCGTGAAATATTTTAATATTTTGACATCATAATTTGCATGTATTCACTATGTATGTGCAGTGACATAACATTTAGTATAGCTAACTAATATAAGAATACCATGTCTTTTCTTTTTCTTGGAGACAAAATTCAAGCCCCTTGACCAAGTTGACTGTTATCATCAGGTTTAGCTGATGGGTTTCGAATCTGTCATGTTGCCATGGTTTTGCTCTCTTGCCTCTCCTGTACTGACCAATGGTAACCAGGTAATCCGCTAAATAGAAAGCACTGCTACATATGGGGGAGAGGGCAGCTTCTAACCTGGGGAGAGGCAGAAGAAAACATCCAGCCATGTTAAAGACTTATTTGAACAGGGAAAGCTGGAAATGCAATTATCTAGCACACAAAAAGACAAATAATTGAATAAAGTTCATAAGAAGAAAAGCACAGTTTCTTTCTCTGCTTTAAAGCATTAGCCATAACCCAGTGAAATATACACTCTCCTGAACAGGGGCGATGGCTTGAACTGATATGTGTTGTGAATGATTCTGGTTTTAGTGTGTGTTTAAGTGCAGTTCGCTCAGTAGGTAGCTCTGGTCCTGGGGGGCTTAATCTCGTGTTTTAGGAAGGGTTTTAACTGCTGGCTTGTTTGTGCTTGTTATTAATTTTCTGATCATTGATTGATTAAGTAAATTATTGTAATGATTTGATTGCACAGTTGTCTTTATGAACAATCCAGTGTTTAAAAATGTAGGAATCATAATTTGTTAATTATTTTATTTAAATTAGAATAATCAGATGAGATCATTAATATTATGATGAAGCATTATTATTCAATGATAACAATAATAAAAATAATATTAATTTGTCATTAATTAGCTAATTATTGATTGTTTCACAGATCATTAGATTACTGTAATGAATCTGCATGTACAGTTGTCCTAATTAACAACCCAGAGTTTCAAATAATAATAATTGCAATGCTTATTTAGAGAACAATGTTATTTTAAGGTAGATGATAATAATAACAATAACTGTGTAATAATAATAATAAGTATGATAATAATTATTATTATTTACATATAATTAAAATACATTGCCTAATTTAATTAAATATTAATATGTGGTTAATTAGAATTGATATTATTGATCCGTTTTTAAATTGTCATTGACTTTGTGGTTGTCCATTATTTCTTTCTTTTACACACACACAGACACAGACACAGACACACACACACACACACACACACACACACACACACACACACACACACACACACACACACACACACATTGATCAAATTAAAAATATAATTCAATTGATAATACAGCGTTACTTAATAACCAAAACAGGCGGCTGTGTGTTTAGGGGCACAGAGGATGGAGAATCTCTGGCTTTAGGATAGATGGCCGGAGATGCAACTCCTGGCCGATTGTCTATTAAAGAGGGATCAACAATGAAAACCTCCGCACCACGAGGAGCAAAGGGCCAAGTGGGAGGGGGCAGTGGGGGTGAATGGACTCAAAGAGAGGACCAAGTGTGTCTCTGAGAGTGTAGTTTAGTGTACATTTCCCGATGAGATCGACCAGCCAACTGAAGTCACTTTTCAACCAACCATTTTCCCCTCTCAAACGTCTCGCTAAATAGTCCACAGTCACTCTCATTGATTTTCTTTATCAAATAAACAGAATGGCACCGCGTGCCTGGCCGCCTCCCTCATCCGTGATCCCGGGACCCAGCAGCCGCCCAGGAGCTCCTGTGAATTCAGCAACATTATAAGAATGACCACATTGATGGATGCCAATAAAACTGTTAGACTTCAGTACAGTGTGTCATCAAGCATATTAGGTACTTATTTTAAATCTTTATTAAAACTGAATTATATCACGAAGAAAATCTGAAATATGATAAATAAGCCTCGTTTTATTTATTTATTA
Source organism: Danio aesculapii (assembly GCF_903798145.1). Classification (NCBI taxonomy): domain Eukaryota; kingdom Metazoa; phylum Chordata; class Actinopteri; order Cypriniformes; family Danionidae; genus Danio; species Danio aesculapii. The sequence goes on from NC_079458.1 coordinate 18,518,049, forward strand.
TTTTATTTTAATACACACTGCACTTAGCAAAAGTTGTTGTTTTGCATCTGGACTTTATTTAAAATAAAAAATAAAAATGTTTTATCCTTTATATTCGTATTACCTCTGCCACTTCGTTTTGTTTCTCATGAAAGGTGAAAGCCGTCCTGATACCAGTCTCGTGTCGCATATGGATTTTCGTTTATATAATCGATCGAAATGTCCCAATATATTGATCGAAAGTCCAGTGTTTTACAAACAAGCATTTGTGAATCTCGATTTTACGTTGGAAGTGATTTTGTCGTTGTCCACGCAAGCTTGCATTTGTTTGTGTTAAGCAAAAGGCAGCTTAATAAAATATTAACTATACAACTGGACAAAGGCATCGTGCAGTGCACTTGATATTCTTTTTTGAAAACACAAAAAACGTTCTAATTGTTCAAATCATGCTGAATGACATGTCGTTGCGGTAGCTATATGAAATTAAAGTTAGATAAGTCCGCATTGAGGGAGGCTGCACCCAATCCCCAACTTATTTCCCATTTTGTGTTCCAGCATCACCGCGCTCCGCTCTTTTCAATGACAATGTGCCAAATCTAGGCATTTTCAAAAGAGTTTCCATATGCTATAAGCGGAGCATCAGAGAGACAGAGGACACCGGGATGCCCTTTTATACCAAAGGTACACGCGATTTATTTTCTTTTTGGCTGGCGATTATAAACAAGACATGGAAACATATAACGCAGGATTAATAACCTATTTTAAACAGATTGCGCGTGAAATATGCAGGTTTAGAGTAAATATCATTTTAAAAGACAAAAGAGAGCTGATCGGATACAGATGACGGAGATGTTTTTATTTGCAGTGGATGTTAAGCATTTTCTTTTTGTTTTGAAGAAAAATGCGATATTTCGCTGTGGGGCAGATTTGAAACGATTTGATATTTAGGGCAAATCTCTGGGAATACCTTTCTCGTGGTTTAGTTTATACTTTTGTTCCTTTTTGTAATTGTTGTTGTTTACGCGGTGTGTGATCCGTTTTTTTAATACTTTGCCATGTTTACCACATAATGTCACGAAAAGTGATTTCATTACTAATCATTTGTGTTTTAAATGCATTTATATGTTTTCTCTCCGATTGCTCTGTTTGTTGTATTTATTGCACGGAGATTTTCCCGTCTTCCACAAATAGTGAAAACTTTCTTTAAGTGTGTGTGTGAGAGAGAGAGTTCAGAATTTTGATGGGATTTAATTCGATTTAAAGCGATGTATTTTGGACGGGGTTTTATGCGGCTAAAAAGGGTCAGTTACTGTCAAAACGTGACCTCTCAGACCCCAGAGGGCGCCAGGCGGTTTGGGCAAACCTTTCATTTGTGGGGCAGGACAGTCATTCACTCATTCAGCACGACCAAAGAACCGAAAAGAAACCCCGAAGTCATTGTTAGACATCGTACGTTTTGAGAAAAACAATTATAAGAAATCACAAGTCGCGAATTGTATGATGATTGCTTTATTGACATTTGACTTAAATCAATATTCATGCAGTTTTTAATAAGTCTCATAGACAACACTTCAAAATGTCATATATATATATATATATATATATATATATATATATATATATATATATATATATATATATATATATATATATATATATATATATATATATATATATAAAGCTGGCAATTAGGGAAATACATTAAAATACGTCAATCATAGGCTGAACGTTTAAATGCAAGTCTTTACATTTCAAGCTAGAGTTTAATAAATAACAATAAATTTTATAATAAAACCCAATACATGTGTATCTCAAAAACATACAGCAGTAAAATAACAACCTTTAATAATGTGCAAATAAAGCGTTTTTTGTCAGAAAGCTTGAGAGAAAGATGAGCAGAAAGTACAAGGGAGGACACGATCACATTTGAAAGTGTTACAGTCTAAGATAAGCATAAGCTACCACTTTCTCTATTTCACAACCGAAACCAGTTCAGAAGACAGCACAACTCTTATAACTACGCTAAATGTATCCGTCAAAGTATACTTGCATAAGAGGTGAGACCTTTAAATCAATAGTTTTAAAGTCCTCCGCGGTGAGCAGCAGAAATACAGTCGTCAGTGGCAAATAAATAACCTTTACTCCGCCGCATTTGCTTTGCGTTTATATGAAGGTAAAATCTGAAGCTCTCCGTGTCCTATTGCAAGCTCGTCTCGGTCTTGTTTCTGTTCTCTCGTTCATCCTGCCGAAACACCACATGGGTCTGGCAGGCATGAGTCCCCCGAGGACTAGAAACAGTGGATCAGGGGTGAAGAAGTAACGCCTCTGTTGACCACCTCTCGCCCATCCAGAGACCCACAGTAGACATGCCAATCCAAGGGCTCGTGTTTTACTGCAAACACAGCTCTATAGCATCCTTGTCGTGCAATCCGGAAACAGAGCCTCGCTCAATTCAACCCCTTCGATTTTTTCATAAAGGAGAGCCGATCTTTTGATTTTCTTCACGCTTAACATCTTGTCGGGTCTGCTTTCAATGGCGACATTTTTAGGAAAGCCAAATTAGCTAATCAATCGGACCATTTACATGCGAGTTTAAATATGGACCAAACACCCGATGAGTCAAATATGTAAAGTTCATAAGCCATAAGGCTCTTTACAGTATGGGTTACTGTGGGTTTTAATTCCGGGGCCCCATACTGTCTGCTTTAAAGCTTTTATTTTTATCTGTGTCTTATCGATAAATATTATTCGAATTATTATTTTAATCGATTTTACTGTTGCAGGTCATTTTAGTTTGCTAACCAAAATAGCCCACAATATGGTGCCAGTGTCTTAATATGTTTTATAAAAGCAAAGTAATGCTCACAAGCTGGATATTCTGTTAAAATACAATACCTGGAAATAATTTTAAGTATGTTACATAGCCTTTAAACTGAGATGACTTGTCCAATTAATCTGCTCAGCTATTGCAAACTGTCAGGCGGATAACATTTTTGAATCAGCGACACCTGTACAACATTGATGTTTTTCTCATGTTTTTATTTTTTTACATTGCATTGCATTCACTTTATTAATACTCTTGTGCTGTATAAATAACAACAATAAAAAACATTTCAGTCGTATTGCTCTTTTGTCTTCAATTTTATAAAATTGTAATTAATGTTGTTATTATATTTAATATTTGGATATACGCTTAAAATCATATCGACATATCATACAATGCAATACAGATGTTATAGGAAAAACTAGGATCAAAAAGTCTATTTCTGCCGTTTAAAATCTACAATTTATCGAAGCTTATTAGGTTATTTTCCATCTTTCAGAATTTTCTCGAGGAATTAGCATCATATTGAAAGTGCATCATATTTAGTCTATAGGCCGATTGCTTTAAAAACAAATACGATATTGCTTTCTCTTTTTGTAAATAACGCCAGACTACTGTGCTATTTGATATTTACCATAGTTTAACGCGTTGTCCTAAACATTTCTGAATTTATTTATTTGTTTAAAAAATTAAACACCTTTGATTACAGGTATGACAAAAAAGTCAAAAACATCTCTTATCGTCCCACCAAATGTTCCAGGCCGTTACAGGACGTCTTACCCACCGAAAAAGATTTCCCCCCTATTAGATCATTTTAGGAATCTGGCTCGTACAGCCCTTCGGCTCTCCAAGTTGAAACAGCGCGTCATTTGCAATGTGGAGACTGTTGATCACCTCACTAATTACGTCTCTCTCTTTCTGCCTCGCGCTCTCTCTCTCTCTCCCTCCCTCGCGCGCTCACTCCCCCTCTCTCTCTCTCTCTCTCTCTCATTCCCAGAGTGCATATCGAGAATAGACACACAAAGACATGCGCACTCAACTTAATCAGCCATTTTTTTAAACAGGGCTAAAACGATAATAATTAGCAGAATAAAGACATATCGGATTTTCATTTCCTTACCTCCTTTCCCTTACCCCTCCACAACCGAAACTGCTAGGCAGTCGTCGACACATCTTTTACACAACCGGACCCAAAGGATCGACTCTTACTGTAGTATTTACGTTTTTTCCAATAAAGTTGGAGGATTATTGTTACATTTTTTTTCTTTTTCTCCTTTTTTGTTACCTACTTGCGCTACCATTGGATGTGATTTTCTTCAGAAAAAGCAAATATCAAGAGAAGAAGCGGAGGGAACTGCGGGGGAAGAAAGTAAGTTTTTTTCCCTTCAACTTTTATTGAGTAGTTGGTGTTAAATTTAGGTCGAGTATTGATTTTCTTCCCCGACAAGTCCTGCCGAATCTGCGCTATTCCGCTGTCGGATTACGGCTTTGTGTGATATAATTTCGACAAATGTCAACCCAAATATTTTCCCCTCTATTTGCAAAACAGTCGTTTTAACGAACAGCCGCGAACTGTCAGGCGATGTAGTCTTACCGTATCTATCATTTTCAGGCTTCATTCCGTTTCTTTTGCAAGGAAACCGTCCCAAATGTTAAGTTACTCTCTGTTTTACAGCCGTTATTTGTTGATACGGAGTAAAAAGTGGGCAGATTTGTACGCTCGCGGCTGTTGTGTTCGCCTCAGGAGTTGGACTCGCCTCATCACAGCAAACGCTAAATAGCAGGGCTTCCTTGCATTTCACCAAATTATCCATCTTACACATCAAACAACACAACTCATTCATTTAATATAGCACCTGCTCGAATAGTTGACGTGTCGTTAACCGCGAACGTATACTGTGATAGTAAGAAACGGGAAGATCACGTTTTGACTCGACGTCGCAAGTCGCTCCGGACCGGTGTTTTCATTGATAGACTCAAAAGCCGCACAGTTCACCTCATACAACTAAAAGATGCTCCTTCGTCTGTTTATGTTACCTGCAATGTATAAAAGGGTCTCTCCACGGTGCGGCTCGGATGATGGTTACGATAGGAGGGATTGAACTAGCAGCCGAGGGTCTCTTCTGCCATATCCCGGACTCCTCCGTGTCTGTGGCAAGCGTAAAAAAACGGGAATAAAAAGGATCGAAATCATTCCTATTTTCGCCAGAAAGCCCATTCCGTCTTTAAACTACGTGTGTCTTCTGTGTTGCCCGTAAGTTTTCTTCTCCTTTCCTTTCATTCCCTTTACGTGTATCCTGAGAGAATTGTCCCTGAGTTTATAGTAAGGTCGATGGATTCTTAAAGTTGGAAGTTTTCGTTTTTTTTGTGGTAAAACGTTAACATTGGTATCGAAGACCGTGGCATGTGTGTGAGCGCTTGGCTTTTGGGTTGATGGTGAGTGTGAGACAGAGTCTTGGCTCCGATTGGAACGCGACAGTGACAAGGGCATCGATCGCTTCCATTGAGAGCACAGAAAAAACACAGGCAGTGGGGAGGCAGAGCACAGAGCCGCGGTGTGTATCGCTGTGTGTCTGCGCTTTCTGCTCTCCAAACCACCACATTTTCACCGCCTGGATCACCGTTTTCGTTGGATTTTCAAGTTGTTTTGGGGGTTACTCTATACTGTTTGCTTGCTTGTGTATTAATTGAGCTGCGATTCGTTTTTCTACATTAGACATTGTGGATTTGTACGTTTTTTTGAATTAATACGGTCCTTTGTGGATACCTGGATTTGTTTGCAATTGGAATTGCACTGGACAACTGTGCATCTTTTTAAAGGAATCTCATTTTTTTTCAGTATTTTCCCCCTTTATTTTTTTGTTACAATAATAAAAAAAAAGATTAGAATTGTTATTTATGTTAGCCTATTATTATTGTTCTTATTAATACTGTATAAATATTAGTTTTGCATGTAAATGTATTTTTTTCTATTTTCATATTAAATTTACATTTAAAGCTTGTATTATTTGTATTTCGATTAATGAATAAAATGCTATGTTGATTCAACATTTTTGTTGCTGTGTGACATCAAATGATACATGTAAAATGTTATTTTAAAAAGGATTATTCAGGGATTTGCTTTCTGAAAGATATAAAAGGATGTGGTTCGGTGCATTCAGTTGCATCGATGTAATTAGAAACGTTCATTTTAAAGCCGTCATTTTATGACAATTCAAGGCATCTGGATCTATTAAGCGTGCTTTTTATTTAATATCAGATGCTTTGTGTTTTTGTGTCCACATTATATTGTACAGCGTACATATTCGAGGCATTTCGGAATATCGTGAAACCAACGCCTTTAATAACTCTTGAGACATGTTCTGCAGTAAGATTGGCTGAGGCTTCTCCTAGGGTCGACAATGTGTCATTTCCATGAAGCGAAATTGCCCACTGCCTATATGATATTAATGTGCAAATCAATATTTCAGGGATTAAATTTCCCTTCTTCATTTTTTATGGTTTCTACCTCAATAAGTCTCAAGTCTAATAGAAGAGGCTGGATGATTTAAAATCTGCCTCTGCGGAGTGGCTTGCTACAAGCCTATCACAGCGTTCTGCTGTTCAGTACCGAAACTCCTATGGCAACGCACAGGGCTTGACTGCCACTGCTTTGTGACATTAAGACACCCAATTTGGCTAAAAGGCTGAGAGATGACTATGTGTTCGGTTGAATGCTAATACGTGGTTATCCCAGTATTGATAGTTGTAAAAGAGAAGCCCCATTCGAACACACACACGCTAGTGTTTGCATACACACACACACACACACACACACAAAATATATATGCACAAATTTGACAGCATCCACCTTCAAAAATCAGAAGACCAACCATCACTTCTAGTATCAGATTCTGTTCAAAATCCAGCATGATACTTTTTTCTGTCAAGGCCTTGTACGAAGGAAATACTGTTTCTATTTTCAAATGTGGTGATATGAACCATTTAGAGCACCAAGAGCTTCAATCCACCGGAGCACGGCTTGTTTTTTCATTGCAGTCTTGGAAAATCATTGTTGGTCAGCAATGCTGAGATGAAGCCGGAAATATTTTGTGTGTGTGTTTTGTTTAACCCTGACATTATCATAGTCCTCTGAGCTTTTGGCTGTCTATCATTAGGTGTTTGTTTTTTATTCATCTCGCACCATCTGGGCTACGCTTCACAGAGCGGCATGAATTTCATATGTGATTTTTTTTTCATTTGGTCTCAGCTTAAACCTTTGAACAGACCAATTTAATTTCGCAACCACAGAAGGGACAAAAAAATGTACATGGTGGAGGACAAAGGCCTTTTAAATCTGACTGCGACTGTATGATTTCCTTTAAGATTCCCTGTCTGTTACAATTTCAAAAGCTGAATGTCGATGCGATAAGATTTTCATTTTTTTTCCTGAAGACGTGTTTAAGGTGTGCTCTTTTGAATTTTACAACAAGAATGATTTATTTAAGCTCTACATTTTGTACTCATTTGCTAGTGCTTGTTGTGGTTTTCTGAGCACATTAACTGTTTAATAACCTCCTGGGCGTGTGTTTTTGTGTGTGCGCTCCTCATAGATAGCATTGAGAAAAGTGTCACATTGTTTTTAGAGGAACTGAAGGGCTTTTGTTGTGGGCCCAATTGAATTTGGTTCGAAGGATGCAGTACTTGCCCCGGTCCGCAGAGCAGTGGGTGGAAAGCTGAGAAGTCAGGAGCTGGCTTAATGTATTAAGGGGGGCCTTTTTGTGTCAGCCCCGAGGCATTTCTGAGGCAGAAAGAGCCTCCCCTGCTTAGAGGCTTTCTGAAGGGTTAAACACTTGGATGGGGTTCAAGCTCCATAACGCCTAGGGAAAGTGCATTTGAATATGTACAAGTTTCATGTAATTAGGACTTAATTTTATTAACATATGCAAATTGTTAACTCAGAGGTTTGTTCAGCTGGTGGAGATCAGCTGAGCACAAACGGCTCATTGTTCCTGGGGCAAATAATGGATTTGGAGTCGGACGGTGGCAACGCATAACCAGCTATCTAATTTAAGTCGTACCATGGCAAAATTTCATTAGTAGCCATGGAGATGGGGTTAATTGTGCTGACTAATGACCCAGACTGCAGCGGTGGCCCCCCAAAAACAGCAAAAGCACGATGGCTCACTTAATCTGGCTTGCAATAACACTTGTTTAGACGCGTTTCCCTCATGTGGGAATTTGCATATGCAAATCTGGGGTCTTCCTGATCTCATTCGTCATGTTGGGCTGTCAAACATGCGGAAAGACAATGAAAGCGAGAGCGAAGGCTGTTGCTGATCTCACTACAGAATAGGCAGCATTATTCAGGCCGACAACATTCTTTCATAATTTGTTTCTGATTAATAGACCAGACTGAGGCTTGTTCTGTTCGGGGCTTTTTGCAAAGAGAAGGTCAGGTCAGAAAGAGTTTCCACAGCAACTAAAGATCTATTCTTTTCCCTTTGGCTAATTAAATCACATTCTTAAGGCCTCTCCAGTTTTTTTTTTTTTTTTGAGAAGAGTGGAAGAGGAGGAAAAAAATACTGTCGCAGATAATCTCTAGTTTCCGTCATCTATAGATGGGGGAAGCCTAGTGCAGTGCTAGTTCTCCTGAAGTAATCCTGTTTTTTGACAGAAATGTAAACTGATATAATTGCCTTTCAGGAAAGGGAATGCAGGGTTTGTACAAGTGTAAAAAGCATCGGAAAAGGATTAGCATTTTTTTGCATAATGCACAGAGGCTTTGAATGGGCCACTGAATGGTTGACTGAGTGACTTAGATGAAAGCGAGATGGAAACGGTGCCTTCTTGTCCTTTCTTTCCAGGCCCTGTTTGTCCCCAAAGATGTTTGTCAAGGACTTGAGACAACAGGCACAGGCATCATATTCCTGAACCCTCCCAAGATGCCTGCAGATTTTGTCATCATGTGAAGTAATATGTATGATAATGGTCTCTCTCAACTGGTAAATAGCAGCCCGTATGCTTTATTCAGTAGCGCTCAGGCACAATAGCAGAGCAAGGGAGTGGATTCTGCAGAGATGGGATTTCTTTTTTCCTCCAGTGTCCTCAATTTAAACAGGAAAAGGTTTGATTTGAACGCTAGAAATGCGTGCACTTCGTACATTTTGCTATTTCTTTTCATTCTCTCACAGTCCTCACTATAGAGACGGTTTTGATCGAAAACACTAGGATACGTTTGTAATCCTTGTGTTATTCTGAGAAAAACATTCCATGCTTGATTTTTCGTGTGTGTGTGTGTGTATGCACATGTAAATGTGTGAAAAATAAAATGCTTAATACAGCATTCATTTATTATAGATGAGATGTTTTGGAGGATGATCTGATTCCAGTGCTGTTTTTTGTTTTTGGGGGAAGGTGCTGATGTGACGTGATTTCAGCGTCACTGACACCGCAGTCTGAACACAAGCTGCCGCTAGAGACGTTTTTACCGTGTTTTGTTGTGTTCCGCGAGGCCTTGATCATCTTTCACTGACCTTTTATAGACTAGAAGTATCCTTTCATATGCAAATGATTAAGGGAAAGGAATTGTAGCCGGGATAAGTGCTCACAGGTTATCATGAACAAAACGATTATTCTTCTTTTCTCCTCTGTCTCTTTTTCCAACTATTCCTGGGGTGAAAAGCAAGTAGCTTTGAGTCAATTGTGAAAGGTGGCAATGCCAGTCTTTTTAACTCCGGCACTAAAGAAAAGGATACACCGTGGATGACGCTTCACGTCTGTGCATTTCAAACAAAGCTCACAGTTAGACAAGTCATGCTTTAGTGTCTGGTTGAATCAGGCGTGTACTGACAAGCTCAACCAGATGTTGATGTGGGCCCGGTTGCCAAGTGAAACTTGTAGACTATGGATTGTCCCCCTTCTCGCCCCCACTGGCCCTCAAGATGTGCTCTCCGCAGCTTGGATGTAGTTCTCTTCCTCTTCCGCCACTTACACGCTGTTCCCCCGATGTGTGAGAACACATGACTGATGAGGACATTTCAAACAATCGTATGGGTTGTTATGAGAAGGAATTGTTATCGTGAGGAAATGTAATTTTTGTCCTCATTGAGAACTTTCATTTTTGAGCGCAGTTATCTAAATGTTTTTGTTGCTCTTGGTCCACTGCCAGTCAGGATTACATTACTTTTACTGTCAGCTTGCGTCTCATCGGAGAAGGGGATTTTTCCCCTTCCAATTCTCAGGCCTTTTTTGGGTTTTTGTAACGCCGTCTCTACAGGATATTAAAAAAGGGGGGGAAATTCCAACTAAAGCAACATTTAGGCATCTCTTCAGAAAAAAAAAAACAGTAATCTATGGAAATTAACAGAATGGACCAACATATTGTGTAAAACCCTAAGAAAAATATTTTAAGCAATAATTTAGGCTCAAGAGTTTATGTAAATACACTTGTGGGTCCTTTTAGCATAATTCCTGAACATGTTGGTTTTGATTTGATGAGATTTTGGATGTATAATCATTGTCACTGTGGCTATACCCCGCTTTATAAAATGTAACTTCTTTTTCATTCGATAATGCAGCACGTAAAAATAATTGAATCTTTTTTTTTTAGGACTGAAAGATTTTTAAATATTTCATGTATGTGATATTATATGAATATAAATATATATTGTAACCCTGTATATTAGCTTTCCACAATTGTTTTATCTTGTCTTGGCTTTATGTTAAAAATCTTTTTGTGTGATCACAGTGTTGCTGAATTAATCTAACAGCAACTAAATGTACATTAAAGGCAACCTCCTCACTGACAAACTATTATAACAAGGCCTAGTTATGCAGTCACAGCTGTTGTGAGGCACGTTATTTCATGTTCAAGCACAGTCACACAGGCAGAGTTTGAGCTTCACAGTTGCATCCTTTACCTCTATATGCAGAAAAAAAAGTTTATAGGAGCTGTGCACTCAAAAATCATATGCACCCTCCTTGCCGATCTCAGCTGGATAACAAGCCCATTATTAGTCGTCAAGAGAGGGATGAGACCATAATTGAATATGTATGACCGGTAGTGCCTTATGTAAACAGATAAATGAGAGCCTGCCCTTATGAATATTCATGCCACTTAGTTCATCTGGCCCTGTGATGAGGATATTAACATGGCTGTTCCACCTGTGTGTATGAAGAAGCAGATTTCCAGACATGACAGTGGCCTACTGTTTGTGTTACTCCAGAGGCTGAGCAAAAGAAGTCCCCGGAGAAGTATTTGGTTAATGCTAGACTTCTCATATCCTGTCTCGCTCTGGTCTGGCATGTGCATTGGAATCATCTTTAATTATTTGCTTTAAAGGGGGTTAGACTTTCCATCACTGCAGATGAGTGGCACGGACTGAAGGCTGGTTTTGTGTAGGTGCTCAAGGTCCCGGCGTGGGTCTTCGTCTTTTTACTTTTAATGACGCGTAGAGACGGAACGAGATTAAATGTGTGGCTTGTGGAGCTCACGTTGTGGAATGAAAAGAACAAAGTATTGCATTGAGCCTAAAAGAAAATAGATAATGGCCGTATTTCGAGCTTTTGAAGAAACAATGATTTTTCTGCTTTACCTTGTCTTTTTTGGGGGGGTGTTTCTGTTATACGGAGACAATTGGGTGCCCGGGTTGCCGTGCTCATAACCATTTAAGTTATGGACAATCAAAGAAAGTGTAATAAAAAGGACCTATGGAAAGCGTATGAAAAAAGCATTAAGGAAAATTGAGGTCCTTTGGGGTGTTTCATATAAAATCAAATCAGAGGCCTTTGGGAAGATCAAGCGATGCATATGAACGGCAGACCAGAGGGCTGTAAAATCTGATGATGGATGTAAGGCTAGAGGAATAGTTAAGAAAGCGCAGATTCTTTTCCATCTAATGCCAAGCGAGTCTGCGAGATTTGTTGAAACAAATGTATATGTGCCATTTCATGCGCTCGCATCTGGGCTTTGCATTTCAAAACACTCCCTCACCGCAGCTTTATGCTTATTACTGCATGGCATTTGATAGCAAAACAAATCATTCTTCCCCCTGACTATTACCATTCAGAGCTGTAGGTATAATGTGTTTTCTTTGCTTTAATTAGTTGGTGGTTATGCTGATCCAGAGCTTGTTTTCTCTGCTAGGTTGTCATTGACCTTAAAATACCCCCAGTGTCTTGTTGAGGCCTTAGCGATCTGAAAAGCATAACACAATGTGGCCTTCCCCGCTGCAGCGTGCTGATAATGTTACAGCCGGGCCAAAGCAGCCCATATAGGCTTTCAAATGGCATAAGTGGCAATAACCACAGACTCTTTTAATGTTTCTCTTCATTAGCACTGCTCACAGATATTTTTTTCGGTCTCTTGCCCTTTTCATCTGAGAAAGAAACAATTTTTGGCTCTCTTATACTACGCCATTAAATTAATGATTTTTTTTAATGAGTCAAAAAAAAAAAAAAAGCTGCATTAATCATTTTACTACGTGCGTCATTTCGTCTGGTGATTGCAGGAAGCAGACGGAGCGACGTGACTGCCAGATTCGTCGGAATTAACATTGAAAATTGAATCGGTAGTTTGCGTGACATTCCGTTTATTTGATAATGGAATATTGTGGCCCTAATTTCAACTCATTCTAATTACATCTGACAGTTGTTTGTTTGGAGTGAAATCCAATTAAAGTGTACACTTTTCAAGCGGAGCACTCTGGTTCCTTCTTAAAGAAATAATGACCCCATGATGGCTCTGAAAATAAATGTTTTTTTGTGGGCATACAAGGGTAAACTCACAACAGCTGTCAGAACAGAGTTTGTTTAAAAAGCAAATGCCTTTGGTCTAAAGTTCATTTGGAGAGCTCTCTAATTAAATATAGGGCCAAACCTTAAGTTAATTAGTAATTCTCTGGCTCCAGAAATTAGGGAGATCTGGAGCTTGATTTCTTGTGCTGCCATATAAAGGCATTAAGGCCTGCACGGGAGAAGTTAGTTAGCAGTAATTCAAGCTTTAATAGATTGTTTGACATGTTTTGTGAAATTCCTTGGGTTAGCACATAGCTAGCGGCGCTGGAATGCATGCAGGGATACCTGGCCTGTGATTATGTTTATAATACTAGATAATTACAGGACCAGCAGGCTGGATGCTCCTTCTTTACTGAGCAGCTTGAACTTTAAACTTTTATTGTTTCTTGGGGAAAATGACAGCACGGAAAGGTCAAAATCTGCGAACGAAAAGCGGCTTTCATTCCGAATGGCGTCTGTTTTCTGCTCTCGGCTCATGCAGTATCGTGTCAAAACATTCATCAGGTTAAAGTTAGTTAAGAGAGGACAACCACAGAAATATAACACCTGTCCGACAGGCTTAACGGGGTATATTTTTAGATGGCTTGTTAAATAGCGAATTCACCCCCTCCTGTTTGTTTTTTGTAGGTGAAATATGTGGCCTGCGTTTGACTTTGTGCATTAATGTTTGTTCTTCACCTCTTTATATCAATTTAACAATGTTTGATGCATGCGTTTGGTTCATTTGAAGCATAATTACATGAGTAGGCATGGGCCGGTATAAGATTCTGGCGGTATGATAACCTTGGATAAAAATATCACGGTTTCACTGTATTATGATTACTGCTCTGAATATATATTCTTTTTAAATGTTTGGTTAAAAAAAACAACAAATTTTCCCCTTTGAAAACTATTTATTTTATTTTTTGAAAGATTTAAAATATTTTGGAGCAGTAAACATGTCAGGCTTAATAATTCAAATGAATCATTGACTTCTGCTGTCTTCATTTGATTCAAAAACACTGATTTATTTACAATTTAGAACGACATCTTTGGATATCTTTTCTGCTGGAGATACTGTTGTCCTAAAAAAAACAACAACAGAATGCAAATAAAAAATCTTACACATAGCTTAGGAACGGTATTACAGGAAATTTTGGTTTTAAAATCTTGACTTTCCCAAACCGCGGTATATGCCTATACGTGAGCATCGCTCGTTCCAACAACTTCGATTGCAGGATTGACATTTTTAATTCTGCTTTATTTATTTCTATGTATTGAAAGGGGGAAGTGCTTTCAAACAGATGTGCATCAAAACTGCGTTTATGTAACTGGTAAGCGCTTTCATATTGTATGTATTGTACTCCACAAGAACATGTTTGACCAGTAGATTAATATTTATTTAGCACAGGGAAATCAAGGGATTAGTCAGTCATCATTTTAACTCTAATCCTGCTCTGCAAAAACTAGACAAAGAGGGTGATTACTGAACACGGACTGGCAAAGCTACAATTAGATTCTCTGCTTTTCTTGTCGAAAACAGAAAAAAAAACACACACTCACACAACACACGCACACAAAGGGAAAAAGCTCTGAACTTTTTTCCCCCTCCTGCGAAGAGAGAGAGAGAGAGAGAAAAAGCATAAAGCAAACATATTCATCACTCGTGCTTGTGCGGACAACAGAAAGATCACGAGATGAATTCACGTCAAGCCAATGAATCAGAGAAAACAAGTCTAATTTTAGTCAGTGCCTCCTCGGTGAAATGTGCATATCTAGTCATATCCTCTGCTTGTATTTGTTTGTGTGCCATTACTGTAAGAGTAAACACCATATCTGCTTTACTAATTAAGTCATGAGACTCACCAGGGGCGACGCGCTGATTTGCATCTGGCTTATTTCTCTTAGCAAAGCACACACTGAAAACATGCCTGATGGGTCTCAGGTGGGCAAATATGCATCTCTACGTTAACTGTTGATGTTAACTTGGCAAAGCTGAAGTGTGAGAGTGGGGAGGTGGGATTAAAGGGATGATCTGCTATCACGTGGATACGGGCACCAGAGAAGATGTGAAACCAGATGTGGGGTGAAAAAAAGGCTAAAGAGGAACACTAGTGGGGAACCTGCCAGCATACGTTCCCCTTTCCCCTCCTTCTCTTTTTCTCAGTTGAAAAAGAATGTTAATGATTTTTTTCGCCCCCTGCGCTCCTCCAGAGACACAGCCTCATTGTTTGTGGCAAGGACCTTTTCTTTCAAACTTAATTACCTTCTCCCCTTTTTTGGTGACTTGGACTGAAAGTTTGCACTGTGTCGGGAGAGGTCGTCACACATTCTTTTTACGCTCCTTTTCATTAATCCGGGGTGTGCAGGCATTTTCTCTCCGTGTTGGGACGGTAGGGGAGGGTAATGGAAGAGCCTCGGAATGATCCGCAGGAAGCTTAAAGCCGGTTAATGCAGTATAATAGTCTGGACATAGACTGGCCTTTGTTTGTGTGGTTCATTTCGAATCAGGCGTAATTAACTCCAGAGTGTTTCCAGATTGCCAGCGAGGAGAAATTGCAGCCTTCTCTGCTTTGAATTGAGAAAAGACATTAGCTATGTAGATTATGTTTCCCTTTGATACGGGCCTCTCCTGTTAAAAGTTTGCAAATGGTAGAGGGAGTGGTATGAACCTAGGCAGTGTTTTTCCCCTCATTTAAAATGTCTTGTTTGAAGTCGTGGGATACGTTCGAAACACTTTTTCATACATGTTTTCGATTGCGATTCTTTGTTAAACGTCAGCCACACAAAGGTAATTTGTACAACAGCTAAATAAATGTCTTTTTGCTGATGTGGATTTGCCACACCCGACAGTAATGATATGTTGTGTATTGAAAATGAGGCCCTTAAATGTGGTTATGGCACAGGGGAGATATCCTGCTTCTACTGTTACACCTCTGGGCATCAACAGGGTCGGGAAAAGCCTTTGTGAAAAAAGGGTCATGCAAAACCGCCCCCCCTCCTTTTCTCTCCCCTTTGCAATTCTCTCTCTCTCTCTCTTTTTGGACTTAAACAAGAAAGAATTAAGCCTCCTGGTGTCCTTGGAGGCCAGAGAAGCTCTTGATGTTTGGATAATACCACTTTGATGGATTTTTCATCAGTTCTTTCTGCATGGCAACAAATAAACAAGTATAATTAGACTTGTGAAGGTCCATTCATGGCTTTGTTAGGATTAGATATATGTGCAGTTTGCATGCTGTGACTCTCCTTTGTCTTTCCCTAACTCACTATGACATTTTGATAGAGGATTTGGTGTTGAGAAAAGCCCCAGCAGAGGCTGGGGTGACCTTTCCTAAATCGGATATAATTCTGAGGCATTTTACCTATTTTCCTGTTATTTCTTTCACACTCATATTGCAGTTCCACTTCAGTAACGCGTGACACATGTGCACGCTAACGTTTAACGTTTGTCTGTGTCTCCGAAAAAAAGAGAGAGACGTCCTGAAAAACTATTTAGGGAAGAAAGGGTGAGTGAAATCCTTTTCCTTAGAGGGGCGGGTGGGTTAGATCAGGGGGGAGTCTTAGCACTCGGGTAAACCTAGCATTCCTATTCCATTATTCCCATCTCTTGATCAGATCACATTCTTTTTAATCACTTCACAGGCAGCGTCTCCACAGAGCACTGAGAGGGAAGCTGAGACAGTCTTAATTAAAAAACAGAGGTAGAAACACTGTTTGCCATCTTTTTCTTCTAATGGGAACGGGAGCCATTTCCATGCAATGAGATCTGTCCTCATTGTTTTGAGAGAGCGCTCTTTCGGTTCCAAGAAAAAGAGCTTAGTATTTGTTTTTTTCCCCTTTTTCTTCTTTTTGTAGCCTTCGCTTTTTAGACCGAATAGAAAGATGGTAAGACAAGAGAAAGAAAAGCTGTTTCACAGTTAAGTTACAACACGTTGGAGGAATTGTAGAACAGTGTATAGAAAAAGGTGTTAACAGGAGGAAAAGCAGACAAAAAGAACATAGAGAGCCTTTTAATAGAAAGCACGTACTTAAGACTAGTTTTTAAGTCTTTTTGGGTGGTAAAAAAAGTTAACTATTGAGATTGTCTTTTCTGTTTAGCTGGCTTGAAGAATGTATCTGAATCTTTTAATGTCATTTTTGTCAGATCATCAGGCATCTTGAGGATGTCTGGATAATATGCTCTGACTTGTGTAGCAAACAGTAACAGGTTTTTTTTGGGATATGAAATTGATGGGTGCACACCTAAGTTACAAGGATGATTGTCAATGAAACATTGTATGATGCAAAATATCAATATGAAAGCCAGAGGGGCTCTCATCATCCCCGGATACTTGCCTTGTATCAAAACAAGCGTAGCTCTGAGCTGTTTAGCTCTTTTGTGCCTTACTTTATAATTCATAGCCATGTAATGATTCACATGCATAGCCAAAAATGTAGAGACACAGGCAAATCCAGAGGAGGCATCTCTCTCAACACTTCAAGTGTCAAGGAATGCATAATTCATCTCAAACTGCCTGTTTTATGTCCGGATCTGCATTAAGCGATACAGATCCAAAGGAAAGCAACAAACACACATGGTTACACACAACATCTCTGCATAAATTCGACTTTTTCTGCCCCCTGAAAGAAAGGAAAAAGAAAAGCCGGTTGTATAATTACAGCCTCCATATTGCACTTGATACCTTTTAAAGTCTGAATTCAAACAGAAACAAATCACAGGCAGCCGCTGACAAGGTAGACACATGAGGGAGAGTGTGTGTTTTGTGAAGGTTGCTTGTTTTATGATGTGCAGTGGGTTTTGTGTTAACGTCGCTGGAATGTTGTGTGCGGCTCACACACTCACCCAGCGCCCACAGGCCCTGGAGGCACAGCTGCTGGCTCTGTGATCTTACACCGAGAGATGCAGAAATTATCACAGGAGAACACTGTAATCTAGCCCCCGCTTCCCTGCCAAACGTGTGTTTTTGGAGATGTACATTCCTCTCGGCTTGCATAAATGACCCCCCCCCCCCTCTGCAACTTTGCCACTGCACACAGACACACTTTTTTCCTGTTTTGTGTGAAGCTAATTCTAATAGGTGCTAATTTAGCACTAATTGCTGCACAGTTTTGCTCTCAGGGCATTTGGGAGAAATCTCAGGTCTTTTTCACAGCATTGTATTGTGCAGATCACCCCGACCAACTTGTTTATTGTACAAGATGTTTATTTTTACTTGTTATAGCTTATATACATTTTCTAGAATAGGTATTTTTATTTTTTATATCTGTGTGTGATTCCTTCTGTTAGCTGATTTAATGAATTGGTAAAACTATCTTCTATATTATTCATGTTGATATGGCAAATATATTTAGCCAAGGCGTATTTAAACTAATCCCAAAATTGCTTTGTACCAGAATAGGTATCACAAAAAATGATTTGAACATAGCTAGGTAGGGAAAGAATGGCTGTAATTGTTGTTTAATTTTATATCATCTTTTACCCTTATTTACATTTGAGGGAAAAGGTACTTTTCTAAATTGCATCGTGTTCAATAAGCTATTATCAGATTTCCTATATTCTTGAGAATAATTAGAAAATAAAGCCTGGCACGGCAGACAGGGCTGCTGTTTTAAAATTCAGAGTCTGTCTTCAATGTATTTCATTTTAATTGAAAGCACAGCAGATGCAAGCCTGTCATTGTTGGCCTTCTCCACAAATCTCTACCTCTTTTGCAGACATAGATATCACCCTGAAATTTGGAGCAGCTGGGTTTCTCTTCACACTCTGGGCCTTATTCTCTGTGGTTGGGCATATATTTTAGATCCAACTCTGTTCTGCATCCAAACTTATGTGCCGAGTCTCAGTCTTTTGCATTGCCAGCCTTGAGAATAAATTGTCTGTGGTCTTGTATGATTGAAGGGTTTTCATCAGCAAGGTGCGCGTATGATTTGTGAAAGCCAGGAGAGCCCCTGATTGAGGCAGTGACTGTTGGGAGATGGGCAGCCATCCAGGATAGATAACATCGCTATGGTATTTCAAATTGTGTGCTTGGGTTTTTGTGAGCAAGGATGAAAAATGAAAAACAAAAAAGTGAAAAGAAATTGCAAGATGGCTCTCCTGGGGTGACTGGACTGGGTGTGCTAAATATTAATTTTTAGGTTGGGGTGATTGTCAGAGAGGCCAAAGTGTGGTTTAGAATTTGGATGGCTGCTTAATCAGGGGCTGTTAGATACCTGCAGGGGGATTTCTCATATGGAAGATTTTGAGTAAGCTGATTTTCTGAGTAACATTATATACCACCCATCTCTGCCAAAATGGTCATGATTTGAATGTGGTGGTCCTTCCCCCTTTACGTTGCTTATTGTAATTATGTTGCATTGATAAAGGGGCTCACAGAAGCTTTTGTGTGGCAGTGAACTGATCAAAAGGGGAGTGCTGCTCTAGTTATTGGGAGAGCCTATACTCAAACTTCTTTTAACAATTGAAACCTCTTGTTAACCTCAGCTAAAATCAGTGTGTGTCTGTGCATTGAAAAAATCAAGCAGCTTCTATTTTCCATAACTGCTGCTCATTTCTGAGCTAATTCATGAGTAATTGCCACACAGGAATTTTCTCTAAAACATCAAGGACAGTACTTGCTGAATATTAGGTCCGCCATCATTATACACGTTCTAATGTCTTTTCTCTCTTGTTTTTTTTTTTATTTATGCAGGTCCCTGACAGGCTGGATGAAATGAGATCCCCATGTAGCGATTACCATGGAAACTTGTGACTCCCCTTCTCTCTTAAGGCAGGAAAATGGGCAGCAGATATCAAAGCTACGTGAGACGACACATCTTGATAATGAGGTGCCAGAGAAAGTCCCTGGGATGGAGCCTGACAAGGAAAACAGCCCTGCGGATGACAACCTGAGGACGGAGGAGAGCCTTCGAGAGATCGCATCGGGATTGAGTGCAGAGAATGCGATAGGCACGGCCACTAAAGAGATCCCTTGCAACGAATGTGCCACTTCCTTCTCGAGTTTACAAAAATATATGGAGCACCACTGCCCGAATGCTCGCCTTCCTCTTCTGAAGGACGAGAATGAAAGCGAGGTCAGTGACCTTGAGGACAGCGATGTAGAGAACCTGACAGGAGAGATAGTTTACCAGCCAGATGGCTCAGCTTTTATTCTTGAGGACTCCAAAGAAGGTGGTCAGAATGCCCAGTCAGGGGTCAAAAGCCTCTTCTCCCCAGCACTGTTTTCAAACTCCCAAACTGCTGCAGGGGACAAGACTGAGCAGTCGGCCACAGCCCCCATGTCCTTTTATCCACAAGTGATCAATACCTTTCACATCGCTTCATCCCTCGGGAAACCTTTTACGGCCGATCAGGCTTTCCCAAATACCTCAGCATTAGCAGGAGAAGGTCCTGTGTTGCACAGTTTCCGTGTCTACGATCTCCGACACAAGAGTGATAAAGACTATCTTACCATTGATGGTGCAGCCAAAAACTCCTGTGTGTCCAAAGATGTTCCAAACAATGTGGACTTGTCTAAATTTGATGGTTGCATTAGTGATGGGAAAAGGAAACCTATTCTGAGTGTTTTCTTGTGCAAATTGTCTTTTGGTTATAGTAGGTCATTTGTAACCCATGCTGTGCATGATCATCGAATGACCCTCAATGAGCAGGAGCAAAAGCTCCTTAGTAATAAATATGTCTCTGCCATCATACAGGGCATTGGTAAAGACAAAGAACCTCTTATAAGCTTTCTGGAACCAAAAAAAAACAATTCTATGTTACCACACTTTTCTACTGCAAACTTCATGGGCCCTGATCCAGGCATTCGCAGCCTGTGGAACACCTTTCACATGGAAAACGGTGATTCCCTACAGGCTGGTTTTGCCTTTCTGAAAGGTAGTGCCAGTTTGGCATCTTCTGCAGACCAGTCGCCCAGAAGTGCCCAGATGCCAAAGGCTGAACTAAACCTCGGGGTTATGGCCACTTCGGCTCTCAAGTCCCCGGTCAGCTCTGTGTCTCTCCAGCGCTCATCACCAGGGGCTGGGTATAGGGATCAGGAGAGCAACTGTGAACGGCAAAAGGACCTTAGCACTTTGCATGCAAATGGTGAGCTCCCTATCAAAAGCGAGCCTAGAGATGTTGCCGACGCTGAGGAGGAAGACATGTATTCAAATGAGCTTGATGACGATGGTGTTTGTGAACTTGGGGATAGTACCAGTAGCAAAGATTTCCCTCTCTTAAACCAAAGCATTTCTCCTTTATCGTCCAGTGTGCTAAAATTTACTGAAAGGGGTACTACTTCCTCTGTGACTGTTGCCAATGACTTTGAGAAGACAAAGCATGCTGCTGCCAACTTGGACTACAGCAATGATTCTACTAGTGGAGGCAGCAAAGACAGCTGCGACTCCATCAGTGGCAGAGGTGGCAGTCCGCCATCTCTTCCTCTTGACCTGATGCGACGAGATGATGAAAGCCCAGGTCCCCTGCACCAGCATGCTGCCACTCCCAGCACCCCTGGCACCCCTGGTCCAGGAGAAGGCTCTCCTGGAAGTGGAATTGAATGCCCAAAGTGTGACACTGTCTTAGGTTCTTCACGGTCACTTGGTGGTCACATGACCATGATGCACTCACGGAACTCCTGCAAGACGTTGAAATGTCCCAAATGCAATTGGCATTACAAGTACCAACAGACCCTGGATGCTCACATGAAGGAGAAGCACCCAGAGTCTGGAGGCTCTTGTGTCTATTGCCGCACAGGCCAGCCTCACCCACGACTAGCCAGGGGCGAAAGCTACACCTGCGGCTACAAACCTTTCCGCTGCGAGGTGTGCAACTACTCAACAACCACCAAAGGCAACCTTAGCATACACATGCAGTCGGACAAGCACCTCAACAATGTGCAGACATTGCAGAACGGAGGAACTGAAGCCATCTATAACCACACCACTCCTGTGACAAACACAAGTCTGACCGGATGTGGCACACCCTCACCCTCCAAGCCCAAACAGAAACCTACGTGGCGATGTGAGGTCTGTGACTATGAGACCAATGTGGCGCGCAACTTGCGCATTCACATGACAAGTGAGAAACACATGCACAATATGATGCTGCTTCAGCAGAACATGAAACAGATCCAGCACAACCTGCATTTGGGTTTGGCGCCTGCTGAGGCAGAACTCTACCAGTACTACCTGGCCCAGAACATTGGCCTCACCGGGATGAAACTGGAGAACTCTTCAGACCCACAGATGATGATCAACCCCTTCCAGCTTGACCCTAGCACTGCTGCAGCGCTGACTCCTGGTCATGGTGAGTAGCTTTCCCTTGGACATGCTTGTCACTCACTTTCCTTTGTTCTCTCTCTCCTTCACTGACTCTGGTCTTTTTACTCCTGTCATTATTGAATCCTGCTCCCGACCTGTTCTGTGATTTGTGATGCTGTGTGAGAACCTGTTTCCCTATTTTCTTTAGATTTGTTCTTCGCTCCACCCAGAAAAACCTTTTCTTAACACTTGCTGCAGGGAGCACATTGCCAGCACACAACACTAGCTGCAGCAGTTTTATTCTTTTACTTTGTCGATCAAGACCAAACACAGCCTTTTTGTTTTCTGTCTCTCTGTTTCTGAAAGCCAATAGCCTTGTGCATTAATTTAATGAATTTTACCTCCATAACCAGTATAGACTGACACACATGCATTAGTATGTCGATAAATATTGTTTCAACAGAAAAACAAAATCCTCTTTCATCCAGCAACTCAGAAACGCTCTCTTTAACAAAATGCAATATCAGTACCTTGTCTTGCTCTTGTGTAATTATTAACTTTCAAAGCTTTTAACCAGAGGGTTGAGAGTATGGAAAATGATCTAGTTTTCTTCTAAAAGTGTAGAGATCAAAGGACTAAATTACAATTAGATGTAAGATGATCTGTTTCTTATTATTTGAATTTTTAGGACTACTATTGAGGCAGGCTTATTTTATATTGATCAGTTTCATGTCTTAAAAGAGGGGAAAAAACATACCCGAGTACAAACTCTGGAATGCCTAGTAGGAGTAATTAAAGCTATCTGATGAGGGAGTTTAGAACTTGAAAGGGATGATTGTAATTGATCCTGATTCAATCCTATTATAGCTTTTTATAGTTAAGGCTTTATAAAAGCCATACTCCTTACTGGGGCTTTATTTTATCAAATCCTTTTGTTAGGGTGCCCTACACCACTCTCTCAGCTCTTTTTAAATTTCATTTAATAAAAAAAAAAACCTTTTCTCTATTTCTCCTCCCTGTGACTGTGCCCCACCTTCTCTCCCTCTCATTCCCTCTCTCTCTCTGTCTCTCTGTCTCTCTCTCTCTCTCTCTCTCTTTCCCCGCAGTAAATAATGAGTTGCCTGCGGAGCTGCGTCTTGCGAGTGGTCAGCTAATGGGTGATGACCTGTCCGTCCTCTCTGCTGGGGAGCTGTCACCCTTGCATCAACGACCCCGCTGCTGAAACTCTTCCAGTGCGCAGTGTGCAACAATTCAGCTCTGACAGCCTGGAGGCCCTCAGCGGGCACGTGGCCACGGAGCGATCGCTTCCGGAAGAGGAGTGGAGGGCCGTGATGGGAGACGTCTACCAGTGCAAGCTGTGCAACTACAACACGCAGCTCAAGGCCAATTTCCAGCTTCACTGCAAGACCGACAAACACATGCAGAAGTATCAGCTGGTGGCTCACATCAAGGAAGGTGGCAAAGCCAACCAGTGGCGTCTCAAGTGCATTGCCATCGGCAACCCTGTGCACCTGAAGTGCAACGCCTGCGACTACTACAGCAACAGTGTGGAGAAGCTGAGACTGCACGCGACCAACCAGAGGCACGAAGCAGCGCTGAAGGTCTACAAGGTCAGTAATGCTTTACTCTGTGTTGAACTGTGTTATGACCCACTGTCCTAGTTCTGTATGTTCTCAGTGTCACTTAAGTTAATATTTACCTGTATTGCATTATATGCATGTTGTCACTGTATTTGACAGCGTTGAGTCGGACAGATAATTCAGTGGTCATGGTCAAGAGAACACAAATAGTGGACGTTTAATTTCTAACACCTTGAGCGTGTGTGAGTGTGTGTTTTTTTTTTTTTAATGATGTCTGATGATTAGTCCAGCTGAAAAATTGATTTGGCCTTCCATGCTCACCCCTTTCCCAGTTTCCTCTGCTCTCTTTCCTGTAAAGACAGGTATATGCCAGTCAACCTGTTTACATGATGCCTTTCAAAAATCAAACCTAATTGAATTTATGCCTGAAATATCAATATTTTTAACAGTTTGTTACTGTTATAGCGCTTTACTGAATTTTCTCCTTTCAGGAAAGCTGCCCTACCAGCCAGTAAATGGCAACAAACGAGAACAGCTGACAAATTTTGATCATGACCGTTGACTGTTGTCTACCTGCATGCATATGAAAAGGAAATAAGTCTTGGTTGTTTTTAGATTACCCCATGTTTTTTTAAAAACAAACAAGTCATGTTTTGATGTTGTCGACGTTCTCTTTTTGATTTGCGGGTCATATTTTACGGCATCGCTCCAGGCAGATAACTGATCCACAGCAGTGGGGGTTGAACAGAGGCCACTGCAGCTTCATCCTGTTCTTAAGTGCATTTGGGTGTTGACTTACTGGACTTGTGTGATTGCCTGAAACAATAATACTAACATCCTGAAATCATAGACCAGCATCACATCCCAGACACATTAGTGGACTCCTCTGGATAAACTGTATTAACTTAATGAGGATCTATTGACCAGCATTAGTCACTTTTGACTTGTGTGTGCTCGTAAGCCGGACTCCGCTGTATATTTAGAAAAGTGATTTTAGCAGCTGACAGTGGCTAGGCTGCATATAAAATTGGCAACTTTGGAATGATAACATTAATGGGAACAATTCATTACTTTGACCCCATTGTGCATATATTCATTCAAAAAGGCCCTTTTATAAGCAAAGTACAACTTTTTTCACTCTTGAAAATGATTTAGGTCAGAACTGAATGCTCAAAAAGGCCTTCTGAGAATAATAAATGGTACGTTTCTACTTGTAGTTCTTTTTTTTATAAATAGAACTTTAAGCTGCTTCGTGTTATTAATGTATTCAGACAGTGTTAGAAATACAGAGCAAGTAACTAAACAACAAAGAGCAAATCCTCCAATAGGTGAAGTCAGCATGAGGCAAATACACGGCTAAAAGAATCGCATGTGGTATTTGGAGGCCTGGCATTAAAGACACAGTCCATGGGAATGTTTTGAAATCCTTAGCAGTTTAGAAAGGGGTGGGGGGTCAGGGGGCTTGGCTAATTCTCTAAGCAAATAAAAAGGCTCCATGGCAACAGAGAGCATTTCAGATCACGTCGAAAGACAAATAGATTGGAGATTAGAGAAAGAGAAAGGCCTGGCTTAGCTATGATCTTAGTAAGTCTCACAGTAGATTTGTATCTTCACGTGCACGTGTGGTTGGGTCACTGCCTGATTATTGACATGATTGTTTGTGTTAATTCTGAAAGGTTTAATTAGAGTTTACCTGAATTTTCAGGAGCATCTTTGACACATGCATTCTTTTCTAGAACAATGGATGTCCATGGAGAGTATGTAGGTTTAAAATGGTCCTGACAGTTGTAGTTCTTTAGAAATGTGAAAGATCTAGTCAAACAGTGACTGTCTGTAGTTTATATGTTTTTATTAAAAGTACTTGTTAAGGTTAAAACTAAAAGGCATTAGCACTCAAATGGACTCCCACCCATTTGAGGTTTTATTGGCTCACAGTGTCAGAGCAGGTGATGGGTCTGAATTTTGATGGAGAGAAATGGGTGTCCATTTGACACAGAGGGGGTGAGGGGGTTCGCTCTGGCTCTCTCATCTCCTTGCGCCCCCACCTTTACTCGGGGAGAGGGAAATCTGTTCTACAGATGGGGCTTCTAATGCTTTTGGCAGGAACCAGGCTGTTTCTATCATGTATATTTGGTAGTAAATGTTGGAGAAAAGAAAAAGAGGTTTCTTTATTTGACCAGAAAAACACCTCTGCTTTTATGTTCAAAGGTGAAAGGGTAGCGCACTAAAGAACAAAGTATTGATGACCTTTCCATATGGGCCCCTAAACACAAGGTATCTTTATGGCCCAAAATGATTGAGGATACAAACAAAAAGCATATTCAGTATTTTTATTGAAGCTTTGTACCTCCGACGATTTTGTAGAGGGGAATTCAGTTTTTCCAGACATTAAAAAAAAACAACTTAAATTACATTAGCAGTGCTTTTTTCCCTCTTTTTTTGCAAGGGTTTAGCTTCTCATAGGTGGTTTTAAAGCTCCCAAGCCCACACCTAAAACAGCCTTGGATTTTCTTCAATATTATGAAGTCGTTTTGCTATTAAAATAAATACAATGCACATTCTTGACCTCTTAGTGTTTGGCTTTAGCTTACAATAATGATTTATTGTCATTATACAATTATCGTTAATAAGCACTCAAATAAACCCAGATGTAGTCGAGTGTAAATCTGTCAAGGCCATTCAAAAGCGGTGTAACGCTTGATTAAGAAACGATGAGAAATGTGTGTTTCTCCAAAGACTCGATTTGCGCTGGGCATTTGGGTCATTTATAGCCAAGAATGTTCATGGTCAATGTGTTGGAAGCCAGGGGAAAGGCAGATACAACCCGCACCTGTTCACCAGGTGGTCCTCGCTGTGCTGTGCTCTTCTCTTCTATCTCCCACTCCATCTCTCTTTTTCCCTCCCCCACTGTTTGTCTATTCCTTTCTCTCTCTGTACTTCCTCTCTCTGGAGGCTTGTGTGCAGCACACACAAGGATGTCCAGTGTGTATCCCCCAGTTGAGCGTCAGGAGCTATGAACTGCTTAATTACAGCAGGCACCCCCCTCCCAGAGCATCCGTCATCAGTCAAGCAGAATTTTCTGTTTGTATGGAATCCAAGGCTCCATTTCCATATTTGAATTTTCCTCCTCCTGTCTTTTTTCCCCTTCCTTGTCTCGTTTTGAGCCACAGGGGCCGTGGCACACATAATGCACCTCTTTCTGGAGGAGGCAGGCGAAGAGATGGAGCTGCAGCGACTGGCTTTCTGTGGCCTTGTCCCCAGGGAGAGGCAGATAGCCCATCTCATTATCCATGATACGGGTGGCAACACCATTGGTCAGGGCAGGGAAATGAGAGGGGAAATTAAAAGAGGGGAGCATAGAAAAAAGGGAGGAGAATAGAATGCGAGAGTGAGGAGACTGGAATTTTAGATTTATCAAAATCCCCTTTTTGTAAATATTTTTTCATTCTCATTCCCCCTTTTTTCCTTTCTCTCTTTTACTCTGTCTTTCTAAACCAAGATGGCTGCCGATTGATGGGCACATTATATTACAGCACATTCATTACTGAAGGTCAGCCTTACTCCTCCTCATTTGAAAATCAAATGCCCCATATATATGCAGCTCAAATTATTGTCTGTCATTTCCCCGATCTGATGCTAAAATGGACAGGAGATTGAGTTGAGGGTATTTGCATAAAAAGCCATTGTGCTATTGAGGAATGAGGAGGGTCTGTTTCGCATACCCCCTCATATAGCATCAATATCATCGTTGGTGCTGTTGCTCAGCACACATTGTGCTTTATTTTGGGGTTTTTGTCACATTTAAAAAATAAACAGGCTGATTTCCAATGAGTGTCTCTAATTTTAAGCACCATTCTCATGTTATTTCACACCTGTGTTTTGTTCTGTCTCATTCTGCAGAACACACATGATATTTCTGAGAATGTGTCAACTGTTTTTGTACAATTTTATTAAAATAATGGGGGTTCAAATTAATTTGTAGATTGTAGAATATTCTTTCCTTTTTTTTTTACCAAAGGAGGGTCAAAAGGGTAGAAACCAGAGACACAAGTGTGTGTAAAAAACAAAACAAAATAAATACAAATTTGTTCAGGCATTTTTTTTTTTTTTTCCATCTTAAAGACATAGTTCAATCAAAAAAAGTAGATTTACACTGCCTCAGGGCAACCAATAATGTAGATTATTATTTTCCCCTAAAATATCAAGAGGATTTTAAGGTGAAAGCATGGTCATTGGTGATTCAGCTACTAGCACTTTCAGAGTCAATACAGTATACAATCAAAATAAAAACAAGTCGTGGTATATGATGATGCACTGAAGTGTTATGAAGCAAAATGCTCAGTCTTAAGAAGATTTTCAACAAATGAGTGTTTATTTTTATGCTATCTGCAAAAATATAGCATCTACCCTTTATGAAGCATCCAAACCTAGGAGGAGATAAGAGAGAATGGCCTAAAGAGAAAAGCATGGCACTGCTCAGCTTCTGCTGTTTGTCAATAAAAGCCGGTCTGCCACTGTACCAGAGGGCTTTGCACAGGTCCAAATGACCTTATGTGAGCCCTCGCTTTACTTTCCGAACGCAAACAAAACCACAGGCGTACAAACGCGTCCGTTTATCCACTTACTCTCTGCAGGCATAAAAGTATGTCAGCACTCTCTCAGCCTCTCGCTATGACCCGACAGCGGGGCCAGATTATTCAGACGCTCTCGTCTTTCACCTGCACGCGGATTACAATGGGAATCTTTCAGGGGAGGGCGCAGGGGGGAGGGGGTATAATTAAAGCATACAGACAGACGAGTGTGGGTGCAAACACAAAGCCCAGGCTTCAGCTAGGCCCTGCTGTCATTAATCCTCATAGATATTAATAGGTATTTCTCCCATCATGCCCTCCCCGCTTGCAAGCAGATGGTCAACTCCACACCGGCCCCACAGGACTAACGTTTGCTGATGGACAACTTAAAGCATCGTGTTAAAGTGTGGCACCCCTTCTCGGTTTGTGTCTTTCCTGCTTTGCTGTTTTCTTTCCTTTCCATTTTGAGAGATGAGTGCGGGGGAATCAAATGAGGATGCTCTGATATTAATAACCAGATGTGATCTTCCTGTTGGCCCTGGGTCAGAGAGGCCGAGCAGGTCAGCCCATTTGTCTCTGTGCAGGCACTGTGAAGGCTATTGAGGCTGACAGGTATGGGAACCATAGCAAGACTTACCGAGCCCTGAAGGGAGCGTGGCACTCCTAGGAACAAAGAGTGGCAGGAGTTTGTCATTTTTACCCCTTTTCTTTCTTTTACTCATTTTTTTCCCCTTTTTCCTTCTTTTTTTTGCTCCCCCCTCCACCCGTCCATTTCTCATGGGATTTGAGCCCAGCTTAACAAAGGATGACTCACAGTTCTCTGATAAGGCCAGCCGTGGAAGGACTTGAATTGCAATAATATGATATTCTTGGTGAAATAGCTGGCTGAAGGTAATTAGCTTTGTTTTAACTCTCCAGACACAGACAGAGAGCAAACATATGACTTTGTCTGGAAAGCATTATTGGACAATAAATGTATGCCTGAACATCACACATCCCCCTGAGGCCTCCCCTGTAACTCAGCAGAGCTTTTTTCTTGCAGCGCTAACCTTTATTTTTCCAGTTATCCTATTTAGGTAGCTACATGCAGCCTGCATGTTTAAAAAAACGAAAAAAGAATCGCCCTGAAGATTATTAGGTCGGTCAACAATTAACGGCAAAGAGAGAGAGAGAGAGTTTGCAGAAAAGATTGGAATTAAGATCAATATTGACGTGTGTCGTTTAATAAGAGCCACGGCCCAGAACGGATGCCCGAGTGAAGACAGAGCAGCAGTCATGGGTGGCAGTTTTTGCTCACATTAACAGACCTGAATGCAAGAAAGCATTCCTCAAGTAATTGATTTTAAACATTAGGTGCTCACTGAATAGATAAGTAGAGTGTGATATTCGATTACAGAGCAAAGAACTCATTTAACCTCCTGTTCTTTCCTGGCCAGGATTTCCAACACAATACGATTTACCTCCCCTTAGGTTCAGCAGGATTAGACTGCTACTAGTAATCCTTAATGCTTTGAAATAGATCTGATAGAAGTCCCACTCACTTGTTTGGGATTACACTCATGATTTTTTTTCCACATTTAGTTAAATTAACCCATCGAATTAGAATTTGTCTACCTGTTAAAAATACCTCTGTGAGATCCAGTTGACGGTTTTCTAACGCACTGTATTCTCCTTGGTTTCCCCTTAATATCATGCTTTAATGGTCCACCTAAAGGTGCAGTGTGTTTGAAAAGAAGCCTGTCTCATTTTTGTAATTTTCCGGAGAACAAAGGCAAACATTTCAGTAATCTTCAAAGTGGCCAGTGGTATGTCGAGTGGACCGTGGAATGCAAGCAATGGCCAGGGCTTTTCAGCGCAAAAACAATGGCTTTCCTTTTATGGGTAGTAACTGCATAAACTGTGGTTGAAGCATTAGCTGTATCAGTTGTATCGACTTACAATACCGCAGTTTGAATTGATGTGTTTATGTGCATTAGAAGTGGTAGAGCATTTCTATTTGCCTGTATGTATTTAAAGTTCTTAATATATCCCTGCCAGCTCTTGATGTGTGGGTTAGTGGGTGGGTAAGGTGTTATTTACTCAGACTCTTTTGATACAGCACAGGTTAAAAGCGTTCACCCCTACAGGCTCGACTCCTGAAGATCTTCGTAGGCAATATGCAAAGCGTTCGACTAAGAAGGGCTCCCATTGAGGAGTGAGAACAGCAAAGCAAGAGGCAGGGCTCTTTAAACAAGCTCCTCTCCGTGATCCCTGCGCTCTCTTCCTCCCTCCCTCTTTCCCTCCTCCTATAATAGGATGCAAATCAGGGACCCTCCTCTATGTTGTTGTGGAAGGGGAGAAGGCAGATGGAACATGAAAGGGTTTAATGTTTAAAAGTATGAATAGGGAAAACACGCAGCGGTGAGCCGGGGCTCATTCCGCTCTTATCAGATACACGAGGTGGGAGATTGTCTCATCTTTGCATGGGCTGGTTTTAAAGGAAAGATTTCAGCCCATAGAGCATGCATCATAATTAGTCGGAATGCTACAGGCTATCACACTGTACCGGCTTAGGGTCACGCACATGTATCATCCTTTCCGGTGCATCCCACCTGAGACTATGTGCTCATAACTCTATGTTTGCATTAAAAACATATGGTAAGATGTGAGGGGAGGGGGTGATTTTCTAGAAAACTGCACATTATTATATCAAACCATATAATTACTTATTATTCATATATTTAGTATTTGAAATTAAGCAAATCAGCACACCTAAAATATTACATTTAAATCAGTTAGTTTTCAATGTTACATTTTGTTAAACTCATGTGTAATTAACATGTAATGATTGAAATATATATTTTTAAATCTAACAATTATTGTTTTTATTATTATTGTTGTTAAAGGTGCTGTATGTAAGTTTTTGACTCTTCTAAAGCAGATATTGCAGATATTTAAGAAACATGCCTAGTGAACATTCTTGTTTATCTGAAAAACAATGCTGAAGTCAGATATTCTGCTTTGAAAATGTGCGTTATGTGCCGGAACACTTTGTTTTGGTTCTTTTAACCCGTCCAATGCCACTTTAGCCAATTATATTTCAGCACCCCGGGTTGCCTTGTTGGAAAACAAAAAATTTCATTCATTCATTCATTCAGAAAAGCTCTCAAAGCATGCGCACGTGACCAAAATGCAACCTCCGGTGGACAGTAGCAGACTCCGAAATGAGACGCAGATTCAGAGTTTAACATGAGGTTATTAATTAGTAAATAATATAAATATTACGAGCGTAAACATTAGGTGAGCATGTTACATTGTAACCGTGTGTCCTAACAACACACAGAAGTAAATACAGCCATCTAAATAAAGCCATAAATAGCACAAAATATGCACTCACTCATGAAATTGTAAGGTTTATAATTTAATGAATACATATTAAACCTCTTTATCATAATTAAATGTAGATGGTGAATCATTGACTCAGTATATGTTGGTTTGCATTATTTCACAGTTCTAAAGTTTAATTTTAGACGGTTTATTTTTTGATCTGAGGTGAACTATCTGCTGCTGCTTTCTGTAGTATGGCAATAAAAGTCATATAAAATGCCATACAAACTCACATTGTTAGCATTTAACACTGAATAAAGCACATGTTGTGTACCTGAGGTGATCATTGTCATAGTTTATCCTGTTGTTCACCTGTGAGAAATAGAAGCCGTTTCTAATATATCAATTCGAGGTGTTAGTTGGGACAACAACTCCTTTTAATATGGAACATATTCCATCTATCACGTGCCGTTGCTTTTAGTTAAAACACGACTTAAATCAGCCTTTAGGCTCGATACTCATTAATGTTAATGTTGTCAATCTGGCAACCTGTGCTTGCATTTATTTTGATCCAAGAATGCAATACCTAGTTCAACCACTGGGTGTCAAACTTACATACTGAACCTTTAATATTGTTAGAACTAATTTTATGATTTTTTTTTTGCTAATATAATTACAAAGCATTTTTGTACAGAATCTTAGAGATTCACATATTTCTACTCTGTTCTCTACATTGCTATTATAAAGCTTGGAAAGTTTGATGACTTATTTGTTATCTTTTATTTAATTATTATTATTTTCCAGAATTACGTCTTTCTTTATTTGATGGAATAGCTTTGCACACCCTGTTTTCGTTGTGAAGCCAGATTTTAGACTTGCCACCATGCTTAATTTCTTAAGTTTTTTTTGTGATGGTGTTGTTTAAAAATGATGGTTGAGCTTCTGGTCTTTTTCACCTTCTGATGGAGACAGGAGAAGCTTTTAAGGGTAATGGTAAGGTCAGTGCATTTAATGGGAGAGAAGTGTCTAGGCGACAGATTTTAAATCACCATAATATAAATACACCTCCATTTTCATAGGGAGTTTGCTTTCTTTTAAAGCAATTTGAGGAGCAGACGAATGCTCATGCTTGTCTTAGCGGTGGGAAGGATTAGAGGAGTGAAGATTAAAGACTAGTTCTTAATCTTCCATATCAACTACAGAGGTGAAAGGTGATTTGGAAATGGAAATTTCTGATGCCCCTGCTTCGTGTTTAAGTCCAGTGATTCTATTATATAGACACGAGGTTCATTCATCTAGTTAGCAATCAGCAACAGCAGGATGTCATCACCTGGCTTTGCATTTTTGCCAGTTATATGTTATATGTTTAATCCTGACAACTGTATACATAGACCTGGTACTGTGTTGAAATGTCTGAATATGAATATTATTCTGCAGTAAACAGTTAAACAGTGCACAGGGTTTCATAACATTTTACATTTAAGATTCTTAAAATGTTGTCTAGACAGGCAGCTTATTCGATTTTGAAATACTGTACAACCTCTATGTTTTTGGTTGTAAGTAAAGATGTTGACTTTAAAATATGATCATTATGACTTAAGAATTATTTGCACTCGTTCACCCACCCTGTTCGTCCACAAATTTGGTTGTATAGACTCAGACAGTCCAGTGGGCCAGATACAGGAACCCTGTAGTGTTTTAAAGTTTTCATTCATTTATTTCTGTCCCAGAAACATTGTTGCAGGCCTAATGATATATGCCAGATCAACAGCATTAGCACAGCAGGAAAATATTTCTTTCCACGCGTCCTTCTTCTTCTGTTTACAGTTCGTCGAGAAACGCATGAAGCCATGGCATGATTGGTTCCCAAAGCCCACTGTGCTGTTTGCTTTAATATTGAGTTGACAGGAATTGGCGCTTACAGCGATCAATGAAATATTAGGTCACGGATCAATCCACATATTAAAATGCTGGTAAAACACACACACAGACTTTGACAAGATTAATATGAATGTAAATGTACAAGAGAGGAAAAACAATATTTTCAAAGAAACTAACAGAAGTTCTTTTAAGACTTTCCGCCAGCCGGCTGTCAATTAGTAGATTTATGTGTTTTTGGTGGATTTCTGTTTGGAACATGCTTGGCTGGCTAATATTTACATGAACTGTTCAAAACTCGCAGAACGCATCGACATATTGAAGGCCTGATTGTTAGCTGTGGTACTCACAATACAGTATATCTCCACAGAACCAGTGTCCTTGAAAAAATGGGGCGTATGTCACCCTAGACTGGTCCGATTGCCATTATGGTAAATGAAAGACTGCGGATGGACGCTGCTGCCGAAGTTGTGGGTTTTAGTCATTTTGGAGGGACCCTGGGGTGTGTCCCGCTCTCTTTACTGCATTTCCACAAGCCACCTCAGACGAGAGTGTGCTGCTGAAAGACACATTGTGCTAATTCACTTATTTAACTTGGCATACATTTGCAAGGATGATTATTATTATTATATGACCTAAGCAGCTAACCATACAGCCATGCGCTGGCGGAATGTCCTAAGCCATAATTACATATGATGAACCAGACGGATTCAGAGGAAAAAAATAAATAGGGGAGGTAATTTGGGGCTCTTTGATGCATTCCTTGGGATTTGTTGAGGTAGGGGAGAAGGAAAGTAGAAACGAGATGGTTTTTCGCTCTTGTTTTGTGCCGGTAGCAGAAAAGACAGTGGCCTTGTGCGCAATCTCTGAATGGAATGTAGGGGGCATACCTCTCGCACAAGAATTTCACTCAGGTTGCCAACTCCTGCGGTATCCATGATATAACATTACATTTATGTCTCCGGGCTCAATAGCGGTTACTGGTAACATGTGTTTGGACGGTGTCAGCATTGATGGAATCGTATACCTGGCTGGCCTCCAAGTAAGGCTGGAATGTGTTTAAAATGCTCTGAGGAACAAAACAAGCTTTTTGTTTATTTTCTTTTTTTTTTCATTCTTGGGGTCCCCAGAGTTAGACCGGAAACCGGTGCCTCTTCGAAAGCGTACAAACAAGAATTATAAAAAAAAGGTGGGAAGTGCTGATAGGATTTATTAAAAAAATGCTCAAGAACATGATTATTTCACGCATGTTTTCTTTTTGTTGTTTTTTCCCCCACTAATGATCAGGGAAAAAAGCTTGAATAGCCTAATTTGTTTTCGTTTACGAACAACATCTTTTTAACCCGTCATTTTTTTTCTCTTTCATTGTCTGAAGGAGTCTTGTCATCCTAGCAGAACGAAGTGAATAAACATCCAGTCTCAAACAGCCCTTATCCTTATTCTGAATGCCACTAATGAGTCTGTTTTGTCACTGCAGGCAGTACAAATGAAACCAGTCTCCTACTGCCAACAGCAGACGGGCAGAGTGGAAGGCAACGAGAGGTGTTTTGTAATCATTGAAGTCAGTATAAATAAATAAGTCTCATCAGGTTAGGGGAAAAACAGGCTCCTTGGGAATTGGGGCCTAGTTTGACAGGTGATGGGGAGTCCCTGGTGCTTTGATTTGCATTGTTTTGGCATCACGGTACGATGGCGTCTTTGCTTTAGAGTCGGCCAGCTCATGCCTGATTAGGTCCTGAGAGTCTAGAGAGAGCGGGAGGTGGGTGTTCCTCCTCAGACCTCCGTGCCCAGGGTCCTGTACGACTGGATGTGCTCTTTGCCATATGAAGGGGCACCCAGGGATGACAAGTTAGCTAAAATGATTGGACCCCATGGGGTTTTTGAGTCTTGGTTGTTTGCCAAATGCTAATCTAGAACAATTACCCATCAAAGGCAAGAGCGCTGTGGTATATTGTCATAGATAGCCTCTTTGCCACCCACAACAACAGCACTTGGAGCAGTTTCAAAAAAAATTCGAAGCGCTTGACAGAACCACTGCGATTTATCCTCCAGCTTTCTGCTAAACCAAGTCGAGGTGAGAGAAAGCGTAGTCTTATTCTTCTTTTCTTTATTTATTTTAGTAATAAATAGGGCTTCTTTTCTTTGCTAGCAGCATCCTGACTTTTCGGTGGGCAGAATCTGCTATGGGATGCCACAAACATTTTGAACTTTGCAGGTAGTATATAACTGCTTTGTGAGTCTGGCAGTACTAAAAATGGTAAGCTTAAACCTCATAAATCAGAAACCCCAGGCTCAAGTCTCTGAACAGCTTGCACCGGTGCCACAGGGGTCTATAAAAGAAGGAAGAAAAATACTCGATTTCAATATAGGTCTTGAGCAAACAAAGCAGGAATGCTGATAGTGAATAAATTAATATTTTCTATAGTTACGCACATCTCTGCTTGCATTGTGTTTTATAATATGACCATAAAAATGGATACTATTCAGAATAATTTAAGATATGCGGTCAGCCTCGTTCACATGCAACACAAATCTATTTCTATTAGCATGAAAATATTAGTAATGGAGGCTGCTAAAAGGGGCTACAACTCAGCATAAGATGCATATAAGTGCAATATGAGAATATGAATGCGACAATAGCTAGCCAATAGCCCTTGAGCAAATGCTTGTTTATTAGTGATAGTTATTCATCCTAATGAGGTTTAGTCATCATGCAGGGAAAACAAATTACATTGCTGCTTTTCCCAGAAGCCATTTCGAGTCTAGATGGAACGTCATGTATTTTGTTTCAGCAAATGCATGACTACCTAAGATGAATTAATGATGCAGAGGTTTCACACACATAGATTCTGAGAAAGTTCAAGAAAGCTTGAGCATGTTCTCTTTTAAGTGTACACACTGAACTCTTATGTGTATTAGTCGTCCAAGAGTGGCAGGACCCTTCCAGTGCTTTATATGTCAATTCAGCCGGGTTCGAGTCTGTTTACAGGAAGGCAGTTCATACAAGTAGCCTTGCATGTCTTTGAAGGGCTTCCCTTTGGAAAGAAACAAAGATAGCTGTAATTAATGACCCTGAATCTGTGCCAAAAAGGTTTTCCTCTGACAACTTCAACTTAATTAAAGCTTAAGACGTTTCAATGGCCACAGTGAGCCCCTTATGGAGCAGACTCGTGAGAAAATTCTGCAGAGTTTATGAAAGAAAAGATGTGTGTTACCACTGGTGCCATGACTCTAATCCCTGACAGTCCAAGAATCTGTTTTGTCAAAAGGGGTTTCTATTTAGCCGGCTCACACCTGCAGGCACGCCGGTACTTCCTTGAGGCTCGGAGAGCTCTGGTTTTGTGTTTTAGCGGAAGATCAGATAATGGAGGCCTCACTCGGCCTTTTGTTTTTGCGCATTGTTCATTAGTCTGCAAGTACTGTAGGCACACTTGATATGCTTGGCTTGCCTGGGGAATGGGGAGGGAGGAGGGAATGTTTGTTGGATTGGGAGGCTTTGTATGTGTCTTAGGTGGAGGGGAGGCCAACTATGGCCTTGCATGGTGCACTGCTGCACAATTTTAATGCAAAACTTTAGCCCAAATTAAAGTGCATAATTGTCAGGCAGGGCTGAATGCAGGAGCCCTGCTGTTTGAAACACATTAGAGATGAATAGAACAATACGCAAAGCTGGACAGTTCGGATTTCGCCTACAAAGCACTGTTTTAAATACTTTTGCTCTCCTTCTGTGTCTAGCCTCCGCTTGGAGTCTCTTGTCAGAATTAACAAGCTTAGGAAGCCCCACCATCTCTCTCTCTCTCTCTCTCCCTCTGTGTATGTGTGTGTGCTTGTCCCTAAAAAGACCAATCCAGTTTGGGTTTTGTTAGCGGCAGAGGAGGAAAGAGCCTGTTCACCTTATTCGTACCAGTTGACCTACTGCAAGCCAGAACGCCAGGAGAAATAAAGCGGTTAGGTGCATTTTAATAGCTGTAAATAGTGGAGGTATTAGCATGAGAAAGTAGCCAGGATTTCCTCTTAAGCTTTCAGAAAAGTGTAACACACTATGTGTGTGCACACATTAGAGCTGGATTAGTGTGTGTATGCAAAAGTAAATATATTTCTGTAATTTATCTAAATTCTTGATATAAATAGTCACTTTTTAAGTTTTTCTTAGCTATCAATATAATTTATTTTTGTATTTAAAGCATGTATAAAGTAACATCTGCAAGTGTTTTTAATGAGGTGGACAAATATTTTTGAATTTAATTAAGACAGAATTCAACAATAAATTCAACTTAATTTTATTTGGCTGTTTTTGTGTTAAAAATTTTTAAGCAGCTTTCGTAGCATCAGCAACATGGTAGCAATACAACTGTAAGATTCACACACATACAGTGGGGCCAGAGTAACAGGGGTCTTTGTGTCAGTGGAGAAGAGAGAGAGGCCACGTAGGGGTTTAGCTTCCACTTTCGTTCACTAATGCGCCACAGGCCTTCATATGCCCCTCTATATACACAAACACACACACAAAGCAGCATGTGAATATTTAGACTACATAAACCTGAACACGTGTGCGTCAGTATATGTTTAAACTGTTTCACAGCCCTCCGTAGGCCTTTATGAGCAGGATGGAAGCTGAGGTGCCCCTCTCCTACCGAACAGAGCCACAGACCTGTGGTAGTTTTATAGCCATGGCCTGGTAGATTTGTTTTCTTATCTTTATCGCTGCAAAGATAGTAAATTACCCCCACCAGATCCCATCTTCTTTCATCCCCTTATCCCTTTCTAAAGTTGCAGAGTCCAGACTTAAAGTTAAGCTGGACTTTTTGTCGCGGTAAATTACTCGTATGTCCCGGATTACGCGATGCCAGGCGGAGACACGTTGGCTCGCTCTCCCTCGTCTGTCTTTCCTCATCGGGCAGCCCCTCTAAAGCACTCGGCTTTGACAATCTCTCTTTGTTATCAGTATTTATGTTTGGGACAAAGCTGGAAGGAATGCATTTCATGTCGGGAGATTATTACGGGGGAAAGGAAGTATCTGTTTCATGTAGGTGCTGTCTCAGCCCGTGAAACAAACGATGGCTGTAATTTCATGTGAAGCGTATAGCCCCTAATGACTTTTTCCCCTTCTCTCTCTCTCCCTCTCCCTCTCTCTGCTCGCACCTCCTCCCCTCCTGCAGCACTTGCAAAAACAAGAGAGTGCGTGTAACTCGGAATCCTGCTACTACTACTGCGCGCTGTGCGACTACTCCAGCCGCGCCAAACTGAACCTGCTGCAGCACCTCCGGTCAGTCAAGCACCAGCAGAGCGAAGGTCTCCGCAAGCTTCAGCTGCACCAGCAGGGCCTTCCTCCAGATGAAGACAACCTTGCTGATATTTTCCTCGTCAAGGACTGCCCTCCGAACGAATCAGGTGAGTGCATTATTCAGCCCGCTCTTATAAGGCATACCTCCTTCCTCAAACCCAACTCTGGAGCACCTCTCCTCCCAATGTTAACCATAAATCTCTAAAATGAACACGTTGCTCCCATTACTGACCGTCTTTTTATATCAGTACCACACTCGGGCCTGTATGCAGTGACATCCTTAGCAGGCACGCAGAAGGTTATGAAACTCTACCTTGGGAGGATCTCACAGTGAAATTTTTCCCCATGGAGTGAGCTTTAATTTCCTTTCTCATGACCAAATCAATTTGGCTTTCATTTAAAAGTTTTGGAGCTGCCAGAAGCTAATAAGTGTAAAACATTCAGAGACACACACACACACACACACACACACACACAAAGAAAAGATTAATAGTTTTATTTGAGAGGGACCTGTAATTCAAAACTTAAGAGCTGGTCAGGGTCCATTATAAAATAATGCCCATGCTAATGCAGCATGTTCAAATGAACGCTTAACTTGTTTTTGCTTTGCCTGACCTGGCCGAGGGAAACACGTTTTCAATGGCATTCCAAAGCTGAATTAATCTCTGTTCCCCAAAGTGTCCTGTTTATATATGAACTCCAGAACCAGATGGGATTAAACGGAGAACCATATGTGAAACTCCAGCTCCAAAACTACCCATATTGGAAATAAACGAATCTGTTTTCCATTGGGCATTAATTATATCTGGATCAAAGGTGCTTCAGAGTCTGGGTGCACCAAATGACCTGTTGGATAAATCATTATTTTGCTTTTAGAAAGACAGGCTACCTTTGTCTAAACATACACACATACACAGTCTCACTTTTCTAACCTTCTGTCTTTGCATGAGAATATAGTGTATTACCATGTTTTAAGAACACAATCCCAATGACTGCATTATTTTGGACAGCTGCTGGTAAACACCACATCTTGTTTATTTCTTTACAGCATATCCAAATTTAAAAGATATTCCCAAGCCTATCTTTTTTAGTGTTTCTAGCTATAGCTCATGGCTTTTATATTTACCCTAGTCCTTCAGAATGGCGCTAATGTGTATAAACTAGCAGACTCATTCAGAATTTATGCTTGCTGTTTAATGACCATACTTTTCTTCACTTGTACGAATGTCAGAACAAGCAGATGAGGTGGGCGGACGTCAGACAGTACATTACGGAAAAAAATAAAACTGTTGTCATTGCTTTTTGGTGCTCTAGGTGGACTGTAGAACCACCAATGTTTTTATTATACACTACTGTGCTTGAATCAGTTGAAGAGTAACTAGCTTTAATAGGT
This sequence comes from Danio aesculapii, assembly GCF_903798145.1. Lineage (NCBI taxonomy): Eukaryota > Metazoa > Chordata > Actinopteri > Cypriniformes > Danionidae > Danio > Danio aesculapii. Next base: position 18,557,863 of record NC_079458.1, read on the forward strand.
CTGAGCCTTGAGCACAACACATTTAGAGTTGGGGGTGCTGTTGAACTTTTTTACAGCAGTAGGAGAGAGATTATTCAGGTAGTTTACCCCATAATCCTAATGTTTGAAGTGCTTTCAGACAGGTCCAACTCTAGTAAGGTTAAGGAAATGAATTACAGGCAAAAGATGAATCACAGCTTATTTTTGTTAATCGTTCCACGATTAATCGAGATTAATTGAATAAGCTACATTGGCCTTAGTGTGTGTGTGTGTGTGTGTGTGTGAATGCAAGAGTGTGTGGGTGTTTCCCAGTGTTGGGTTGCGGCTGGAAGGGCATCCGCTGCGTAAAAAACATATACTGGATAAGTTGGCGGTTCATTCCGCTGTGGCGACCCCTGATTAATAAAAGGACTTAGCCGAAAAGAAAATGAATGAATGAAAAAGTTATCCAAATGCCAGCAGAGGAGAGAAGGGAGGATGAATTGGTGAGAGTGAGGGGGAATCTGCCCTCTCTGTGACACAGCGCCCACTCCATTCTCAGGACCAGGCCGGGTGCCGGTGTGTATGTGATGGTAATAATTTGTGTCTCTGCTCCAGTGAAAAAGGTCCTGGAGTAAGCAACATTTCAGCTCTCACTGAATTACAGCTCTATGTTAAAGGGGGCCGGTTGGTTTTCGTGGGTATAACTCCTTAGTTTAGCATTTTCTGGTCATTAGTCAGTTTCATGAAGAGAGAGAGAGAGAGAGAGATGAAGAGAGGGAGAGAGAGAAAGAAAAGATTTATTTAACTGCTGACCTGTATCTTTCTTTTAAAAGCAGCTCTGTGGAAACTCGCCAAATAATTATAAAACCATTTGGGAATAAAGGTTAGAATGCCATTGACTTCATGTTCATGTGAATGGATTTCGTTAAACAATTTTGATGCCATTTTTAAGACATAATTAAGGGGAGATTTTGTGGCGCTTACAGTGGTTAAATAAAAGAGAAATGCATTAGTGCCAAAAGCCACACTCAGCAAACTGCAGCCATGCTGTAGCACAAGGGCCATATATCCCACTGCTTATTGTTTAATTAGACTACAATAGCACGCCAAAAAGCGTGTGCACTGCAAAAATTCACCAGCGTTGTTTTTGTTGATAAACGTAGCCCTGCCCACAGTTTAGACATGCATTGCTACGTCAAAGAGACAAGAAGTCATATATTCCATTCTTAACAGCACGAATCACTGTGGTGTGTGATAATGAATCCGACCTCCATGGGTCCAACGTGCTAAATTAGCCAAAAGAGACCTAGTACGGCAGAGCTCTCACAGTGCACTAACAGTAATATACCCTCCTAAAGAGACCATATGAGCCCATCCTCCCTGAGAATCAGACTGCCGAGTCTCCCAGAGCGACTGTAATTCCCTGTGCTCGGGACCCAGAAGGCTCATCATTTACACAAGGTAAACATTGTGAAGCTGAGAATTTGGAAAGGCAGTGGGGTTGTGTGGTTAAGCATGTTTTTGAAGTGGCGCCCCTCATTTGTAAATCACGGCGATCTCCATATATGTGGCCCTTGCAAACTCATATTTTACACAGATGTGCCAAATGTGTAAAACGCAACCGGGTTGTGTTTAGTAACTTCTAAAATAAATTCGTCTAGATTATTTCCCGACTGGAATAATTACAGCTGGCACTTTTCTCATAAAGCCAAATCGATGGCTTAAAAAGGCTATTTGTATTAATATTTTATCCATTGTATGACTCTCTGTTGCATTATATTGCACGATATTCTTTTATAAATATTTAACAAATATTGATATTTGAGATGAAAAGGTTAAATAACAGCAGCACCGCATTTATATGTATGTGTGTGTGTTTTAGTTGTCTTTAAACAAAGACAAAACAAGAAAGCAGTGTAATTGCATGCGTGTGGAGTGGGACCTATTTTCCTGGCTTGTAGCTTGGCCTGTAAAACGCCTGATGGGCTTGTTGATGCATAAAGGGCTTTTTTGCATCCTTGGGCTGCTTCTCCATTTTGTCGTGGCTTTCGGAGAGGAGATGGGATCTTATGGAGGTAATTATTTCTGAGAGTCTCCCCCGCCACACTTACCCCCCTCCTTCGATGTGTATTAAAACTAGGCAAGAAGAGGAGATCTTTGTGTGACATGGCCTTAAACAAAAGGCCTAGCTGACTTTGGAGATGAGCATGTCTTTAAATGATACAGCCGGATGGGAGCTGAGAGAGCCCGCATGTCCCGCTCTTTTGTTTCTTCTGAGTGATAATGCTTCAGGAGGTTTGCAACCAGGGCCAAATTACCACCAATGCAGTGAGAACCATTTTCATGGCAGCTGTAGGCCAACAACATGCACTAATGGACATGCTGCCTTTTTTCTTTTTGTTAGACTGTCGTAAAATGAAAGAAAGAACGAAAGAAAGAAAGACGTGTTTTGTTTTAGCCTGACGCAAGCGTGTATATGAAGAGGACTGCATGCTTTGTTCGGTTACACTCCGAATGCGATCCTCAAAGCTGCTCTTTGTTTTTCCCAGTGGTCGCATTCTCATCCGCCTGCATTTCGGCGCCATGACAAGATATTTTAACGGTTTAGGTTATTTTATTTTATTTTTTCTACTTTGAGGGCACACAAGCAATTATAACAGTTACTTTTCGAGATCGCCTCCCTAGACAGTGTTTCCAGGGTTTGTGGCCATAATTTGTAGCCATTACATAAACTGAAATGGGAAAGCAGTGAAGTGAAAGATATGACATACAGCCAAATCAGTCTCATCATTCTGTTAGCCATGGGTGATGTACTAATGCAAGGCCATCCATTTTCCCTTTGATTCCTTACACAAAGCAGGAGGCGCAGAGGCGGCCACATTCCACTGTGATTAGACGGAGACGGGCCAGGCTGCAGGAACACAAGCCTGCTGTGTTTTTTATTTTATATATTTTTTTTTTAACTCTGCTGCTATTGTACCTGAGATATATATATATATATATATATATATATATATATATATATATATATATATATATATATATATATATATATATATAGGGCTGTGCGATTAATCGAAATCCAATCGCAATCATGATATGAAATGTTGTGGTTAGCTAATTGCAAAAGGCTGCAATATGAAATTTTCCCCACCCAGAGCAATTGCGTGACTGCCATCTGTGTGTGATAGTCTTTCTAGCCAATTGAGTGAGCAATCAGAATTGTGCAACCAAACTATGCAGAATGCCCACAAAAAATCCCCCCCAAAAAAACAAAACAGGAAAGCGCTTACGAGTAGGATAATTGCATTTGCCACTTCAGAATCATTAATAGACAAATTAATATCAAAGAAAAACAGGACATCGGTAATATGAGAACATTTTGGTTTCAAAGTCACAGACGCCGAACAAAAAAAAGGTCATTTGTAAGAATTGTTGCCACAGCACTGTTGTACAATTTCAGAGTTGTTTCAGCCATGTTAGTTTGCGAAGTGTTCTGTATTTCTATAATTATTATTATTTTGTTTGTACAGTAAGCTATCTCCCTAATTTGGGATCTCCATAATTCTAGAGAAAAATGAGTGTTTCGTTTCTGAATATTTTAAAAACAATTTGAATAAATGTTTAAGTAAGATAATATCTTTTCAGTTCCTTTTTTTAACTAACACTCACTGCATTTTAGCAGTAAGAAACTACGATACAGATTATTGAGATGAAGCTTGACTACAAAATAAAATCGCAAATCAAATTAAAATCGCAATATCTGTCAAAAACAATTGCAATTAGATAATTTCTCCAAATCGCACAGCCCTAATATATATATATATATATATATATATATATATATATATATATAATATATTAGGCATGGGACGATTACAGGTTTTAAGGTTTACCGCGGTTATGAAAAGTCAAGGTTTTAAAAACAAAGCAAAGCAAAGATTTTCTGTTATACCATTCCTAAGATATATGTAATTTTTTTTGGTTTGTTTTATGCGTGTTAAGACTATTTAACTTAGTTTATCAGGGGAAAATTATCTTCAGACAAAAACTATTTTTGAATCTAATGAAGACAGCAGAAGTGAACAATGATTTATTTGATGATTTAACCTCACATGTTATTGACATAAATGTTTCTTTAAAAGATATATATAGCGTTCAATATGAAAAAAGTTTGTTTTTCCACATTGAAATAATTATTAGGGTGGAAAAATCTATTTTTTACCTAGACATTTAAAAAGAATATATTTTAGAGTAGTAATCACTATAGTGTGATACCATGAAATCATGATATATTTGTCCAAGGTAGTCATACCATCAGAATCTTATACCTGCCCATGTCTAATATAGAACGACAGCAAGATTATGTTGGCTTTTTGGTGTAAAAACATTTACAGAAAGCAGTGGCACCACAAAAGAAACACAGCTTTTTTTCTCTGAAAATAGGCCATCCCTCGTGAAACACGATCTTCACCAAGAGAGGCCTTTTGTTGATGGACATAAATTGTCTCAGGAGATCCACAGCCCGACCCCGATATTTATATGGCTGTATCATTAAATGGAGACAATGCTTGATGCTTGAATAATTTTTTTTTCATATCATAACAAGTCAGTTATACACATGTGTATTATTATTTTCACATACAGCAGTGATTTTACCAGAAACCATTTTTTCATATGGCAGGCACTCAAGATGGAGTCATTTCTGAATAATTCCGTCCAGTGCTAACGTAATTATTCTGTGGTTTCTGTGTGCAGAAATCCAAAATTATTTTCTAAAATAGCCATTTAGCTTTTTTTGAAAAGACATGTTTTAGGACAGATGTCCCTGGTGGTTTTTCTTTCAATGAATCCTAATTCGCAAAGAGGTGATATAAAAGCAAAATTGTTACCTTATGTTTTCAATGGCAGTTGTGGCCACTGACAGTTAAAATGAGCAGAAATTGCAATGATTATTCGCATTAACATACCTGACTCTTAACCATAATGCTTATTAAAACTCCAAGGGATTGATGTTTTCTTTGCATACTAATGTGTATTATTTCACTCCGCTTTAAAATTTATTTCGTTGTGGCACTTTGAGAACATCCAGGAATGCAATACCTTTAGAAAAGCGTGACAGTTTCGATTTACATACGCTTGAAAAAGTAGGCCCTCTTTTGTTCATGCCGAACAATGCTAATAAGCCCAGCATAGTGAGCAGGCGACTAAAGGGGCCGTGTTTTAGTAAATGTACAGTACACGTGACTGCTAAAGGTGTAAGCTGACAGCCTACAGAGACTTGATCTGGTCTTAATTCAAACAGGGAGAGGAAAATTGCTCGGCGGCTTCCTCATTGTGTGGTGACTCCACTGACACTAACCATAGGAGATGGTACAATGCTCTCTGTCATAGGGCATTAAGGGAAACAAGGCATTGTCAAAGCTTGGAGGACGTCACAAAGACAGGCAGCATAGAGCTCTGATAAAGCAGCAATTAACTAATTGCCTCAAGCAGTACAACAGCAGACTAGTGTTATTATTAATGTGTGATAATACGGATGGATCTCTCACACGAAGACACTTCCACTGGGTTACACTTGTGATGAGACTGCAGTAGTGTGACGTGTGTGGCTTGCCGTCCAACACCCTTGTCATTAGCTATCATCTCTGAGAGCGCCGAGCCCTGAATCCCTTCACTTCTGATTAGACTGCCGTCCATTGATGACTGGGCCGTCCAGGTGTCAGGGTAAAGTTAGTGACCCCATCCTCCCCAGTGCATCTTGCCTGCAAGTAATTAGTCCTGACTCCAACCATCACCCCTCTAACCATCAGCGCTCTCTCTCTCTCTCTCCTTCCCCCTCCCTTTCTCGCTGTCTCTCTGACCTTGTATCCTTTCTCTCTTTCATTCATTTTCGATAAGATCATGTTTGAGGGTTGTGTGTAAAAAATGTATTTTATATCTATACATGCAGCTATAGAAAACAAAAACCTAATTACTTCACAAATAACAGTTTTTGTAAACTACTGACGACATTTTTTTCTAAATTAAAAATAAATATTTTGTCATTTATAACAATTTGTTTTGCATATAATACAATACCAATAATTTCCTACCAAGTTTTCAGATGCTTTTGTTTATTTTAAACAACACAATATCAACCTCAGAAGGATTAAGCAATCAATATTTAGTGCAAAAACCCTGATTTTTAATTAAATCAAATATAAACATTTGTTATTGTGACCAGTTGTAAGTTTTTGGGGAAAAAATGGAAGAAATGTCAGACGTATAGAATACAACAAATATTAATAATAACATTTATAATTTAACATTTACATCAAGCATCAACATTATCAACTAATTAATATACCGCCCAGGTATATTAAAGGCCACCCAAGTAAATTTGATGGTTACACATGAATAATACTATTACTATCATCCTTTCATACTTTTTTATATCCGCCCAAGAAAGCTAAACATTCTTGATAGATTAACCAGTGGAAAAACTTCTCTCGCTCTGCACGTTTCTTACTGCTGGTTCTGTAAGCGCGAGAACAGTCAACATTCACACATCATGTGCTCTGCAGACCCATAGACGTGCCTTTTGCCCTAAAATGTATCCGATCTCAGTTACTGAATCTCCTGAAATGTCCGGGATTCGGGTTTTACTTTCGCTTTCTAAAGTTGCCGTTATTTGTATGCATTTTTGCATTACCTTAACATTAAATGATTAATGATTTTATAAACGACTTATTACTATATACTCAGAGAGAACAAAATATACTGGCTGCAAAATATTTGTACACCATTCGAATCGGCTAATGAACTAATTTGCCTTATTTAAATAATCTACACTTTTTATTCTAGTAATAACTAGCATTTTTGGTAATAATGTATATTGATATTCCTTTTTTCTTTTATTTATTTCTCATGTGCTGTATATTTGATTAATTTACTGACGTTAATATATTACATACTTTATAAATATCTAAAATGCTTTGGCAATACTGTACTATGTCATGCCAATTAAGCAACTTGAGACAGAGAGAGAGCAGCCTTTACCTGTCGGTGGGAGCACATGGCTCCTAAATAGCATAGAAGTAAGAGAAATAGTGTATTTCTTTTATTTCAACAACCTTTTTTAAATAACTTTAACCCAAAAAAAGACAAAAAAGAATATATACACTTTTTCCTTTGTAATATCTTGAAAAGAAAAGGTGTTTAACAATGTCATAATAAATAAAAATATAGTTAAAAATCACTTTTTTGTGGTTTGTCACATGTAGTTGACCATTTATGTGCTGTGGAAAAAAGCTATGTTTCAATCAGGCTACTGCAAGTATTTTTCAAATCTGTGGGCACTGCAACTATATAATTAACATTACGAAAACCATTTGTATTTATAAATTACCATTAACCTAGATTAATAAATGCTGTAAGTAATGTTGTTCATTTTTAGGTCACAGTACCTAATGCATTATCTAATGTGCATGTATGTATCAATCTCTTGGGTTCAGTGCATGTGGCACATGGGTTTGTTTATCATCTCCTCTCTCTCTTCTACTCCCTGTCCTTTTCTCTGATAGACTACTAGCCTTGTTTCCCCCTTTCCTTTTCCCCATCCACCTCATCCATCACAACAAAGTATGGAATTGATAGCCAGTATTGATTATCCATAGCCGTGCCTAATCGTGGCTAACCGTAGGAAGCTTTGCAGATTTAGCCAGCGTCGAGCCAGAGCCAGTGATAATGCAGCTGGGAATTTAGACCTAATGCTGTCATCATGTTCTCTTACAGCGACTGACCACCACATGTTGGACAACATCCTATGGGAGCGAGGGAATGACTTAAGGATAACTTGAAATGCCAATTGCAATGCATTTATGTGACTTATTTGCAGAGCATTTTGTGAGTTAGGGTTTGATTTAAGCAATAGGAGTTAGACTAAAATGTTAGTGTTGATATTGTTGGTTATTATTATTTGGCAGGAGAAAAATCTTTGCCAAGATGGTAAATAGGCTATTTTTGAAGGATATTCACATTAAAACAACAGGAATATTTAAACACGTCTGTTTCAATCCAATGGCAGAAATGCAAACGCTCACATTAGCCTGCTTTTTTCCATCTCTCTTTTTTTTCCCCATGTCTGCTTCCTGCACTGATGAGTAACTCTATTTAATAGGCTGCCATTATGCAGGCAGATTGGGAAGTTGACTGGGAAGTGCTCCTAGCTATTGCTGCATTTGAACCCTGTTAATATATGCAAATTAAAAGGAGTCGGGCCTCGGGATTGGTCCTGTTTTAAATAAAACGCGAATCTGATCAAGGCAATCTGCAGATGGGGTGTTATCAGAGGGAGCCGGAGCAGCGGTTGATGATTCCTCGGCTGTATCTCTCTCTTCCATCATACTGCACTGCATTAAAGAGACATGATTCATCAAGCACAGGCACTAGTATTTTATGAAATTTTGCTCTCTAGGGCAAAGGCTTTTTTCCTTAATCAGAAGACAGTAGGCTTGCTTAAGTAGAGTGCTCCACTCCGCGGTCATGCCGGATTTTCATTTCATTTGTTTGCGTGAAGGGGGGCATCCAGGGCAGGTGTGTATGAGCGCGTGTGCTCCCCATTATGTTTTATTGTGCATAAAGTTTATGCACGCACCTGTCAGCTGACATATCAGCGGTGGAGTTTACTTTAAATAGGAGGAGCGGCTATTATCCCTGATGGGAATTTAATGCCACACATACTCTTAGGAGACTCGCGCAGGCGGCAATAGGTAGCATTAAGTACTGTCATTGGGGCGAAGGCCTGTTGATTGTTCATTGACTGTGTCTAGGTGTGCTTGAGTGCTTCTGTGGCATTTGCATAATACACAGGCCAAAAAAGCCTGATGATTTCGAGCTCATTTATAGCTCTTCAGCCCTCACAATTACAACCAAGGATACCTGAAACAAGCATCCCCTCCAGGGCTCGACCACTTCCTTTGTGTGTGAGCGCAGGGGTTAAAATGGCAGAAAAATGTGGGTATTTTTCTTTCATTAGCCGCTGCTAAGGAATATCTCCTTCTGTGGACACCCTCTCACAAACCAATTAACTCAGTCTGAATAATTCATCATTCTGGGGCGACTGTGGTCCAGAAAGGAACAAACTGATAATAAGATCCAGTTTCCAATGTATATACGGTGAAGTAGGACAGTGTAGACACTTCCAAACCTTCAGTATGCATGAAGGATCTGTGTCACAGAAGGTCATTTTCATCTCTCTTTCTCCCTCTCATTGTCACATGCTTGTGTTTCTGATAATGCCACATACCGTTCAGACTGATTCTCTCCGCTATAATACACCTCATGCCTCTGTCAGCTCGCTTTCCCATGACCTGCTCTCGAGATCGGCACAATACAGTCACTTCATCAGGGCTCACAGCTACAGCTCGGCTCGCAGAATCTCACCATTCTTCTTAGAAACTATCTGCTTATGCCTTAATTAGTCATCATTTTGAATGAACAAGGAGTCATGTGATTGGGGCGAGAATGAAGATGGAGGGATGAAAAAATGAATGGATTGATGTGGCGTGAGACTGTCTGACATTCCTGTGTGAAAGGATCATCTAACAGCTGAAGCTCATAATCCAGCCCTGTTGATAGAAAGACATCTCTCAGACCCCCTGGCCATGTTCGAGAGGCAAACTGCCCACAAAGCCTCATGAAATCGCTCGAGGAGTTCAGTTTTCTTTCCTGTAAGGTATTTCCTATTGAAACAGGAAGTGTTTCGGTGTCGCATATTGAATGACTGAAAAAGCAGGCTATGATATATTGTTTTCGTCACAATTTTCTCAGCAGCAGCTAGCTCTGTGCAGCTCTCACATGGTCGCCCACTGAAGCTAAGCAGGGCTGCGCCCGGTCAGTACCTGGATGGGAGACTACATGTGAAAACTAGGTTGCTGCCGGAAGTGGGGTTAGCGAGGTCAGCAGTGGGCGCTCAACCTGCGGTTTGTGTGGGTCCTAAGGCCCCAGTATATTGATGGGGACTCTGTACTGCTTAGTGAGTGCCATCTTTCGGATGAGACATTAAACCAAGGTCTCATTCTCTCTGTGGTCATTAAAAATCCCAGGCAAATCCCAAATTTGCCCACTGGCCTCTAACCATCCCCATATCAAAATGGGCTTCATTACTCTGTCTCCTCTCCACCAATCAGCTGGTGTGTGATCTGGCGCAATATGGCTGCCGTCGCATCATCCAGGTGGCTGCTGCTCTCTGGTGATGGATGATTCCCCACAAAAATGTGTTTAGCACTTTGAATGTTTAGAAAAGCGCTATATAAATGTAAGGAATTATGAGTAGATTCAGGTAGTATTTGGTTCAAGCTAAAGCTCATATTGAGGTGGCAACTGGCAGACATGCAACAACATCAATTATAAGGTAAACAGAAAACAAAAGTTTCCATCTGGAGCTCTTTTACGGGACTCCACACTTGTAAACACTAGCTCCAATGGGTTTGCATGGCTCTCGGTCATGCCCATGCTTGTCAGTGCTACCAAGCAGACCAATCACAGAACTTGAACTACCCGTCATTGCGACTTGTAGTTACATTTTTTGAGAGGTGCATGTCAGCGTCTATGGCAACAACGGCGAGGGCTATGTGACCATGCGAAGGCTGCGCCAGACCATACATGTGCGTTTGACGCAGAAGTATAAATCAGCCTTAAGAATAGTCTCCCAGTGGCTGTGACTTTTTATTTTTGGGTATTCTGTTTAGTGCCTGATTAAAAACTATAGTACAATAAATCTATATTTACATTACTATTTTGTGTGTGTCAAGATAAAAGCTTAGTCTGGTAATTTAGAATATTGCTAAATGGCTGTTTTTGATTTATAATGTCATCAATGTGAAAACCTCTTTTTGATTGTGTAAGGTTAGGAATGACCTGTAGGTGAGTAAAATATTAGCAAATTTCCATTGTTGGGTCAACTATATATGTATTGTGTCCCATAAAATCATTAAATTGAAGATTTAAAAAGATGGAGGGAACATTTTGTGAAAATATTCTCTTAAAAGGACTGTGACCATCTTCCTCATTTCCTCCATGTTTCTTTCTTCTTCTCGTCCTCTGGCCCCACCCTTCTGGAAAAGCCATTAAGGCGTTGTCTCAAGCTTGTCAGATCATGGCCAGGCAGCGGGGAAATATTCCATCTGAGCAGCACACTGTCTTCAAGTGCTGCAATTAAGAGTGTCAGCATGCGGCCATGGTCCTGTCTGACTGCGAGCGGACGGGGGGGTCATCAGGCCCGTGTGACCCAACACACACATGGCTAGAAGCAAGCAACCATGCACTCCACGATATGACACAGCCAGTCTGTTTGATAAAGGAAAACAGACGATTTGTGCAGAAACTCCGCCGAGTGCACAGCCAATGAGACACTCTTGTGGGTCAAGTGCTGCATTTGCATTTTGATGGGATGTTATCGAGTAATTAATGCACTAGTCAGAATGTATTACCCCAGGAGTGAATTGAAAGGTTCATTACCAAATCGCCCTCACTCCAGGAATAGGTATTTCTCCAGGCGTTTGCCTCTGACATGTTGTTCTTCTCTCCCTCCCTCTCTCACTGTCTCATCGTGGCAGGCTGTAGAGGTGAACAGTGGCTCTTAATAAGGGCATTCACTTTGGAGAGCGCTCGTCATAGTAAATGTACACATCAGGGCCTTGCCTTCTTGTCACTTTAATTGCTTCTGGAGGTTCTTAACAGGCCAATCTTCATCAGGCCAGGCCATGTTATGAATAACTCGGGCATCTGAGGAATTCATGCTTAATAAAAGGGATCCAATTTATAAAAATGCATTGAGTGCATTGTTTACAAAGATCACACAGAGAATGATCCACTTTACGGTTATCCATTAGAGAAGGACAAAAATGGGCTGGGTATCTCCAGAAGTGTCCTGATAGCAATATGCAACTGTTCTGCAGATGTGTACAGATTACAATTATAAACCTTATATACAATTATATAAACCTTATTACAAGTATAACTGATATACTGTCAGTATTCAAATTCGTTGCTATTTTGTCTAAATATTTAACAATTAAATGCAATAAAAATCTGTACAGTTTTGCATCACATGCATACTATTGATTTCAACGTTGCCATTTTAAAATATAAATTATGAATGTATTATTATATCTTAAAATGCATAAAAATAAGAATTAAGAAGGTGTATTTACTAAAGAAAAGCTTGAGTACAGCTGAAAGCACATTGTAACTGAATGTATTTTACAGCCGGGTGTATACTACCACCTAGTGAGTATTACAGCTGAATGTATACCATTACTATAGCATATAGTACCTCTAATTTCTCTCCAACCTCCCTTATTTGCACCCCCCTCCTTCTGTGCTGCCAAAACCAGCAACGTACAGAGGGAAATTTGAGTGTGCTATGAGATTAAAGGCTGAAATCAGGGCCTTGTGAGCAATCATCAATTCCCAAGAACATTCTTTCATCTTCCATTCTTCCAGCCTAATGCTAACGGTTTCATGTCACAACATTGTTGTTGCTTTTATCATCCTATAATAACTCTCCTGCAAAAAATGTGAGGGAGATTGGAGGAAAAAGAGGGTAAGAGAGGCCTGTTCTTTCTCTGCCATCACTGTAAATTTACACAAGGCTCTTTTGCTGTCACTGGAGCAGTTCCTCTTATATTAGCGGTCTTGTCTTTGGCCTAAGCTTAAACTCCAATATATTCCACCAAGACATTTATAGTCATTGTTCTGTTTTCCATAATGAAATCAAGCATTGTTTCCTGCCTCACATATTTTGAGCCTAATAGCCACAGCGGGTACGAATTTGATGTCTCTGATTTGTGCGCTGGGGACAAAATGGCGACCCGGTAGGCTTGCAAATCCCTGTCTTCCATCAGCCAGCCTGTCCGTCAGCAGGGCATCAACGGCACCAAACTGCAGCCCATCTCTCGGCCCATCAGCAGGTCTCACACACCAGTGAATTCGAGCCTTTTGTTCCCACTTGGGCTGATAGGAATGAGGAGGTAGACCACGGAAAAGCAGAGCAATTTTCTGCTATTTAAGCTTGGAGAGATGGCGCTCCTTAGGATGTGTGTGTGTGTGTGTGTATAGAGGCGTTTGGAGAGGAAGAGAGATTGTATGGAGTCACTGGATGAGATTTTTTAGATTTAGGCATGCATGGAATTGGGGTTGAGATAATCGCGAATGTGAAATTGAAACCTGTCGGCCGGCAATGGCGTTTTTTTACCCAACACCACACACACATCACAAACCAGTCTGCCTTTTTGGTTCCACGTGACCGTCAGTGAAAAGCACTTTGTAACTTTCACAAAAAAAGCAATTTCCCAAAACATTGCTTATCATCAAGGTTCAGAATTGCAAGTTGTAACTAAAAGATAAACTATGTTTCACAAGAAAACACTCAAATTTCATGTAAAGTTTCTTGCCAATTCTTAAGCCGCCTTTCCACTGCATACGACAAGCGTCAGAACGGAAGTCGTTCATTTCCAATGGAGAGTAGTCCGGGAGCTGCATGGAGTTCCGATCATCTCCGTATGCTGAAAATTTGGATCTGATTTGAGCTGCGGATCCGTTCAAATATTTGAACTCCTGCGACTAGACCGTATACGACTGGTCGACCAGATGTGATATATTCCAGTGTTGTCCAAACATTTCTATTCATAAATGAGTAATAAAAATATATTTTTTTAGTGGAATGAATTAATTCATCCATTGTGAACGCATAGATAATAAAGGCTTTTGCTTTTGCACTCTTTTATTTCGGACACCGCGAGAATAGCTTCTCTCCCATGGTGCACAACAAAATTGAGGGTGTTTTCACATTAGCACTTTTGGTCCACACCCAGGTTCGTTTGACGGAAGAGTACGCTACTTTTAGCTAGTGTGAACGTGTCTTCTGAACTCTGGTGCGCACCCACAAACCGTATACGAGTCTGCCTGAAAGAGGTGGTCTGGGGTACGGTTCAAGCGAATTCTGGTCCGGTTCACTCCTGATATTAATGCATTCGTACCAGATAACGGAAGTGAACCGCCAACAGTACAACAAACTATTGTTTTATAACATTCATTCGTGTGTGTGTGTGTGTGTGTATCACGTACTGTACCTTGGTGACAAGCAGGTCTGAGCCAGGGCGTTATGTTCTGAATGATTATAATATTTTTGCGGCAGATAGACGCAAGTCGCTTTCTGTATGTCCAAAATTAAAAGATTCAGTAAAAGCAGAAAGACGCCGATGTGCAAACGTCTTTCCATTTTTGCACTTTGGTTTCGTGTCCTAGCAACAGATGTACACAAAACAGCAGCTTGATGATACAAGCGTACCAGGGTTCAGAAGGAAAAAGACAGTGTGGACACAAACCAACCGAGAAGGTGGCTAGGGGGGACAATTGAACTTGGGTACGGTCCAGGCAATTGAACCAAGTGTAGAAACACTCTGAAAATTCTGTGCGACTGCCACAAGGGGGACACAACGACAGTTGTGTCCGAATGTCATGTGCAGAGGTAAGGCGGCTTTAGTAATTATTTGTGAAAGGGTTTCTGAATGCAAAAATATTTCAGCAGCAAAGTATTATAGTCCTTTTGAAAGCGAAAAAACTAAACGCTGACGTTGGGTTAATTGCCTCAAAAAACAATGGCAGAGTTAATTACCTTTAAAAATGAGAGGAGAAGAACATATGCTGTTCCGTCTTCCCTGTAGCTATGTCAACAAAGCCGCTAAGAGAGTCCTCTTATGAAGTATGTCATGTCGCATTATTTTAATTACTGCATGTCAGTGTAATTTTGCTTAAACTTGTTATTTTTTTCTCTCTTTTACCCCAGGTTATAACATGTTGTATGAGTGCTCATTATTAATCTAATTTATTTGCTCGTCAAGCAAGCCATGTGACGACCGACTTCCTGCCTCAAATGACAATTGCAAACAGTAGCCTCTTTTTAAAGGTATAATCACCCATCTCTTCTAATTAGGAGAAGAATGTGCACTAGATACAAAGGGCTCTGTGAGGATGCAGCCCCGAGCAAGCGATAACTCCCGTGCCTCGCTGCAGCCTGATCTGGGATCTGCTTTAGGGAGGCGGTATCTGACATTAGATTAAGGGAGGTTATTTGTGGAGGGGGAGTTACTCAGGTTACATTCCTTTAAGGGAAGTGGCTGGCCGGCTGGCACCCTGTCTTCATTTCACAGGCTGGTAAAGTGAGCAAGGCCCTCTCATATTATTCACCGGAGCAGGCTGATCGAAGTGCGGCTCGATAGCACTAAACCAGCTCATGCTCCGAAGATTTGTCTTACAAAACCTTGAAAACTGCTCTGAACATCCATACATTGATTTTTGTTGGCGGGGATCTCCGGGGCTTTCATGTAGAGGCAGGATCCATGCAGGGATGAGGAGAGGGCTTCCCCCTTCACCACACTGTGCCGGCAGAGCGGGGGGATTCCTTTTCAATAACCCGGCCGAAAAAATTAGAAACACACAGGGCTACTAGAGCCATGGCACCCTGTCATGCTAACGCCTGCTAAACACACACACTTCAAAAGCCCTATGTGCACTTTTATATCAAAAGATAGTATGTGCGGTGCAACTATTTATGCAGATTTTGAGATTGAGAGAAGAGAAAAGGCAAATGAGCATTTCCAGTGTGACACGTCTCCATTATCAGTGTCGTAAAATGTCTTAAAATTCAAAAACTAAATTTTAGGCCTTAAAAAGTCTTAAATTCACATAAATATTTTGTTGTAGGTCTTAAATCATGTTAAACAAGTCTTAATTTTCCTATGTCCAAGTAAAGCTACCCAATCAACAATAATCCATCTCAAATCTCTCTCTCTCTCTATATATATATTTGTTTTTTATTGCAAAGTGATTCAAATCACAACAGCTGTTAGTTACAGCATATTCTCCTAATTAAATTCCCTAGGCAGCAACGCATCCCTTTACATGATCTTGCAATAATGCAAAAACTATTTACTGAAGTATCTTGGCCATTAAGTAAGAATCCTTAGTCCAGTATAAGTCTAAAATTTCATTCCTAATGGTCTTAAAAAGTCTTAAATTTGACTTAAAGAAACCTGCAGAAACCCTGGTTATGACAGATGTGAAATTGGCACTTGTGTGACTTTGGTAAATCAAATATAATTGTTTGAAAACACTGACAGAGACATTTTTGTGTAAAATACTGTAAAATACTAGCCTACACACACAAAAAAACTTAGAAAGGGTTTCGCTACTTTGCTGAAAACTTGATATTTTTTATGGCAAGGTTGAGTTTTGCGTGGAATTGCTCAAATACAACTGTATGTCATCATTTGAACAAATACACGGCCATTTTTTCACTTCCTGTTAAAATCTAATCAGATTTGTTTCCTAATGAAGTCTGAAAAAACTACCCTTACGTATTTTTGCTTGTATTATAAACTGTTAATCACAGTTGTGGCTTTATATCTAACTAGTTGACTGAAATAATTTAAAAACACATCTCTCAGTTGGGTCAAAAAATGATATATCATAAGTTGATGAAGCATGAGACTATATATTCAATTGTGTCGTATTCTCCATGATCCAAGACTTTATTTTGACATAATTATGACTTATTCTCATGATTGCAACTTGATTATTTTTCATTTGACATTTTACCTTACAATTACATGTACATGCCTATTTTGGGGCGGAAACAGGCTTCCATAATGTCTTTTATTCTACCTTGTTCTCTAGCTCTCTTTTTGTCTCATTCTCCCTCTCCTTCACTACTAATTCCTGTGCCTTTGATGTGATAAGGAAGTGTTAAATCAAAGTAAGGCCTAATTACATATCTTGGGACTGGCTGGTTGTAAAGCATTGTTCATACTGTTAGAAAGACAGGCGGCAGTGAGAGCGTGTGTAAAGGGAGGGCTCCACGTGTGTGTGCGCGGGCGTCTCTGGCTGGCAGCTGCCAGCATGCGTGCCACCTGCTATACATCTCTCCATTAGCATAATCACTCTCCGGCAAATGGCAATAATAGTGTCATGCACCTCTGTGTAATTGCCTCTGTCATAATATGTGCCTGACGATTGTGTTTCCTGACTCAACATGGAAAAAAGCAGAGATCTCTGGTGCCACATTTACACAGAAGTGCCTTTGATCTGAGGCCCAGGAAGGACATCCCTCTTTCCGTCACTTGAAAGCACCTTGTCAGATGCAAATCAGAGGTAACCAAGATGCACCGCTGCTTTTGGCTAATAATCCAGGAGGTTACGGGTTTTGATCAAAGGATTGTGTCAGAATGTAGGTGCAAAATTGAAATGCATTCGTGTACACATTTCATCCATGCATATATGCTTGCACTCATCAGAATGAAGACAAGAAGACCTCTTTTCTGGCACCAATGTTTTACATAATTAGCCCATTCCTATTTACCTTTAAGGGACAGAGCTAAGCAAAGTAAATGAATACCTAATGATTGTCTAGGCCAGGGGCAGTGTGGTCCGAGCATGAGTGACAGCTGCTGTAGCCACTGTGACGAGCTCAGCCTCTAATTGGGCCTGAGAAGGGAAATGGAAGAACGATGTAGGGAGGACTGGGGGGTGAGCTGCGCAAACAGCAGACAAGCCAAACAGGAATTCTAATGGATTGCATGCTCGGCTTGCTGACACCTCATTGCACCTAACATCACTGTTTTTTGCAAGGGTGGCAAAAATTATACATTTGCTAAGATGACGCATGCATGTATTTTTCTCGGAGACAGGGTGCGGGTTGTGGGTAGCCACCCCATTGTTTGATGTATGGTGACAAAATCGGGCAGCTGGTGCAAGCATCCGCTTGCCTAATAGAAATGGATGGATGTAGCGTTTTCAACATTTTGTTTCTTTTTCATTATTCATATATCCTTTACCTTTCTGATGTTCCGACATTCAAGGACGCAGGCTTTCGTCTTTGGAAGCTGGATGATAAATGCTGAGCAATCCCTCCCCTAATCGTTCAGAGCAGGAGGAAAACACACAGCCTTTTTAAAGCATCTGTGTCTTAAACTGTCATTGATTAAATGTTAACTGATATACTCCAGTTGGCAATCTTGTTAGAGCTTCCAGTAGCCAAGATAGACAGTTTAGAGTCCCGGCTGATCAATATTACAGATAAAGATTTCATCCATCAATGAGCTCCCAAAACAAAAGGTGTCTGTTACCTGATTAGGCCGGCCAGAAAGTCTCTCCCCCTCCGGACTGCCGACGCAGCATGAGGAGTTCCATTCGATCGGCTACAAACATGGAGCCCATGTAATTACAGCACCAAACAGTTCCGCAGATAACATGCCTTTGACTTAGCTCCGGATAAAGGTTAATCTCCCTCTGTCTGTCCAGCGAGATGGGTCTGGGCTTTATATATTTATTTAAGTCCTCTGCTAAGGCCAGGGCCAGGGGCTGTTAGCGTAGAGCCTTAGATGGAAAGAGTTAGAACCTCCTGCATACCAATGCCAGTGCAAATGACCGAATCGATGGCGGAATGGCCACTGCTGTTTAAGAGTATCAATAAATGTTCCCTTATTTCCTCCTCAATGGCTAAGTGTTGTAGTTAAAAGTCCAACAGATGTCTTAATTGAAAGTTAATTTTAAATCAATGCAGAGAGTCATTTAAATATTGATCATGCTCTTTTGACTCAAATTGTCCCGGCAGAGCATAATTTGCCCATCATTCCTCTTTTTCTAAAACAACTTTGTTCAGATTCAATCAATACGCTACAATTAGTATGTTGTGAAACTGCCATTGACACTTCCTAAAGGCCTACGTGCAATTTCATTGTCTTTTCGGACACGGATACAGTGTGTCCTTAATTACAAAGTACATTTATGGTGTTTTAATTGCATTAGGTCATCGTAAAAATCAAACAAAAGCTCTTTAATGAAAGACCACATGGAAAACTTGCCTTCCTGGGCTTTCATTACAGTTCAAGGCCATTAAAGAGACTCACGGGCCACCGAAAGCAGGGCATCTGCTGTACTTCTGATGTTCCCGGTATCAGACAAATAGAGGCAAGTACGACAGGCAATGTGGAAGGGGGACGGAATATGGGAGAGAGAGAGAACAGGGAATGTTGTCAGAGGCCTCTGTCTATCAGGGTAATCTTATTTATTTAAAGCATATGTCTGCTGGTACTCCTTTGTCAGGGTCTATTAGGGGGCAGTGCAGCCCATATGACATTGTTTAGCAAGTAATGAAATGGACATTTTTTGCATGTTTTTATAGAGTTGGAAGGGAGCTCACAGAGCCATTCATTTCCCTCTGTGGATGCCATCTCCTAGCCATCCCCTCAGATCGAGCTGCACGGCTATTGTCAGCCCCGTTTCCATTCAGAAATTCAACTGAGGTTTTGTCTAATTAGATGTGGCCACTGAGATCTTGGTTTCTGTCCTGTAAGAATTTGCAGAATGTTAAGCATAGCCACTGTAACCCGTAAATGACCTCTGTTTTGATCGATCATAACAACGTGCTTGTGGAATTTGCTATTGTAGTTAGGTTTGGTACTTTCCAGTGCACGTTTTTTTTCCCCCTCTTGTCTTTCCTTTCGAAGGATGATGCAGCTCACTGTGTATATTTGAAAAATCTGCATGCGTGCCAGACCGCCTTTTCAGCCGTCTATGTCTCCTCTCAGTGCGGTCAGGGGTTTGGCTGAGGCTTTCTGGGTTTCCAGAGCAGACCTGCACAGGGGTGACAGATAGGTCTTATTTGTCTGATAGAGTTGAGCAAGAAAATAGATCTAGAGCTGGTTACTTCATTAGGTTCTCTCATTGATTGAACCTCCTGCTGAAGTGATGCTGCAGCCTCCTCTGATAACTGCTGGTAATAGAACAAAATGAATTCTTATCACAGAGATTGGAAAGGCCATTAACCCTGGCCCCCAGTGCTTTTCAGACGTCACAGACAGGAAGCCGTGTGGTGCATGGGAGGAAAAAAAAGCGCCATGCTCTGTCTGAGCCGAGGTCATGTTGGCGGCCGTGTGTGAAATTTCCAGCCCTTTTGGCTCCTGTGTAGATGAAACGGCTACCCAGGCAGATGTTTATAATCATGTCTTGAATAAATATTGGATGGAGAATAATAAAAAAAGGAGAGCGGGGAGGGAGGGAGGAGAATGAAACCAAGAGGAATCTATTTTATATTATTTTCGAATACTGAAGTAAGCCCGGCCGCAGCGCCTCCTTTCTCCAAATGCCTCAGGTGATCCGAATGGCACGGACACAAAAAGCCTTTTTGTGTACAATGCAGGTGTTTGGGGTTTGTCTGTGGAAACCTTTGAAGATGCATTCTTTAAAAGATTTAATGCTAGTTATTTGGAACCATTAATATCCCTTATGCGGGCAAGCACAGAAACAGAAGTCTGCAGAAATTAAGGGGGGGGGGGGGGTTGTGTTGGTGCAGCAAAAAAGCAGAAGCTTTAATCTTCATCATGTTTATTCATTTGATGGAGGTGATTAATGGTTTGGAGTGCATCCTGCATCACAGAGGAGACGGTAGCATATGAAAACTTCCTTGGATGAAAGTAACTGTTAGCAACAAAAGATGTTTTCTGATGGCGGGTGCAAAGTGTACTCCTTGCTTCGAGAACATTGACCATGTGAGGTAATGTGGGGGTTAGTTTTAGCAAGACAAAGAATAAAGATTTTAAAATAGTGTTTTATCAAATGTACAGTGAGAATCGATTGTATTAGTAGCAAAAAAGTGCCAAAGATTTGAGTGTGTCCATGAAAAAAAAAGCTAAACGATACAAAATTCTAGAGAATAGCACCTTTCACCAGTTATCACGAAACTTTTAGGTTTATTCGAAATTTATTTGGCCATCTCTAGAGAACCCTGCAACAGCTGAGTTTAAGCTTTCTTGTGTCTCTGAGCCGCAGCAGCGCCGTGAAGGGAAACGGGCTCGCTTTTCGCGTAGATGTTTAGTATTTTAGACATGGTACATTAACGGCATCTGGTTAAGATCTAAATGCTTGTTAAATACACTGAAATTTGGAAAAAGAAGGGAGCAAGAAAAAAGATTTGGGTTGGGGGGGCGGTGGATCAACAAGTCAGTAAAGCTTATTATCCTGAAAGTATTACAAGTGGCCCTTAACAAAGTAGTACAGGGTTTCGAGTTTCAAAGATTCCTTTAAAATGGAGCGGCTCAAATGAAAACCATGGGGGGAAAGAATGTGACATCATGAAAACCATGGGCAGCTCAGAGCCAACCTACGGTGTGCTGGGAAATTAGTGTTCCTTACACCTCAACACGACCAGACAGTCCAGAAATCATAATTACAACCAGACTGCATTTTCACAAATGCAGAGATTAAAAGAAATGACAATCACCATAGTGAATAATTTACTGAACTATTGTTATTATTAATAGTATGGAGATCATTAGTTTAAATTAATATTAGTTCATTTTATCATTCAACACAAGTCAAAATAGTTATTATATTATAATAATAATAATATATTAAAACAATTTTTGTTTCAAAATGCAGTATTAAGTCTCATCTACTACTACTTAATTACTAAGGGTTCTGCAAGATTGCAGTCTGCTTGTAATTCACTTTCTGTAAACAAGGCGCTCATTTATAGCCTAGCTTCAATACATTCAATGTTATTCTTTGTTAAGAATCATAAATAACCTGTGAGCCTAAGGGGGAGGTGGGGAACACATTTTAATGAGCAAAATCATTTTTGGGGGTATCCACGGTTGTGTACGGTGGGTGTCTGTTTTACTGGCCGGATAATGACCGGACTGAGGTGTTATAGTCCCCAAGAGGAGAAGAGGGAGCAGCCTGCCCTCCACGTCTGTCATTATGCTCTCTCTATACCGGACAGGCCCGGTGCTTTAATGAAAAGAAAGTGGTGGCCGTCATATTTCTAAATATCCATGGATGCCTCCTGTACGTTTTTTTTGGTAGGTATAGCAGCTTATGCAAGAGGAAACCGGTGCATTTTGATGAGGCAAAAACACAGCACTGCTTTAATTGTGACGCCTTCTTGACCCCAGTCTCCCTCCAGCGTGCCGATCAACCCACATCAGAGCAGGTCTCACGGGAGACTAGCGAACAGAGAGCCATCGGAGATGTGTGGTTGATGTGTTTGCGGCTTTTGCTTGAAAGGGATGGCGGGGGCAGTAAAAGTTGTCTATGGCTCTGCTGTTTGCGATTAAGTTTGATGGGCAGAGAGTCTGCCGAACCCCCTCACACCCCTCCAATGCTGCTGACACGCTGCCTCTGTAAAGCATTCAGATTACTCAAACTGTTGCCAGGGTCAGGCGCGGGGCAGACACTACTATGATGTATAGGAAAGCATGTCTGGGAGTTTCTCTCGCTCTTGAAATGCATACCAGAAAAACTGCAGAACACCCTGCTAAAAGACCAGTGAGGGAGAAAGAGAAGGACGGTGGAAGGAAAGAGAGAAAAAAAAGGCTGTCTGATGAGACCCAGATGATAGCGACCCATCCTTTTCTTCCCTTATTCCTTCTGTTACTACCTTCATAATTCGCCCTTTTCTTTTTCGTGACACTCTATGTTTTATTAATGCATTCCACGATCGCCTTAAAAATTTGATGCCCCCTCGAGGTAGAGACGCTCACTAGCACTTTGACACTTCATTTCCCAGCTAGGGGGACTAGGTCAGTAAATCTAGCTGGCTGAAGAGAGCGTGTGGAGGAGGAGAGGGGGAGGTGCCACAGCCTGGCCCCTGTACCCTTAGGGTGTGACATTGTGCTGTGGTGTTTGTGTATGAGCGTGCCCGTGTGTGTGTGTGTGTGTGTGTGTGTGTGTGTGTGTGTGTGTCTCTCTTTTATTAACCGACCTGAAATCTGGTCATGATCACAGACTTCCAGCTGGTCCTAACCCCCATCTGCCTATTGAGGCAGAGCACTCTCTCTCACTGATTAGCCCTCTGTCCTGACGCTGGCTTTAGTTCTGTCCAGAGCCTCTTTGCCCCCTAATACCACCTCCCCCCACAAAATTCACCCCCAAATCTGGAGGTGAGGATCAGAGAGCAAGAACACATTGTATGTTATGCTCATACTGTAGTGCATGCAATGTAGTAGATACAGCTGAAGTCAGAATTACTAGCTTTTTTTTTCTTTTTTAAATGTTTCCCAAATGATGTTCAACAGAGCAAGGACATTTTCACAGTATGTCTGATAATATGTTTTCTTCTGGAGAAAGTCTTATTTGTTTTATTTTGGCTAGAATAAAACCAGCTTTGATTTTTTTTAAAAACATTTCAATGTCAATATTATTAGCCCCATTAAGCTATATTTCTTTTCAATTGTCTACAGAACAAACCATCGTTATATAATAACTTGCCTAATTACCCTAACCTGCCTAGTTAACCTAATTAACCTAGTTAAGCCTTTAAATGTCACTTTAAGCTGTATAGAAGTGTCTTGAAAAATATCTAGTCAAATATTATTTACTGTCATCATGGCAAAGATAAAATAAATCAGTTATTAGAAACGAGTTATTAAAACTATTGTTTAGAAATGTGTTGAAAAAATCTCTCCATTAAACAGAAATTATGGGGAAAAAATAAACAGGGGGGGCTAATAATTCAGGGGGGTTTATAATTCTGATATCAACTGTATATCTGACATGTGAATTAGTGGTAGGGACATTTTAAATGATCTAATAATATTTTATTTAACCCTAAAAATCAAATATTCAAATTTATATTTATATTTCAGATTTATTATATGACAAGCTGATTTACTGATAATATTTATTTAGTGATTAAAAAAAGATAATCATTTAGCACAGTACATTATTGTGTCTGTAAATGTACTATGATTACAAGCCATGGAGTAAATATATTGCTTCATGTCAACAACTCTATTCACCTTATTATACACCAATGAGTGCAGCCATTTGATGCTTTTTGGCTTGAGACTTTCGGTCTCATTCACTTCTATTCATTTAAAGTCACATTAAAAACATTAAGAAATTAACTCGCTATGCTGCTTGATGTTGCAAACTGATGTTTTCTTTTTATATTCTTCTTCTTTGTCTGTATAGTCATGAACACACTTGTATGTAGAGAAAGTTCACTGAAAAAATGATTCAAAGATGATTCCTTGAATGTACTATATTTTTTAAGTTAAGTGGTTGTAAACAATTTATTTGGGCTAAATTTAAATAAATAAATAAATTAAGTTTAACATTACTAAATGTAATTTGTTAGTTTATACTCAACCTATATAAATTGTTGCAACAATTTTGCTGAAATATTTTTTTCCAGTGTAGTTTGACTGTTTTCTGCCGTTTATTATTACTAGTCATTTCTTCCGCAGACAACTGAATCGGAAGTTCTAAAAGAATTGCAAAAATGAGCACACTTCCGCATTGCAGAATAAGGTCAATAACTGGCATTTGGCCAATTATGCAGAAATATGTATATATTTATTTAAAGTTAAACTAATTATTTCTAATTGTATTTATAATTTTTCACACTAAAATAATAATTATTGTTATTAATAATTAGATTAGCTTTTAATTTGTCTGTATTATATAAAAAACTGAATATTCATGAAAAAGGAAGCCCAGCTTGCTTCCTTAAGCACAAGTGCTGCAAATGATGCCATTTATTTTTGTAGAAATGCAGTCTGTACATCTAAAGACAGCCCCCAACTGTCTTAGACACACATGCACGCATGCACACACACACAGACAGTGCCTTTGTTGCAGGATGTATTAGAGCACACCGTCACCGCATGTGCGCCAAAATAGCAATTTTTGCAGCCGGCTGCCAGCAGTGACAGGAGATATTTCATCCTGTTGTCAGAATATTATTAATAAAACATCAGGACTAGAGTGCAGCACAATTTTTCCTTTCAATCACTCCCAGCATCTGCCATGAAAATTTCATGCTGTATATAATTTCCACTTAATGTATTGCACTTAAAACGTCGGTGCCAGCACCGTGTGGGGAGTTTTAAAGGGTTAATTATATCATGTATCTGCAGAATCGGGGAGCTTCTGCTTACCAAACAATGACTTGAGTGATTGTATGCAAATATACCGGTGACCTTTTTGCCTCCCCGTGGTCAATTTATCTGGTTATTAAGGTTTTATAAAATGGATGAGCGCAGCACTTTGAGCGCCATTTTCCTGCCTCATGTTGTCCTTATTTATTTCACTTCTCGCGGGGTCTTCCAAAATATGTTTATTTCTCCGTCTCACTCTCTCTCTCTCTCTTTCTCTTGATTTCTCTCTCTCTTTCTTTCTTCCCCCGTCGTGTGCCGTGTGATGGAAGCTGCATGGGGTGGAGGGGGAAAGACAGGAGTGGTTATCTGGCATTACTCAGCCTGCTAAAAATTCATTAAAATGTGACATCAGCGCAGTGAGAGACAAATGCTCTCTGGATGAAAGGGAACAGTAGGCCTTTCAGGGATTAGAGGCGCACGGCCTCGACCTATCACCTAACAGCATAAACAGATTAATCCACTGGCAGTGCTGCAAAGATACACAGAATTATTAAACACGAGGGGGGGCGACGGGGATGGTTGAGCCTACAGAAACATTTCCATGTAATCTGCCCAGTGCTAACAATCTGAAGAGGTGTGAAGAACATTGTCTCAGGTTTAATAAAACCAGAAGCAACAGTGGTATATTTTGTGTATGCACACACACACACACACACACAGTCGGCATAACCTCTAGTGGGTAACCAAGTGCCCTTCCTGTGTTCAATTGTAGAAGAACCAGGTGAAGACAGCGAGGAATTCCCACAAGCCTCCTCATTGGCCGTGGCCGAGGACAAAGACTCGAGCAAGAGGGACGCCATAGAAGGCAAGACCACAGAGAAGGACTCCAGTAAGACCTTTAGTTTTGGTCTTTTTTTTTCCCTGGTACCCCTATCTCCAGTGTCACTAACACCCAACCTATTTTGCTCCTCTGTTCTCTTCCAATGGGGCTTTTCCTGCTAATAACAGCTGCATGTGTGGGTTGCATGTGAACGCTATCAGTAGCCTCCCGCTGACCCATTTTAATCATAGCCATCTGATGGCAGAGATGTGGATAAAGGCAAAGAATATTCCGCAGTGACCAGCGAGATTATTTTTTTAATCAAATCAGTTTTTGCGCTTGTAATTTTTAAGCTCCTTTCATTAATCTTTGCTGTTCTTGCGATTCCTCTGATGACATATTAATTTTGTATAAGCGTGGGATTAGATAGTGCTGCAAGTGTGTCGTTTTCTAACCCTTCTTTAAAAAGAAGCAATAATAATAATAATAATTCAGCCGACGCACCACCTATCAGAGCTCATTGTCCTCCAACTGCAGATCTGCATACACGTCTGACTGGTAGCACATTAGCAAGGGCAACAATCCTTACAAAACAGTGTTGTGTTGAGATCAGGAAACAGCCCCTGGAGCTAGCATCTGGCATCACTACCTAGGGCTCTGTTATATTTGATTTGCCAAATAAGAATTCATATGTGCTTTTTTATGTATGAGATGGAAATATATGGTCGAAATGAATATTACATTAGGCGTCTTTTCATGCACACCATACCTAGCTACATAATGTTGGGTTCAATGGAGCAGAGGAAATGCTGAAACAGGACAGAGCCTATTAGTTTAGCCAGTCGTTTATCTTTTATCCATATAGCCGTGACAGGCTTGTCTGAGGCAGCTCGTACTCAATGCATTTACATGACCTATTACATGCAGCGTCATTTAACGCTGCGGTCCAGATGCAGATCTCACTTCTTAAACCTTAATGTGAATATATGCATGCTAACTTTCTTTTCAGGCTGCTGTGTTCAAATTGAAATTAGGAAATATACATCGGCACATTTTTGTTTGTTTGTTTGTTTGCTTGCTTTTCTAATCCATTACTTTGAGGAACAGTTAAAATGGGTTTTAGGGCTTGCTCTGTTGAACCCATATGTTTAATGTGTTTTCCGTCCAATCCCTAATGTGGCTTGGAATATAAACCAACAGGCTCCTGCATATTAAAGAGAGATATACACAATATTCATCTTCTCAGGCAACGTTTCTCAAAACAGCACATTTACTTTGTCATTTTAATCTAGTGTCACTGTGGATTAATTATAATCCAAATAGCATTTTCCATGCAAATGTCTTAATCTGGATCAACTCCAGATTACTTTGTGCTCTGTTTAGATGTAGCATGGTGGCATGCCACTGTGTTAGCTTTAGGGTAAAGAGATAATTCCGCAAACACAAGCAAAGATGAAAATTAGCTGTCATTACTACTAAGAACATTTGCGCATACCTGCCGTAAATTAGCAAGGAGATTAAATATTGTTCTCAAATCAGCTTCTTATGAAATTTAAAATAATGCAGCTGAATTAAATAAAACGCAAGGCAGATCAAATTCTGCATATTTACCATTAGCATTTGCATGTTCCTTGCTCTGAAATGAGCGTTTATTCAATTTCTGTCTATCTAGATATTAGATTAAAATAAATTAAAAGTATTTGCATATTTCATTGAAGCCCTGCAGCTAGGATTTCAGTTGCTGACTTAATCGATTCGGAAATTCCTGTAGGATGTGCCAAATATGACATCCGTCGGTTTACGCCTTGTCTGAAGTGCGATGGCAAAGCTGATGGACTCGGATGCCTTTTTTTTTTCCACGAGAGGAAAAAGAAAGCATGGCTGCACTGTGCGAGCTGAGAATTTAGAGTGTGGTATTCAAATGTTATCTGCTGAACTGTAGGTCACACTAATGCGCAACCTTAACCTCTTGTCCTTGTAAATCACTAAAGTTCTCCGAGCGTCCCAGGGTCCTGCTTTATTTATTGCCCTGTCACCTCAGCCAGACTGGCTGGACTGAAGACCAGTAAATTGAATAGTAAATTTATGACTCCTTTATCAAGCAAGTCCAGTGTAATTGGCATTTGCAGGAGAAGACATTTTGAAGAAATAGAAATAGCTAGTCATATACAAGCGGCCAAAAAAAGAGGCTTTTTTTGTTCACGTAAAATTGTAGTCATCGTAGATGGTGCTTTGAGATATTAACAGGACTCAAAATGGTCTTTGAGATCAAATAGATCACATTAGAGAGATATCTGTTGTTTGGTTGAATTATCCGTCGTGTTTAAAGAAGCCTTGCGTAGGTTACATGATTTAAAAAAAACAAAAAAAAAAACATTGACAGTTGTAAATAAAGATGGGTGGCCAGTCTGTGGCTCTGGTCCCTGTAATGCAAACAGCTTGACTGTCATAAATCACCGTTTGATTTATCTAATCAAGCAAGGTCCTGCTTCTCAAAGACATTTGTCATTCGGATGGGAAGGGGGGCTGTGGTGTCACAATTATTTTCTCTATTGCTTCATTGCACTGCGTGTGTGTCTGTAGACAAAGAAAAAGGGCATTCTCATTTAGTGTGAGGTACACACACACTACACAAAGAGCCAAGCCATTCAGACACAATTCTACATGAAGACTGTTTAAAAATCATTCCATATCAATTGGTATATTATAATATTTTAACAGTTCATTTAGCTGACAACTCATCAAAGCAGAAACCGAGCCTGTGTTTTCTAGTGTTCGATTTTACAAGGGCTTTACTTCATATTTCTTTCCTCGTTTTCTTTTCTGTTTCTTTTCTGACTTGTGTGTCTATCTGCAACCCCCTTTGAATGTTTATGAAAGCAGAGTGTTGATTATGAAAATAAATCATATAGATGGATCCTCATGTAGAACAGATTAGCCCCCAGACCATACATTTACATTCAGTGTGATGGCAATCAATGGAAGGGGCCTCATTGCATTGTGAAATGATTTTGCACCCGGTTGTCCAGGAGTCGCCTCCTCACCCGGGAAATAATTTAGTTGCAGATTGACTGGAAGATGGCGAAAATTGAAAGTTAAAATTAGAAATCCTCGTAATAAACAGAGGGGGGAGAAAAAAGGTCAGATGATGCGGTACAGCAATGAGATTGGGGAGCCTCGCAAATGAGGTTTTCTGTTTGTCATGAAATGCATGTGACGTCCCCCCACCCCCCCTTAACGCAGCAGCGACATCAAGGCTAGGAGAGGAAAAAAACAGATTACCTAGCTATTTGAGACTGCAGACCATACTCTTGATAGTCTTGGAAATTTGTATTGTGCCCTTGTGGTTTTTTCCCCCTTTTGTGTCACTTTCTTTGGCAGGTTAATATGTCAGGCTCCTGATATGTAAGACCACAATAAAATAAGCCCAACGTCTTGTAACGCCAAGAATTAAAATGCATGAACATGCAGCAGATATTGAAATACTTTAAATAAATAGAGAGCAGAAAAAAAACTCTCCTTTTTTTCCAAACATCTTTTTCAGCATCCATTTTCGATGACTGCTCTGCTAAGCTTTGATTCATAAGAGTAATACACACATTTAGCCTAGAGTGACCAGATTAAAGCGAAGAACAGCAAGCAGGGCTTTCTTTGTGCACTGCATATGCAGCGAGAGGATAAATTGCATTGACTGAGGAGGCTGGGACACTGTCTGTATCTGAGGATACAGGGGTAATGAAAGATTTATCACTCTGTGCAGCATACTCTAAATACAACTGGGGGCTGATTTGCTGAATTGAGCTCAGCCGAAATGGAAATAACATGGCAACCCCCTCTAATACAGAACGTGAGGCATGGATATTTAGGGGCGATGCTGGGAATGGTGATTTGGCTGTCTGTATCCCCCAAATGAACTGCATAATGGTACTGTGACCTGCGATGCAATAACAATGAATTCGGACCTCTATTTATTTGTAAATATCTTCATTGGGTTGCTTTTGTGCATTAGATATAGTGATATAGATTTTTTTTTGCTGGATCCTCTAAGTATTCATGCTCAAAATCAATACACACAATTTGTCTGTGGTGTAATTCAATTTAAATTCGTCTTTATTTTGTGCGATTTTTTTCGTATTAAATATCACATCCATTTTATTTGCTAAATAATCTCTTATAATGGGAGAAGCCCCAATAACCTTTTATTAGATCTACATTCCTAGCAATAAGCTTATTTTACCCAAATGTGGTGTTTTATTAAAGTGAGGGTCATTGTACTTCTGTCAGGAGATTTTCAGCATCAGGAGTCCAGAATAAGCTTGTGACAGAAGATATCCTATCTGTTTGTTCACAGGAATTAATACACTGGCAAAGGAAACCCTAGGGATTGCTACAGCAGGGAAGCAGTCGCTTCAGCAGGAGAAAGAAAATGACACTCCACCCAAGAGGCCTAAATCAGCTGAAGAGAAGACGCTGTCCAATGAGCAGGTTAGTTACTCTGATCTCTTTGTGGAAAAAAATGTCTTGATAACAAGTCTGAGCCATTTTCTGTATATAAATTAAATTCCAGCATCACATTATTTAAATTTTCTTTCTTTTCTTTTTTAAAAATACATTATAAAGCGTACAGGACATACTGAACCAGATCTGAAAGTGCCACTATAAAACATGTAGTGAGAAGTTTAAACATACTGCACTTAATAAGTGGCAAAAATAAGTAGCGTGAGCTAAAATAGCTTTGTCAACATCCTTTTTAATCTTCTGATTACAAATTCCAGGCATTCATTTGCTTGCTTTCTTGATTAGATTTTTAATTAAGTTACGTGAAATGAAAACCTAAGTTGCAGCATGACTCACGGTCATTCTGAGCAGTGTTATGATATGATAAACTTTTGTCTTTTCAGGTGCAGCAATGCCCATATTGTAATTACAGTAATAAGGATGCAAACCGTTTACAGCTGCACATCATGTCCCAGCATTCTATGCAGCCGGTCATCAGCTGCCCCTTGTGTCAGGATGTTCTCAGCAACAAGATTCACTTGCAGCTGCATCTCACCCACCTTCATAGCGTGGCTCCTGACTGTGTGGAGAAGCTACTTATGACAGTATGTGTAGTATTTATTAATTTTCTTTACATGCCAATAAAATATCTCTATAAAAAAAATAAGCTGTCAGCATTACTTACTAGATCATATTCTGGCAGGGTGCGCAAAAATATGCATTTCACAGGCCTAGCGTATTCTCCAAAGAATATATTATGGACTTAAAAATTCTCCTCTTACAGTCATAAAACAGCAGTTTTGAAAATGATTTTAAGGTCTCTGTATCTCATCTTGTTTTAAAACTTAACTTTTTGAATTAATACATTTTTTGTAAATGTATTTTTTATTGTTTAGTACAGATGCAATATGATTTATATGTGTCTTTCTTCAGGTTGCAGGTCCAGATCTTCCAGTGCCCAGTGCCCTGCTGTCTGCATCATTACAAGACAAAATCCCATCTCTGATGGATACTTCAGCTGTTAACCCAGAGGGATCTGGAAAAACTATGGGTAAGCACATTTATGCAGCCACAGTGTCATCTGAAATGTTTGAACCACATTACAGATTTTTCTTTAGAAATAACAATAATCATTTATAATGAAAATTCTGACATCTTTTTATTCTGAATTTCAACAGGAAACAGCTCTAAGGATTTAAAAAATGGTACAGGTCAAGACAAAAGTGAAGTTGACCTTACCAATGAGGAACTGAAACCACCAAAGGAGGCTGCTGAGGCCCCTGATTGGAAGAAAGCAAGCGGGCAAGATAGGAAGAGCCCTGATGCCTTGCAGGAGCACCTTAGCGATCTGCAAAAGCGCCAGCAGCTCTCAGTCTCTGATCGCCACGTCTACAAATACCGCTGCAACCATTGCAGCCTGGCTTTCAAGACTATGCAGAAGCTTGAGATACATTCCCAGTACCATGCCATACGTGCAGCCACCATGTGCACTCTGTGCCAGCGAAGCTTCAGGACATTCCTTGCCCTCCGAAAGCATCTGGAGACTGGTCACCCGGAGCTGACTGAAGCTGAAGTGCAGCAACTTTGTGGGAACCTGCCCCTAAATGGTGACATTTCTGAGAGTGAGATGAGGGCCCTGGAGGAGGCACAAGCCTTTGAGAATGAGCTAGACAAAGATGAGGAGCTTGACCAAGAAGGAAAGGCCAGTCCAACTGGAAGTGATAGCAGCTCTTTGCTTGATGACATGGGCTCAGAGCCAAAGCGGACCTTACCTTTTAGGAAAGGCCCAAATTTCACCATGGAAAAGTTTTTAGACCCTTCACGTCCATACAAATGCACAGTATGCAAAGAGTCCTTCACCCAAAAGAACATCCTCCTTGTTCACTATAATTCTGTCTCACATTTGCATAAGCTAAAGAAAGTCATCCAAGAGGCCTCAAGCCCAGTTCCGCAGGAGACCAGCAACAATGTTGACAACAAACCATACAAATGCAATATCTGCAATGTTGCTTACAGCCAAAGCTCAACCCTGGAGATTCACATGAGGTCTGTACTTCATCAAACTAAAGCACGCACCGCCAAATTGGAGACTAGTACCAGTACTGCTAGTGGAAGCAGCGGAAGTACTTCATCTAAAAGCCCTGTTCCACCAAATCAGGGAAACACTGATTCTGCAAGTGCTGCACCAGTATCCACTAACAAAGAAAACACTGTAGATGCCAAAGAAATTACCATGAAGCAAACTACTGATCACATACCTTTGCAGCCCAACCACCCACCAACCCAGTCACCAGCACAGCTTCAGATGCAACTACAGCATGAACTCCAACAGCAAGCAGCTTTCTTTCAGCCACAGTTTCTGAACCCAGCTTTTTTCCCGCACTTCCCTATGACACCAGAAGCACTACTGCAATTCCAGCAGCCCCAGTTCCTCTTCCCATTCTACATTCCTGGTGCTGAATTTAACATCAGCCCTGAGCTTGCATTGCATTCAGCTGCGTTTGGGATGCCTGGTATGACAGGATCATTCCTTGAAGACCTGAAGCAGCAGATGCAGCAACAACATCAGCTGGGCCAACAGCAACAGCTTCAGCTTTCTCAGCAGCAAGCTCAGCAGCAGGCCTCCCAGTCTCAAATGCAGCAGCAGAAAGTACAGCAGCAGAGTCACAAGCCTAAAACTGAGTCCAACCACAATGTCCTCTCTGAGATTCAAATGTCCAGAGATGCTGAAGAGCACCTAGAAAAGCAGGAGGGCAAAGCAAAGCAGGACACAGCTAATGAAAATGATAATGGGAAAGATGCTAAAGATTCCAGAAAGCCCAAATTTTCAGAACCTCTGATTCCTCCACCACGCATCATCTCAGGAGCTAGAGGCAATGCTGCAAAAGCATTACTAGAGAACTTTGGCTTTGAATTGGTTATTCAATACAATGAGAATAGACAGAAAAGCCAGAAAAAGAACAGAGAGGATGAGTTAACTGACAAACTGGAGTGTGGGCTATGTGGAAAATTCTTCTCCAACATGCTTATTCTCAAAAGCCATCAAGAACATGTCCACGGGCAGTTCTTTCCATATGTGGAGTTGGAGAAGTTTGCACAGCAGTACAGGGAAGCATATGACAAGCTGTACCCCATAAACCCAGCATCTCCAGAAACTCCCCCTCCACCTCCACCACCACCACCTCCACCTCCTCCTCCTGCCCCTTTGACTACTCTCCCTGCTAATGCATCTGTAGGTAAATCACAGACACCATCGCCAGCACCTATACAAACTCCACAGCAAGCACCACCTCCCCCTCCACCACCACCTCCACCGCCAACCGCACCTCCTCAAGTGCAACTCCCTGTTTCTCTTGACATGCCAATTTTCCCACCATTGATGATGCAATCAGTGCAGCACCCTGGGCTACCCCCACAGCTTGCACTGCAGCTTCCAACAATGGACTCTTTATCTTCTGACCTCACACAGTTATGTCAACAGCAACTGGGACTGGATCCAAACTTCCTGCGGCAGTCTCAGTTCAAGCGTCCTCGCACCAGAATCACAGATGATCAGCTAAAAATTCTTCGTGCTCATTTTGATATCAATAATTCTCCCAACGAAGAACAGATTCAAGAAATGGCAGACAAGTCTGGCCTTCCACAAAAAGTCATAAAGCACTGGTTCCGCAATACACTCTTTAAAGAACGTCAAAGAAGCAAAGATTCCCCTTACAATTTCAACATTCCACCCATGACCACACTGGAAGATATCAGACTTGAATCCCAAGTGAACTTGCTGGAGTACACCAGAATTGATTCTGCTTCGAACAAAAGGTCATCAAGAACACGTTTCACAGATTATCAACTGCGAGTACTCCAAGATTTCTTTGATACCAATGCTTATCCTAAGGATGATGAAATTGAGCAGCTCTCCACGGTACTCAACCTGCCAACACGAGTGATTGTGGTGTGGTTCCAAAATGCCCGTCAGAAGGCCCGCAAGACCTATGAGAACCAAGCAGATCCGAAAGAAAGCGAAAAGAAAGAACTAACAAATGAACGATACATTAGGACCAACAACATGCAGTACCAATGTAAGAAATGCAGTGTCATTTTCCCCCGAATCTTTGACCTAATTACTCACCAGAAAAAGCTGTGCTATAAAGATGAGGATGATGAGGCTGGAGATGAAAACATCTTAGAAGATTTTTCAGAGAACAATGAACAAATTTTAGCAAAGCCAATGGAGGCAGCAAAACAATCTTTTGTGACAGCAAGCAGCTCTGGCTCCAGCTCTCCATTAATGCCTTCCCCCCGACCTGATATAGGGAAAACCTCACCTAAACCTGAGCTTCTTAATGAAAAAAGTAAATTGGGAGAGACTGCCCCTTTACAAACACCTAAGAACCCAAATGAGTTAAAACCTTCCAAAGCTTCAACCCCACAGCCTCTATCACAAAAAGTACCTCAACCACAGTTGTCAAGACCCCATTCCCAGCCCCAGTCTACTCCAGTCCCATCAAGTCCTCTTTCACTTGCACTGTCTTCTCTTAACAATAGCCTACCACCACAAATGTTACAGTACCACTGTGAGCAGTGTAAAATAGCTTTCCCAACAGTAGAGCTTTGGCAGGAGCACCAACACATGCATTTTCTGGCTGCCCAAAACCAATTCCTGCACTCACAATTTTTAGAAAGGCCACTGGATATGCCCTATATGATCTTTGATCCAAACAACCCTCTTATGACTGGTCAACTTCTGTCTGGAGCCCTCTCCCAGATACCAACTGCAAGCAACTCTGGTCTTACCATGAACTCTAATTCTTTGAAACGTAAATTAGATGAAAAAGAGGATGGGTCTCATGAAAAAGATGGCCTTAACAGTGCAGAAGATCAGCACAGAGATAAACGTCTTAGGACAACTATTACTCCAGAGCAACTTGAGATCCTCTATGATAAATATTTACTTGATTCAAACCCAACTAGAAAGATGTTAGATCACATTGCTCATGAAGTTGGCCTCAAAAAAAGAGTTGTCCAAGTCTGGTTTCAAAACACCCGAGCCAGAGAGAGGAAAGGACAATTTAGAGCAGTTGGGCCCTCCCAGACTCACAAAAAGTGTCCCTTTTGCAGGGCATTGTTCAAGGCCAAGTCAGCTCTTGATAGCCACATTCGCTCAAGACACTGGCATGAGGCAAAGCAGGCAGGCTTTAGTTTGCCCCCAAGTCCAATGATGCCTCAAGATGATGAAGGTCAAAGTCCCCATAAGTACAGTTTTTCTGACTACTTACAGATACCCACAAAGATTGAAATGAATGAAAGTGAGCCTCCGACTGCATCTTCAACTCCAGTTAAACCTTCTGAGATGCTCTTTAAAAACTTATTGAGCATACCATCTGTGAAAGCAGAACATAGTGATGAACTTGAGGCACTTAACATGAGCTCTGCAGAGGCATCTTTTGATACTAACAAAATGGACTTTGATGAGACATCCTCGATTAACACAGCTGTGAGTGATGCTACAACTGGAGATGAGACCAATAATGAGGTTGAGAATCTCACAATAAATGGAAGTGACAAAATGATTGAGAACAAATCAAACCAAGCACAAACCTCTGATATGAATGAGGATAGGTTCCCTTTCAACATGGTTAGCCCAGCATTAAGTTTCTCTGGTAAAGACAGTGACTATTTCAATTACAGAGATGATGACTTTGATGATAATGGGGACAGGAGTGAGACTTCAAGTTTGGCTGATCCAAGTTCACCGAGTCCGTTTGGAGGTACGAATCCATTCAAGTCTTCAAAAGCTGGTGGAGAGAGACCAGGTCACAAACGTTTTAGAACCCAAATGAGCAACCTACAGCTTAAAGTCCTAAAAGCTTGCTTCAGTGACTACCGCACACCTACTATGCAAGAGTGCGAAATGCTGGGCAATGAAATAGGACTCCCAAAACGTGTTGTGCAAGTTTGGTTTCAGAATGCCCGTGCTAAAGAAAAAAAGTTTAAAATAAACATTGGAAAGCCATTCATGATAAGCCAAGGCTCCCCAGATGGACCAAGGCCTGAGTGTACATTATGTGGAGTGAAGTATACAGCCAGACTTTCGATCCGTGATCATATCTTTTCAAAGCAGCACATTGCAAAAGTGCAGGAAACCCTGGGCAACCAGGTTGATCGAGAAAAAGACTATCTAGCACCTACCACTGTCCGCCAGCTTATGGCTCAACAAGAACTTGACCGTTTGAAGAAGGCAACCGATATACTCAACTTGCCAGCCCAGCAGCAGCCTGCAGTGGACAATAATGCACTTCATGGCCTTAGCCTACCAACTGCCCTACCCGGGAATATCTGGTCTCCCACCAGTGCTTCTTCCTGGTGTGAACGGGCCATCCTCCCTTCCAGGTTTCCCACCAAATACACCTGGTGAGTTAGTATGACAAAAACACAGCGCAGTAGCTTAAAGAACATTTAATGCATCAAATGCACTTAGTGCTACTGCCCCATTTGCTTCCTTTTGAAGGACTGTGATGTTTACTGATTCATAATGACTTTTTAATGCATGCATTAACTATAACAGCTTGGAATACTTTGATTTTGTATGTAAAGTTCAGTTGCTTGTGTTGTTTTTATTGTTTATTCTTTCCTTCTTATTTGTTGTAACCCTCTTTTGATAAAGTTCTTGTAACAGTTTTGATCCATAACATTATAATATAGGCAGAGCCCCAAAATAATGTCTTGCAAAATTTAGGAATGATTCTGCAGTCAATCATATTTCAATATTTTCTATACTACTGTATTTCAGCTTTAGCGTCTCCTGGTGCTGGCATGCTTGGGTTCCCTACTCCAGCCACCCCTTCTCCTGCCATGTCTCTCAGCAGTACCCCAACCAAGACTCTTCTTCAGACTCCTCCTCCTCCTCCTCCTCCTCAACCCCCCGCACTTCCTCTTCCTCCCACTCCTTTGGCAGCAAATCAGACTGAGCAGCACATAAAAGAATCTGAAAAAGACAAGAAGTTAGAGAAGCCCAAGGTGAAAGAAAGAGAAGCTGACACTGCCCGTCCCGAGACCCCAATTGTGAAGAAAAAGGAAAAGCCCTCGCCGTCACTTTCAATGCTAGGAAAATTGGGAAGTGAAGGTCAGATGGACCCAGCACAACTGCAAGCACTTCAGAATGCCATTGCTGGTGACCCTGGCTCCTTCTTAGGTGGACAGTTCTTGCCTTATTTCATCCCTGGCTTTGCATCTTGCTTCTCACCCCAACTTCCTGGCGGAGTGCAGGGGGGATACTTTCCTCCTCTGTGTGGAATGGAGAACCTGTTCCCGTACGGCCCTGCGATGCCTCAGGCTATCACTGGGCTTTCTCCAACTGCCCTGCTGCAGCAGTACCAACAGTACCAGCAGTCCCTCCAGGATTCCTTACAGAAGCAGCAGCATCAGCAGCAGCAGCAGCAGAAACAAAGTGAACCGCAGCGGAAAACCCCAGCCCATATGAAGTCAACGAGTGCGCAGAGCAATTCTCTCAAACCAAAAGAGGCTGTCGAAACTAAGGATGATAAAGGCTCTTCAACAGAAAGCACAAACGAAGAACCCCAAACCAATACCAAAAGTTCAGGCTTTCCAGATGCGTTTATCGTCCCATCCATCAAACACGAGTTTATATGCAGAAAGTGCCAGATGATTTTTGCTGATGAAGACTCAGCAGCTCGCCACCAGAAGTCCTTCTGTTACTTTGGTCACCCTTTTATTGATCCGCAAGAGACAGTGCTTCGCAAGGCTGTGAGCAAATACAATTGCATAGCCTGCAACGTGTCCGTCAGTGGGAATGAAGCACTTGGCCAACACCTTCAGTCGAGCTTGCACAAAGAGAAAACAATCAAACAAGCAATGAGAAATGCCAAAGAGCATGCTAGATTATTACCTCACTCAGTCTGCTCCCCTAGTCCTAACACCACATCTACCTCGCAGTCTGCAGCTTCTTCTAATAACACCTTGCCTCATCTCTCTCACTTGTCCATGAAGTCCTGGCCAAATATTCTTTTCCAGGCCTCAGCCAGGAAAGCTGCTTCCTGCCCATCTGCTTCTCCTCCTCCCCTTTCCTTGCCTTCAACGGTTACCTCAACTTCGTGCAGCACCTCAGGGGTTCAAACCTCACTACCCACCGAAAGTTGTTCAGACGAGTCTGACAGTGAGTTAAGCCAGAAGCTGGATGACTTAGATAACGCGTTGGAAGCCAAGGCTAAGGCAGCGTCTGGCCTAGATGGCAATTTCAGTAGTATGAGAATGGATATGTTCAGTGTGTAGGAGTGAAAAACGGATCCCTTGCTTAAACGAAAAAAAAAAAAAAGACTTTTAACTGCAGTTCCAAAGTTTCTCTAACCCAAAAAATTACAGTACCAAAAGATTGACTCAGGATTGTTTTTCCCATATTGATATGCTGGCAAGAAAATGATTGATTTTTGTTATGGACAGAACTGTTGCAGATGCTTGACTGAGCTTATATTGTATACAAAAACAAGGAATAGGAAAACTCACAAGTTCTTTTGGAGCTTGATTCAAGCCAAAAATTCTCACGATAGCAAATTGCACCTCAGCTGGATTGATTTCCAAATGCTAGCATGTACTGTATGGGATAATGATCCAGAACTTTCAAAGAGAGTTTCTCTTAGTTTAGTTAGGTGTAATTCAGTAGCTTTAAATTCTCAGGTCAGAACATAACATTTCTCATTTGTTGAAACAGCGAAGAAGCCTGCTTATAAATGGCTTTTACCAAAACATGTCAAGCTTTATTGGAGGCATTTCCTTGATGTGTGTAGTGTACCAAGAGACAATATAACTGTTACAGGACAACGCGCATATCCTTTTAGTTTGCCCTACGAGAGAGTATGCTTTTACCACTGAGGGAATTTAGAATGGTGAAGTCATGTGTATGCCCCCTGTGTTTGCCAGTTTGTATTGCCACAAGCTGTATTTATATACGACACCCTTTTTTTCTTGTAGAATATACTAATAATCTGTGCCAACTCTTACCTTCTTTCTTTTACCTCTCATCACACCCTTTTTCCGAAGAGGTAATAATTCTAGTTTTGATAGACTCTTGAAGATTATGTGAATAGGACATTTTTTTTTCATTTGTGAATTGCTATAATGTTACGGTACTTGCTTGTGTCTGGACTATAGTGCACTTATTTGATTTTTTTTTTCTTTTTTTGAGGTAGGCCATGTCTTAATTTAATAGATATATCAGTTTTCTGTGTTCGTTTGTTTGTTTGTTTGAATTATTATTTCTTTGTAGTTCAGCAGCAGATTGGTCCACATTTGTTAGACGTTTCACACCTAACAATCCAGAGACATTTAACAATTGGTGCATCCATGAAAGTAGTACTGTATACTTGAAACTGAAAAAGTGCAAGTTGGACAAAATGTGTTGAAAAATGGTCTGAACATTTGCTTCTTTTTAACAAGAAAGCTGCTTTAAAAAGGG
The DNA here is from genome assembly GCF_903798145.1 of Danio aesculapii. NCBI lineage: Eukaryota > Metazoa > Chordata > Actinopteri > Cypriniformes > Danionidae > Danio > Danio aesculapii. The sequence continues at coordinate 18,597,533 of NC_079458.1, forward strand.
GGGACAAAGCATTTGTTTTATTAAAACAACAAAAAAAAGTTGTTGTTTTGGTTTTTTTCTGTACTTCTGTAGGACTGAACACAGTGTTACCCCTATACACTGCCATTTAGTGGATAGGCTGTTTCTTCCATTCTACTCTGGGCACTTCTGTTAATGTCATGAACATTTTCCATCATATTTAGTGATACTTGGATTACAAAGTATTATCTTATGACGTTTTGCTGCTACTGTGTAATGTTTTTTTGTTTGTTTTTTTTAATCGCTTGCCATACATTTTCAGCTTCCTCCTAGACAGAATATTGATTCGTCATGAATTACATTGCTTTACTGTTTTATTTTATTTGCGTTGTTTTGGCTGTGTAACTTAAAGAATGTGAACGCTGTCGAGGGTGTTTAATTTTTACGAATCACTTTCTGGTTTAATACAGTCGGACAATGTGATTCATTCCAAAGTAACAGAAGGCTTAATGTATGAAAGAAAAAGGCTTGTGAACAAAGAAAGCTAAGCTGTTGTACATATTCGTAGTTGGCTGTGCATGGTACAAATTTATTAATATGAAGAAATGCAAAAATGTATTGCTTTTGGTATTCCTATTCTGAGATGAACAAGTAGCATGTAATGCAACTGTTTGACAGGTTAAATCAAATCATGCTTAAAAATTGTTTCAAACGATGAAATTAAGTAACATTTCATTTGACTTTTTATTGCTGTACAGGTGATTCTTTTATTGTTTGTTTGTTTTTTTTCTGTTCAAAGGTAAATGTCAGTTTTTAATTCTCTTTTTGTGGACTTTTTAATGTTCTTATTTGGATTTTTAATATTTTAATGCTTATTTTAATCCTGAAGACACTTTTTGATTGTGTTTCACAAGAGACATCTTGGCCTCCTAAGGTGCAATCCTGCCTCTGTCCAAAACATGAGCGACTGTCCTGATTCCAAAGGCTTTTAGAACTCGGCTTTTGCCTTTCCCTGAATGTGGAACAGCATTTATAGACTGAGCTGTCAGCTAACACTGTGTGCTAAGGTGTTAGCCTGGACCAGAATGCTTCCCACACAAAGGAGACTGGTAAAGCAAAAAAAATAAAAATAAGAAAAGACAAAAAAAACGACAAAAAAACACAAAAGAAAAAGACAAAAAACAAAACAAAACAAAGGATGGTCCAATAATGTAATTGTACATAAATGTTGCAACTGCACAGCAGCCAAAAAACCTTTCTACGGATGGATAGTGTCAAGCATAGGAGGACAGCCTTCTAAAGGTTGATATTAGGATTGTTCTTCTGGATATCAAAGGGATGATCAAGGCGTAATCATATTCTACACAATACGTACTTTCAACGCCTGGGTAACATAGGAAATGCACCCCAAGGTTTTAATAAAAAAAGATGCCCCTATGGCGAAAACTTTAAATAAACTAAACCAAAAATGTTATTGATGTTTTATATATAGAGAGTAGTCTCATTAGTTTTTGTTACTGTAATGTTTGAGGTCTCAGCTGTACCGTATTACGGTAATAACATGGTTTTGAAACTTTTTTTATTTTGTCACAGACCTGTTGTCATAGTTGAAATGACGTTTATTGTAGATGGTATTTGAACAACTTCTTCTGGAAATAGTTCATCAAGTATGTTTGTTGCTCATTGTTGTGATACATTAAAAACTGTATCTGCAAACCACTTCTGAGCCTGGCATCCGTCTCCTTGTTTCTTTACACCTTCACTACATTTTAGCTAGCGCCACATCGCACGTTAAAGACGGAGGAGCTCATCCGCTCCATCCTTAGCCTGAGCTCGTGCTGCCAATGAGCTAGAAAAGAGGTCACATTATCCCTAAATCCACACTGAGAACATTTTTAATTTCACATGGTATGCCTTTACATGTTATTTGCTTGTAATCTGGCTTTATCCAGATGCGATGGATTATCTGTAGAAGTGTCAATCTCAAGAGCCTTTCTGCAGGTATTTGTCTAAGCTTCTCCCCTGGAAGAGATAATGGATTATTCTGCAATCTACCAAGCAGATCGCCCAGTTTTATCTGCAGCCGAGTGCAAAAATTGACTTTTCTTTTGTAATCGCTTGTAAAACTCACAATGAGTCAAATTTAAAGTCATTTAATTGCGGCAAACTGTATGGAAAAAGTTAGAAAAGTCAAACGTGTGAATTCTGTTATTATTTAATCACCCTCATGTTGTTCCAAACTCAGAGGAAATTCTTTCATTGTTCGAACACATTAAGATATATTAATGAATTAAATGAATATTAAAATGTATTTATTTAAATTTATTTAAGGCCTTTATCTTCACCCTCATCCTACTCTATAGAGAGGTACTAGTAAGTCAGGTTGGTTACTATGAATGAACTACAAACCTTGGAACGGGAAAATGACATTTAGGTGAGTTACAGATTTTTTTTTTTTTTTTAATAATATTTAATAATATTTTCATAAATTGTAAATAAAAATATTTTACTTTTATATATTTAATAAAATAAAATATATTGTTTATGGTATACTGTAAACTTATGAAGGAAAGTTTGGTAGCGTATCATCTGGCCACTTACAGGATTAAATAAATGTTCTTTATTATTATTATTATTATTATGCACTGTGCACATAAAACTAGTTACTAGAATAGTTATATACAGTTTCTTAGAATGAAGAGCCGCAAAACGTCAGTTTTTATCAGAGATGCCCAAACTAGGACCCGCCATCCTCGTTGATTTGGCCCGCCATCCCATCTGAGAAGAGAGGGAGAATGATGGGAATCCTTTAGAGATTGTCAATTCAAATTGAATGTAACCCTTTGTTTGTTTTATTGTTAACTGAAATTAAGTTTCAACTAAATGGTGTGAATGAATCAGATTTTGTTTAAATGTACACACACACTGCCACCCGACAATGCAGACTTTGGTGAGAAAATCAAGTCAAAGGTAGATTCCGCTTGACTAGAGTATTCAGCATTGAACTCCACTGTTATAAATGTGATTGTTTATGTTTTTATTGCTATAAGTTATCATTTAAAAAGTTAGACTGCATTAGTTAATACGATTTAAAGTAATATTTTCTGGCAACTTTAATGTAATATAGTTTGGTATATGTGGCCCATGTCTCAATGATATTTGCTTTTGGCCCTTCATACGAAAACGTTTTGGCACCCCTGGTGTATATTTTATGTTACGCTGCAACACAAGTGTAAATGTAGGTGCATTTGAACTTTGTTTTTAGTTTTTTTTTATCCAATTGTATTTATATAGAACCTTATTCTGTTTACATTTAGTTCAAAATGCCTCTGTAAGGCTTTTAAAAGGTACCAAAAAAACATGACCACATTACACCAGTCTTACACTCTTTGCACTGGTTGTCTGTGCACTATCGAGTCACTTTTAAAATTCTTCTCTTGGTTTTTAAATCACTAAATGGCCTGGCACCTTCTTGTCTGTCAGACATGTTGATTGACCATCAGCCTGGTCGGTCTCTTCCGACATCAAAGCACAGATTGTTATGTATCCCTAAGTAGAGGCTGAAATACAGAGGACCATGCTTTCGCAGTAGCTGGTCCTAGGTTGTGGAATGCTCTGCCCCTCTGTATTAGATCTGCTTTATCTCTGTCTGTTTTTAAATCTAGGTTGAAAACTTACCTCTTTGATTTGGCATTTTATCAATGAAAATTGTCCATTTTAGTTATAATTTTATATTTTTCTTTGCTGTGATGTGTATTGTGCAGCACATTGGTCAATCTCTAGTTGTTTAATAGTGCTATATAAATAAAATTGACATTGACATATAATGTCTCATGAGCTTAGATTAGGTCAGTCTGCTTGATGTACAAATGTCAGTGGTTCTGTACGTTTTGAAGCATCAGAGTTCAAGCTGAACATGTTTTTAAAGGAAGAACAGAAAGCTCAGATTTCATAAAAAACTTTGTTTGTAAAATCAACTAAGCTTTATGGGTTTGGAACAACATGGGGAGGAGTAAATGATGAGAGAAATTTGATTCTGTAGCGATCTAGCCAATTAACTTGATAAAAGATCCTATAATAATAATAATACACGTATAATGCATAATACATTTATAATTTATAACACATTTAAAATAATAAATTGTTTCATTTTTTAAGTCTGCAGTCACGCAGTGTCTCATTCAGCAGTTCTTCATGATTCAACAGCAGCTAACTTTTTCATTCCCATTAGTCAATATAAAATGTTTCTCTCTTAATTTTTTTTTGCTTGATCAAACTATTTAAAATGAGCTGAAACAACACAATTTTTGAGATTTCATTAGGACAACTTAATTTTTTATGTTCAATTCAAATAAATTTATTAAAAGTATTTCGTTAACTTAATCGATTTGTGTTGGGACAACATGAATGAATTGTGTGGAACCCTGCATTTTTTACAGTGAGACACTGCACCCAGATATTTTTGATCAGTCTCCGGGGTCCGAATAGCTTTATTCAGCATTATTTGCATACTTGGCCATATATATTTTTTTTATCAAACAGATGTTTCCCACAGATCTGTTTTGCAGTCTAGTGTTGAGGGCGCTTGGATGTCATTGCTGTTATTTTTCCTGTATCTTCCAGCTGTGCAGACTGAGGGTCACGCTATTCAGTGATTGGATAGGGTTTGACCTTTGGAAGAACAATAGCAGAAGGCATTTCAGTTCTGCCCTTCCCCACACCTTCTCTCTATCTTTCCACAGTTGTTTGCTGACATTTAAGACTCACCGCTCGACCCGGTAACGCTGAACGTAGCCTGCGTCATGTGATCTCTGTGAATCGTTCTATTGTATTGCTCTAGACTGAGAGAGAACTTCTGTTAATCCACAGATTTACACTTAAGAGTCCACCTATTCTTTGTAACTATTTTTAGATATCTATATTCAGAGGATGAAGAGTACATTCCTATAAATAAATGGATTTTCAAATCAACCAAAATGACACTTGAAACTAAACTGCAGACAAAATGATTTTTTCACATTGTACCTGTCAATTTTGATATTTTGGCTTTTTTTTTCCTTTTTTTTTTCACATCTTTATAATGAAGGTACTTTTTTGTGCCTGATTATTCAACAATTCAACTTTTTTTTTTCTCAATTATTGACTGATAAAAAGAGATTCCCAAACTGTTCTTTGCACATTTCTAATATGTGAGAGGAAAATATTAAACCAAATATTTGAATTCGTCCAATCTTCAGATTTGTATGTATTTATTGATTTATTTTTGGCAAGAAATGTATACAAATTAGCACATTTAATAAAATAATGCCTTGTTTACATTTTAAACATTTTACCAAATGTGTAATACAAAAAAGTAAATGATATTAGTCAACTATTATTTCATAATAATTTTAATTCATTGAATTTTTATTTTTGGTTCAATGTGTCCATATGGAACCCTTGACTTATAATGGCGGTGCTTATGCAGTCAAAGAGCTGATGCATTGTACGTATGCTAATGTTTATTGACACATTTATGGTTGATATTTTCTCAAGCCATTTGTTGGGTCTGGGGAGAGTAAACTGAATAAAAAGTGATTGGATCTTTGTCTCTCTTGCCACTCAAATCCCAAGTGTAGAATACTAATTTCTGCATTTGGTCCCAGAACGCAAGTCTTTTGTACTAAACTGATTCAATTATAATTAAATTCAGCACATGGGAATGTATCATTCCTGCATGATCCCTACTTTACAGTTGCAAAAATGACATTATCCCAGGAAAATACATTAGCAAAAGATTAAGATTTATAATGAAAATAAGCGTTGAAACTTAAAAACAAACAAAAACATACGTGTTGAAATGTATTTAGTCTATTATTTTATGTCTGAATGTTTGGCCCCCAAATATTCTCAGTCCTTCTTTAATCTTTCCTCTCACCAGTGATCACAAGAGCTATTTTGGTTTGTTCTTTGATTCATAAACTTGTTCTGTGCCCACACCTGTGCTTCATTTAGCATGTGCACCTGAGCAGTCCCGCCAGATGTGTGTGCTCACATTTGAGACAAAATTGCTAATAATTTATGCTGGCCTGACTGAAGAGGGCTTGTATTAATAGAACATTTCTGCATTTGCACACAAGAGATCAGTTCTCTAATTCCAATTGACTGTAATTTCTAATTTATTTATTAAAAAATACATCTAAGTTTTATGGTTACATGTGAAAGTTATTGGCTTTAATTTTTTTTTTTTTTTGCAAATGTGTGAACAGCTTGTAACAAATACTATAGGAATGATTATTTAAATTGAACAATATGCTAAACATCTACCGCATATATAAATATAAAAATATATACGTAAAAACAAAACAAATCAAATTACAAAATGTTTTAGAAATTTCAACAAATTAACATGAATTCACAAAACAACCTAATCCACCTACACCAACTATAATAATTTACCACTAAAAGTGCTAAAGGTCTAATCATGTTTTGGGTAACACTTTACAATAATGTCCATTATTTAATGCTAGTTGATGTATTTGCTAACATAATACTAACACTGTTTATACAACATTTAATAATCGTAGTTTTAGTTATCATGAACTAACAACAAATAACTTTATTTTCACTGACATTAACAAATAAAAATAAATACTGTAAGAATGTGTCCATTATTTGTTCATATTAGTAAATGCAATAACTGAAGTGAAGTAATGTAGCATTATTTTACATTGTTACCAGCTTTCTTACATGCTTCAAAAAAATTATGTATAATAATTGTATAATATCAATTATATTCCCTTTATACACACCTGTCAGCTCATGGCATCTACAATATGGTTATTATCAATGTACTCTTAAGCCAATTTGTAACTTTTTAATTTAATGGCTCATTTGTTCATTTTAGTATGATTTGCTCATTCCCCAATGACAGTGGGCCTTAGAGGTGGGGTTTGAGGGTCTTCATATGAATGAAAAAGTATGAATTTGTACAAATAAGCCACTATTCTGAGAAATGTCAAATACTTATGTTTCGTGAGCTTTAGATTCAATAGTGATGTTGTTGTTCCGTTGTTTCGTTTCTGACTGTGAAATAAACAAAGGTTGAGTTCAGCGCTGACATTCTGTTGGCAAAATAAATGGTACAAACATTATTCAATTCATAAAATGGATGTAAGCAGGTTCAAGAATAATTACAATTTATTCTTCAACCTATAATTTAGTTATACTCCTAACAGCTATATTTCTAACCAGTTGGTTTAATCATATTGAGCTTAATCTTTCATGTACAAGTAGACGCAGCTATTGGAACTTTATTGGCCTGAGATTTTTAGCCATACAAACAGCTTGATGTTGCAAACTTGTATTTTCTTATTCATGCCATTTTCATTAGGCTTAGTCTCTATTTCAAAGGTCGCCACAGTGGAATGAGCAGCCAGCTATTACAGCATATGTTTTACGCAGCGGATGCTCTTCCAGCTGTAACCCAGTATTGGGAAACGCCCATACACACTCATTCACACTATGGACAATTTAGTTTAATCAATTCACTTACAGCACATATCTTTGAACTGTTGGGGAAACCAGAGCACCTGGAGAAGACCCATGCCAACACGGGGAAAACTTCAACTGGTACAGCTGGGACTCCAACCAACAACCTTCTTGCTGTGAGGTGACAGTGCTAACCCCTGCACCACCATATTTTTTTATTATATATATATATATATATATATATATATATATATATATATATATATATATATTGAAGTCGGAATTATTAGCCCCCATTTTAATTATTAAAGCCCCCAGAATTATTAGCCCCCATCATCCAAAATGATGTTTAATAGAGCAAGGAAATTTTCACAGTATGTCTGATAATATTTTTTCTTCTGGAGAAAATCTTATTTGTTTTATTTCGGCTTGAATAAAAGCAGTTTTTTTTAAAAAACATTTTTAGGTCAATATTATTAGCCCCTTTAGGCTGTATATTTTTTCGATAGTCTACAGAACAAACCATCGTTATCCAATAACTTGCCTAATTACTCTAACCTGCCTAGTTAACCTAATTAACCTAGTTAAGCCTTTAAATGTCACTTTAAGCTGTATAGAAGTGCCTTGAAAAATATCTAGTCAAATATTATTTACTGTCATCATGGCAAAGACAAAATAAATCAGTTATTAGAAATGAGTTATTAAAACTGTTATGTTTACAAATGTGTTGAAAAAATCTTCTCTCTGTTAAACAGAAATTTGGGCAAAAAATAAACAAGGGGGCTAATAATTTAGGGGGGGGCTAATAATTCTGACTGTATATATATATATATATATATATATATATATATATATATATATATATATATATATATATATATATATATGTATATAAATATTTATGCACCATCCTAGACAACTGTTGTAGATCAAAGTAGCTTTACAATTTACTATTTTTATAATACCTATAGTCATTTCCCCATAGACAAATTAATCAGGAGTTATAAAACAATCTCAGAAAAGATTTCGATCGACATCTCAGGCATTTCAGTAGCATTGAAACAACCCATGCCATTTCCAACCCTACAGATGACAAAACTCCAGTGTGTTTATACTAACCAGAAAATATATCCAATAATTATATTCATAATTCTGTTCATAGTTATTCTTGATGTAAACTAGCTTTTTTTCTTTCTCACAAGTTGTGAATCCGGTTTCACTTCTACTCTCCCAATATACATTTTCATCACTCAGTACCGTCCTGTCGCATTAATGCAAAAAGGCCAGATAAAAACAGGATTACAGGTGATAAGAGAGACCTCATCGAGCCTTCAAACATCAATACGATATATCTAATATTCCCCCCAACAGAACACAGCAGACAAATATGGAGGAAAGCTGGAGGGATAAAAGAATTATTCCATTCTGAGAGTGAAATAAGCTCCTAACATTGCCAATATCCATGTAGCCGATGCGTTCGACAAACACAAATATCTAAGGAATGGCAGAGTAAGGAGACCTGGGAGAAATCTAAATAAGCCAGAGAGCTACACCTCTGAAACAAATGCTCGCAAAAAAAGATGCTGTTTCGAACCCGCTGGGATTTTCCCAGGCGGATTGTTCTGTTATGTTTTTTGATATGCTCAGAAAACCACACCTCCCAGATGGCTTGAGATGAAGGTTGGGAGATACTATTGCTTAAGACAGATAAAACTAGTTGTGTGAGACCATCATCCCTCACCGAGTAAAAATGCCTTATTTCCTTCTTCCCAAACAAAACAATTCTTCTCCGCTGATCTTCAATGCGCTTTAGTTGAGGCCATACATCTGAAGAAACAGCATGATTTGTTGAACACCTGAGGCATTGACGACGTTTAAAGAACAGCGCGGCATTTGGTAGATTTGATATTACAAAAGAAACACATCATTCTTTTTTGTTAGCTTTCTGAATGCGTAAAGTTCTGGTTTTTGTTCGATAAAAACGCCTGTGTTGCAGGTATTTTATTTCTCCAAGTTGAACTCTTCAGTTTGCTGAATGGGAAAGCGGCTTTTATAACTTCCAGCTTTTATGTTCCTTAAATCAACAATCGGGGGTGGATGTTTCAGCTGTGTAAGGGAGGGCAGATGCTTTGTCAAAGCCATCAAACCTAAAGTCTGTTTGAATTACAGCAGAAGTCTGTTCGGGATACATGCAAGACGCAAAAACAAATGTCCATTTTTATATAATCATAACAGCAACTCTGTAAACACTGACTAGAGATGAGCATTTGCTCTTTAAGTTTTGTTTACAAATCCTGATGTTTGTGATGTCATAAAGGTCTGAATGATGACTAAAGTGAAATATTGCATTCAGATTTTTTGATGAATTGCACTTTGATCTTCTCCTCGGGATTTAGATAGACAGAACAAAGCCCCTGTAAAATCATAATGACTTTTTAGATGTTCGAATCAGTAAGATAGCTATAAGTAGGCCCACACGGAATCTGCACGCGCAGAATTTCGCAGATTTTCAGCTGATTTTTAGCCCATCTTTATTTCTGTTTATTTACTTGAGTAAATGTGTGTAAATCTATATTTATACAGTTTTTAAATTAATTACAGAATTATTATTGACTTATATAAACGTGTTCATTTGATTTATTTACAATATAGTTTGTAAAGTAATATTTTCTGTCTTTTAGTAGATCTATCATATGAGAGACTTGCTTTGTTTACCAAATAAAGTGAATCTATTTGGATTTGCATTTTAAACATTAAATACAAGTTAAAAAGATATTATTTCTTATTTCACATATTAAGGTTTTAGTTATGATACTCCCAAAATAATTCCGCAGATATCAGAAAATTTTAGCAAAATTCTCAGCAGAAATAGCAAAAAATGTCCGCAGATTCTGTCTGGCTCTAGCTACTGTATAAGATATTCATTCGTTCATCTTTTTTCTGCTCCGTCCGTTTACATTCATCAGGGGTTGCCACAGTGGAATGAACCGCCAACTTATCCAGCATATGTTTTACACAGCGGATGCCCTTCCAGCTGTAACCCAGTACTGGGAAACACCCATATATCTCACATTCACACATACACCAATAAACTACGGTTAACTTAGTTTATTCAATTCACCTATAGCTTATGTCATGGACTGTGGGGGAAACCGGAGCACCCGGAGGAAACCCACATGAACACAGGGAGAACATGCAAACTCCACACAGAAATGCCAAATGAGCCAGCTGGGACTCGAACCACCGTGTTGCTTAACTATAAGTTAGTGTGGTCCAAAATAGTCACACAATTCACAATTAAGAAGATCATCCGAAGCTTGTAGTTTGTCACTACTACCTAAACGGAACAATGATTTTATCTCATACTTCAGTTTCTCATCAAATCTTCTGACCAATCAAATGCTATCAAAGTTATGACATGTCTTTTGATATATGAGCTTGATCTCAACCACTCTCACTGGCTGAAAAAAGGGGGAGGAGCTACTCAGTGTGCAACCATGTCTTTCACCAAAAAAGCACATTTCAGCACTTCCTGAGACCTTTAAATGCATTAAAACATACATCAGTATATTTATATGCAGCTGTTACTTTACATAAATCAATTCTATTTTATTTTTATGATGTAATAATATGTGTCGATGTGATGCTAGTGAATTGCACATCACTATCAGAATTTCTTATTTAGTTTTCTTACAAAATAATAATTACAGTCGAACAGCGGTGGACAAACTGTCACACTATGTATGCATCACAATGACAGGATTTAGGATCACGTGCATATTAATGTACTGTTTTGTTATATATATATTTTTTAATTAAGTTGTATTCATATATGTATTGTTGAATTAGGAACATTACATGCATCACATGCTTTCCTTCCAAAGGACCTACAGTAGAGCTGCATGATATTGGAAAAATATAACTGCAATATTTTTTTCTGCGATATATTAATACAATTTTATTTAGATCAGTTAAATAACTATTTGAAAAGAATGTATTATTTCAGATTGATCGGGAACAATCAACCAGCATTTATAAATTCAATAAAGAAAAAGATACAAATTTAAAAATCTGTATTTATTAATTAATCGTTGTATTGTTTTCCGAGCAGTCGAACTGTTTTCAGGCATACAGTAATTGAATAGTAAATGTAAAATAATCAGAGTTGGGTGTAACCCATTCCACAGTATTGTAGTATTGTATTCAATGTATTCTAATCACATTTTTGGGGAACACAGTAATGTAATGAATTACATTTTAAATTTGTGTAATCTGATTGCAGTTACTAAAGTCAATGTAATTGCGTTACAATTCTAGTTTTTATAAGAAAAAATACTTCTTTTAAATCACATTTTCTGCTGCAACGTGAGATAAAAAGCATGCGCTTTTAAATTACTGGAGAACGCGAGCTGAAATGGTTGCTGATGAGAGTGGCTGCTTCTTCAAGTGGAAATACAGACATTACTTTGACATTTCAGTTTCACTTTGACAGACATTTCATTGAGCATAAAAACAAATTCAGTCTATGTCCAGTCTCTAAAGAACTTTTGACTGCTTTTAACTTGACCAGCAACTTGTTCAAGCACTTGAATAGAAAGCATTCTATGTCAATACTCGTCACCAAGGAGGACACGAGTGTTCAAAAACACGGCAGCCCAACTCCTAAGCCTAAACAGGTTAAATAAATTTTTTTGTGCAGTATTGGGACTGAAGGTGTATTCTGAATGTAAAAAGAAGCATGGCTGCTTTTGGGGCCATTCACATATTGTGTCTTTTGCGCACATATTGCGTGTGCTCACATTTCCCAGGCACACGCACTTGAAAACCGCGAATCACGTGAGAAGAACTGACCGATCAGCTTCATACTTTGGAATATACACATTTAGGTAGACTAATTAGCCCAGACAAACACAGAACAGGCAAACACTGCAGTGCCTTGTCATACTATGGATGTCAGTGGTTACAGGTATCCAGTTTTTTCTTTTGTGTTAAAAATACACAAACAGGTTTGAAACAAGTGAATGAAGTCTTTTGAATATGTCAAGCTGCTGTGATCATTGTATTGAATATAAAATTACTGAAAGAACTGCAATTTATTTTGAACATTATAGGTATATTTTATATGTTTTAAAAGTTACTTCAAAGTTAAGTAATTAGTAATCTGATTACTTTTTACATGAAGTAATTTGTAATGTAATCAGATTACAATTTTCCAGTAGTTATCAGTAATTTGTAATCGGTTACTTTTTTAAAGTATCTTACCCAACACTGAAATTAATACTATGTCTTCTTTTTATAAACAATTAAATTTAATTAATCATTGTTAAATTGTCATAGGAACAAACGGTACAATGTCTTATGCTTTTAAAACCCTCACAAAGTCACAGGACTCAAAAAACACTTGCGAAATAATAAATTATAATCCAGACTTAACGTTGCATATACTCGCAATGTGACTATTGCGAATGATCACATTGCGATATCAATGCTAAAACGATAAAATGTGCAGCTCTAACGTACTGTATGTACAGTGTAGAACCTTTAAAATCTCACTTCTGTCATTGATTTACTGACTTTTGAAATCTGTCTTTACTTCTCAGGGATAGTAGAAAGGAACTTCTTGAAAATCTCTTTGGTCAGAAAGTGTCTGCTAAGAGCATTACTGTAAATATTAATGTAAAGCAGTTTGGATTTGCTTTTCTTCACAATGTCTACTCCAAGGAAGCAAGGCCAAAACTTAAATCCTCCTCTTAATTTACTTCCAGCACACTTTCCCACTGGGACCGCCATGAATTGAGGTTGAGACTCTGCATAATACAATATTCATATTTAATTGTTTCTTGTACTGGAAACAAAACTATGGCAACCACAGTAAACATGTCATGTTTCATAACTCTTTAAATACATTTTAAAAAGCATTTAAGCAGAGGTCTGAATTTTTATGAGCACTTGGACGCCTTCAGAACTATAACTGACATTATGAGTGAATGATGTAAAGGTGATCGTGGTCCTGCTTTAACCAAAGCCCTGGGAAATCTCAAAGACCTCAGGCTTTTTGTTCTATAAAGAAGAAACTATAAATAAAAAGGAAAATTAAATAAATAAAATCAAAGACAGAGTTCTTAATACAATTATCTATATATATATATATATATCTATATATATATATATATATATATATATATATATATATATATATATATATATATATATATTATAATATATTGAAAATAGATGTCTTTCAAAAACATAAGTGGCCACTGGAACGTTAGAATTGACTGGATTTAAGGATTTTAAGGATGTTCATTTTTATTTTATTGTATAAAAAAACGATACTATTAATTCAAAATGTCAAACAATAAATCAAAAATATATTTGAAGTTCATCAGTTTTACTTTTCAGTTTACTAAAAGATGTTGCAAATAGTAATCTTAAGAAAGCATCTCCTACATTCACTGTGCGTAAAAAAGCAAGAAACAAACAAAAAAAAACATTTCTTAATTATGCATATTCAGACTCTGAATATACGAGTGCCGCATGCATGTTACCGACTTCTTCTGATGCAACATTATTCATTTATTCATTGTGAAGATGTTGAACAAGAGGCCAGTCATTGTATTCTCAGAGAGCTCTTGTGTGTTTTGGCAGTGCCTGTCTTGAGTCCTGCTGCATATTTACAAAGAGCACAGCCATATGTAAATGACAAAGCAGTGCATCACACAAAAGACCTTCTCATTTCCAAACACGGGGCTTGGATTACAAGCGTTTTGCTCTCTAACCTGTTTACCACTTGAGGGCTTCTGAGATGATATTGTGCGATGGGCAAAACACAGTCACAGGTCGGCCGATGACGTCACAGGCCTGAATTACACACAAACACAAAAACTTTATTTATTTTTTTTTGTTGGGTTAGAAGTTTAGGGCAATATCTGTTGTGATTTATGACAAAAAACTGTCAATTTCATAGTTATTAACCGTCTAAAAACTAAAGCTCTTTACAGGGTAACTTTGAGCTGCTGTATTGCAACAGAAATCGTTATTGTCGATCATTTCTATTGATATTGTAATAATTATTGTTAACAGAACACATTGTAAAACGTTTCTGAAAACGGCATGACGAAGCTATAACGTTAACGTTAAAATTTTGGTTGACCTTACACAGACAAAACACATCCATTGACGATATCTGACGCAAATGAAACTCATAATCACTGAAGTTGTCAACAAAGCGAAATTAACCACTTACATAGTTCCAGTAATGTATCGTTTATGATGAGAAACGTCGTGAGAAAGCTGTCATTCTGTGAGCGCGCGTTTTCAACTAGAGTACTCCAGCGATTTTAGCTGTGACGCCTCTGATTGGCCATTGTGTACATAAGGTCAACAGAAACGTATGTGATTGGTTATTATTATCATCAACACCACAAAAACAAAACATAAAAGTTTTAATTCGTTTTCTATAATCTAGTTTTATTGTGCAGAGTATTTTATTCTTCCCTTAAATTTGTAGGAAATTTTATTTAGCTGGCATTTGTACACATTTTTATGTATATATTCATATATTTAAAAGAACAAAAACTTTCCAACTAGGTTTAAAATATGTTTTTAACCTACACGTTTTAAAATACAGTTTTAACAGGGTTAATACATTCTGGTGTATTTAGATTATATTTATTGATAACTAAATCTAAAATAGAGTACAAAAATAAAACAATTTAAAACAACACAATCTTTAAATAAATCATTACAATAAAACTAGATTTAAAAGAATACAATATATAGTATACAAAACATAATAATTCCAAGCGTGTGTGTGTGTGTGTGTGCGTGCGTGCGTGCGTGCGTGCGTGTGTGTGTGTGTGTGTGTGAGAGAGAGAGAGAGATGTTTAAAATATGCATGACTTATTAATTCTTTCATTCATTTTCCTTCTGCTTAGTCCCTTAATTCATCAGGGGTCACCACAGCGGACTGAACCACCAACTTATCCAGTATGTTTATGCAGAATTTATTCATACATTATTTTTTTATTTTTACAAAATTAAAATGTAAATAATAATAATAAAAAAAAAATCAAAAGACCTAAGAACAAATAATTCAAATAGCCTACCTTTGTGGTATATCAGTGTTGTTGATAATAGACTGTACTCAAGTATATGATATTTAAGAAAAAAATTTCTATACTGTTTGCATACACTAAAAATAAATCATTTTCATAATATGCATTATTGCTTTCAATTTTGGCAGTTAATCTGTGGAGAGTTTATTTTATTTCTGCTGACCTGAGGCTGAGACTGAGAGTAAAAAAAAAAGTCTAGTCTTCTCCAGCGCATTCTCTTCATCTCTTCTTTGCTACATTCAACACGTTCACAGTCAGGACTACCAATGGTGTCAATGAGAGCATATCACATAATTGTAGCACTCCATCTTGTTCCAGCACTCCACCAACACTGCACCACATCCGAATAGGTGAGAATAACCATTAAAATGCAAAAAATTACTCAACATGCAGCATCTCAAGCTGAAGTTGGATCTCTTTGTGATGAAGCACTCGACCCCCCAGAGCTGATCTTCACAAATGGCCTATTGCAGCAGAGCTGGTGTGGCGTTTGTGGGCTCGGCTGGGCGGACGCTTATAAATCACCAGTGGGTAAAGGGTTTTTAATGCAGCACTCTGCGCTCGCTGCCTCCATTTTCTGTCACAGCGCAGTAAAAGATGAGAGGCCCGGAGGGAATATAGCAGCCCCCGAGATGCTCAGAGCGGAGCTGTAGGTCATGCTGTGTGCCTCTCAATGGATAAATACATAAATACATGCAGCCATGCAATGCTAGACGTAAACACCGCTGTGAGATGAAAATGCACACACAAAAATTGTTTCAGGAAGATTCAGGTTTTAAGGAAATGTCAACTATGTATTAATAGGGATTCATGTTAAAAAGGTTTGTAGTCATTTTTGTGTAAAAAAAAAATTGAAAAGAAGAAAAGAATAAACGTAGCTCAACATGTTTCTACATTGCAAATATATAGACAGACAGATAGCTATGGAAAATAGTATTCTAAGTTATATTACTATTACTTTTGGGTTTCAGTGTTTGTAGTGTGTTAATATTTGTTTTATTCTGTAAAGTTCTTATACAATTTATTCCATACACTGCAAAAATGCTTTTCTTACTTAGATTTTTTGTCTTGTTTCTAGTCTGAATTTCTAAATATTCTTAAATCAAGAAGCATTTTCTAGATAAGCAAAACTTATTGTCTTGATTTAAGAAATAATATGGCAGAATTAAGTAAGTTTTTTCTTAAAATAAGCTAAATAATCTGCCAATGGGGTAAGAAAAATAATCTTGTTTTAAATCGAAATCAAATGTATTTTTCTTACCCCCTTGGCAGATTATTTAGCTTGTTTTAAAGAAAACCACTCAATTTGGGCACATTATTTCTCAAAACAAGACAATATTTTTACTTGTCTAGAAAATGCTTCTTGATTTTCGGATTTGTAGATATTTGGACTAGAAACAAGACAAAACCTCTAGGTAGGAAAAGCATTTTTTGCAGTGTATTCTAATGAAATTTCTATTACAATAAAATATTGTAATTTAGAGCTTTTTCCTTTTTAGATTTTACATAATGTTAAATAACTTAGTTAAACTTAGTTAGTTAATAAGTTAAAAACATCGGTAATGTGATAATACACACACAGACACACACTCAAGTTTAAAGAAACAGTTTTATTGTTTTGATTTTAGCTAAATTTATTCTTCATTTTTTCACTTATTCAATTTTAACTGTTTTTTATATTTACTTTGTGGAAATGCTTGTACTAATGTTGTATAAAAATAAAATATCTGTTTATCAGAATTTTTGCTTTCTTGAAAACATACACTAATAATGGTTTCAAAATTAAACACGCACACACACGCACACGCACACACACACGCACCATCATGGTTTCAAATTTAAACATTCTTACAAACATGTCCATGTTTTTATTATCTATATTTTACATATTGATGCTTATACAATGCTCAGCATAATTGAGTACACCCCATTTTGAAAATGAATATTTGTATCCATTTCTCAGTGAATATAGGCAAGTATTTTGGTGCATTTAAACAAAACAGATTTATAAAACAGATATACTTATTAAAATAATATTTTAGTCACCGAACATATTTAGATATTGAAAGATAATACAAATAAATTCAAGCAAAATACTGAAAAAAAAAATTACAACCTACAAAATTTCAACTAAATATTTCCATTTTTTCTCTTGAACTTTTGTATTTAATATTTTCCTATAACATAGAAATTTGGGTGTACTAGTTTTTGGACCGTTATCATAAGTTATTTTGTTAGATAAACTCCAGATTTGGCTTCAGTACTGGCTGATCTAAAATATAAGCACAAATATAATATTGTATAGCTTCCTATTAAAAATATGTATTTAAAAGATAGATCTGTGAGGGGTGTACTTATATATGCTGAGCACTGTAATTTGCTGATGGCGGCCCCAGATGATCCTGTTGCAAATTTCTGTATGATGTTTATTCAAACTGAACAAACACCACACAGATCACCAAAAATGCAGCATCTGTTTCCAACAAAACAGAATGTGTTTCAGGAGAAATAATTTTGCCTTTTCAAATGTTTGAGCAGAAAAGATAATGCATGACTCTAAATTGCCGCCGAGCCACAGCTGTTGTGAATGCAAAGCAATCAGCCAAGGCTCAGAGAGGGCAGAGCGTCCTCATCCAGCGCAGCGGCACCAGTCCTTTAAGAACAACTCCTGCTTTCAGATTGAAAGATATCTTACAGTTGACTTTCATTCAATGACCTCTGGAGGAGCAGGCTTTGGTGGAGACAGTCACGTCCTTCACCGCTGAATACAAGCGTGCTGCTCTCTACCATCAAAATATCTGGAATTTTCTAATATCAGATCATGTATACGAGCTTTGTTTCACATTTCTCTTCATGTCACATTCAGAAAAAGGAGGCAAAAAGGAGACAGAGGAAGCTGCGTTCTGATTGATTGGGTCCCTAGTGTTTACTGCTCCCTATCAACTGGTGAAGTTGTGATTCATTCATTCATTTTCTTTTCAGCTTAGTTCCTTTATTAATCAGGGGTTGCCACAGTGAAATTGACCACCAACTTATCCAGCATATGTTTTACACAGCCCATCACTGGGAAACACCTAAACACTCTCATTCACACACTACAGACAATTTAGCTTACCCAATTCACCTACAGTATAGCAGATGTCTTTGGACCCGGAGTAAACCCACACCAACACAAGGAGAACATGCAAACTCCACACAGAAATGCCAACTGCCCCAGCCAAGGCTCGAACCAGCGACCTTCTTGCTGTGAGACGACATACTACCCACTGCGCCACAACACTGCCCTGAAGTTGTGATGTATATGGAATACTGTTATCGGGTCCAAACGGTTTTCCATCTATGAGCACTAAACATATCACACATTAAAGTCTGCGTGAACCGTAAGTTGCTGAGACTTTTGTTTCAGGATCTTGATGTTCTTTGAAGTGAAACTGAATATTAAGTAGGGGCGGGGTTTTCATTTTGCACAACATTCACTCATAGCAAACTAATGGTACAAGGGGTGTGGTTAAGAATATTGTGGCTGGAGCTGTCAAACTAGCATCAACAGACAAGAAGCAGCACACCAAAGACAGAAGCAATCTCCCCCCCCACGCTCAGTAAAAAAGGTACACGGTGGTACAAATAATGTTCCTTAAGGAACAGTTTTGTACCTTTGTAAAGGTTGTACCTTAGATGGTACAGAAAAGACCTTTTATGGTACAAAAAAAGGTACATAAGTGTTGGACAGCTCCTTTATCACAATATCTATGAAAACAAATATTACTGGAAAGGCAAAGTGATTTTATGAATAATTTCTATATTAAAACATGAATCCTCATTAAAAAGCATGTTTAAACGTGTTAAAAGCATGTTATGTTTAAACAAACTCATAAACATTAATTAAGTCTATAATACAAATCAATTGGTAAAACAAAACTATAGGTATTATAGTTTAAACTAAACATTTAAGGCATTTTTGGTAAATATTTTCTAATAAATACATTTTCATTACTGATATCCGCAGCTTTTGGCGTTTGGCGTCATGCTACACATGAGCTGGCAAAAGTCCTGCATATGCAGTGTTTATGCAGACATTTTAGTATTGTAAAACTAATCAAACATTGTGCATATCTCGTTACAATACGTTTGCATAATTCTATTTCTATTTTAAAATAAGTAAATGAAATAAACTTTTAAGTGATTACAAAGGCACTGTGTGAAAATGGAGAAAAAAAATGTTTTATATTGTAGACAGGAGAATGTGTTTCTGTAACATTTTTGTGGAAAATGTTGTCAGATGATTTGCAAAAAATAGATCTTTTGATTGATGTTAAAGTATTTTATTCATTATTATAAGGGGAAAAAGTGCAATTACACAAAAAGAAAATAACAAAAAAAAAAAAACATTGTTTAAAAATGTATTTGTTGTTTTATATTTACCGAAAATAAATTGACACATTTTGAATACAGCAAAATGCCTCTAAATAATTCTCAAAGGAACGCATTTGACACTGTTAAGGTACAATGTTTCTTGTCACTAGTGGTACCTTCATGGATCAGATTTGTACCTTTGATGAAGGTATGATATTGTATCTGCAGGTTTTAAAAACCAAAGGTACATTTTGGTTTCCTATGGTACAAATCATGTCCTTTAAGGTACAAACTTCAATGGTACAAATTTGTTTCTTTGTCTTAAGGTGCAATTCTGTTTCATAAAAAGGTACTGCCCCAGTGACAAGGGTTTGTACCTTGTTTGGTACAACATTGTAGCATTTTTTCTGAGAGTGCAGTGCTTTAACTCGGATTAATTGTTAAGGTGATTAATTGCTCACCTATAAAAGAACAATGTGTGTTAGAAAAATTAACCATTGTATATTATGAATTCACACAGAATCTTTTACAAAATCATAGAGTTGACTACAGTCACCAACATTTTAACAATTTATAATAGATGAATCACTGTCTGATCATTTGAGATTAAATTAAAATCAACTTTTGTTTTTCAATTTTGTTTTCTGCAGAGTGTTTGGATCCACAAAACACTTAGTGACTTTAGACTTTACAAGGACAGTTGGTCAAAACAGAGCAAGGAATCTTTAACAGTATTTCCTATTATGTTTTTTTCTTCTGGAGAAAGTCTTATTTGTTTTATTTTGGCTAGAATAAAAGCAGTTTTTTAAAACAGTTTATGGTCAATGTTATTAGCCCACTTCAGCAATATTTTTTCGAGTGTCTACAGAACAAAGCATCATTATACGATGATTAGTTAGAACTTTAAATTGCACTTAAAGCTGAATACTAGTATCTTCAAAAATATCTAGTAAGTATCATGTACTGTCATCATGGCAAAGATAAAAGAAATCAGTTATTAGAAATGAGTTATTAAAACTAATATGGATAACATCATAAAATCAGTTTGCCTTGATCTCCTGCTGATCGATGTTTGTGTGTTTGGATTCAGTGGCGGAGGCTGATGTCGGCTCTGTGATTCCAGCTCAACTTTTCAGACTGACACCTTGTACTGTATGGTTTCCATGGGAACGGGGAAATGATTTTCTTGGCCAGCTGCACTGAAATGAACATCTGTAGGGATGTTGTCATTACCTTTCAGCTGATTTGCACATTAAAGGTTTCAATGTGTTTTCAGCAAATGTCCTCTACACTATAATTTGCCCTTCTTTTTTTGAGCTGCTGTTGCATTCCAACATGCTCATTTATCATTCATTCATTCATTCATTTTCCTTCGGCTTAGTCCCTTTATTCATCAGGGGTCACCACAACGGAATGAACTGTCAACTAATCCAGCATATGTTTCACACAGTGGGTCCCCTTTCAGCTGCAACCCAATACTGGGAAACATTAACACACATACACTACGGCCAATTCAGTGTATTCAATTCACCTATAGCGCATGTTTTTGGACTGTGGGGGAACTGGGGCACCTGAAGGAAACGCACGCAAACACGAGGAGAACATGCAAACTCCACACAAAACTGCCAACTGACCCAGCCAGGACATTTTCATCAAAAATGTTAAACCAAAGTGGTCCATACTGGTCCATATTAGGAATAGTTCACCCAAAAATTACAATTTTGCCACCATTTACTAATACTTCATTATTTCTTTCTTCTGCTGAAAACAAAATAAGAAAAATGCTGGTATCTACCCCACATTGACTACCATAGCAGGTATAGTATTAGTATGGGGAGATAAAAATGTCTGTATTGCATAGCACTGGAAGACCTGTAATGCTAATTTGGCCATGCATGTCTTGCATGACCAATCACATAGCAGGATTTGCTCTCCTTCCCTGCATCCTGCCAGAGAAGCAGCATCCCAGGTAGCAAAGAATTCTGGCCAAGATTTGGGATAAAGCTGGCACAGCAGACATAATGGCCCTGGTTTGATAGTGGTGGCACCATCTTTAAGGCGGAACGCAAAACATGGGCCAGATGTCAAATGTAGTATTTGGCCCAGATGTTAAAAATTGATAAGTGGGCCACATAAGTTTGGCCAATCTTGACCAACATTTAAAATATTTTAAAATAATTTTATAAGAAATATTTTGATGCATAACATTATTTCCATCTTCCTGTTTGCATCTTCTAATGCCTTCTTTTTAATCCAGGAAACATTCATTCATTCATTCATTTTCTTTTCGGCTTAGTCACTTTATTAATCCGGGGTCACCACAGCGGAATGAACCGCCAACTTATCCAGCACATGTTTTACACAGCGTATGCACTTTTCAGCCGCAACCCATCTCTGGGAAACATCCATGCACACTCATTCACACTTATACACTACGGACAATTTAGCCTACCCAATTCACCTGTACCGCATGTCTTTGGACTGTGGGGGAAACCGGAGCACCCCGAGGAAACCCACGTGAACACAGGGAGAACATGCAAACTCCACACAGAAACGCCAACTGACCCAGCCGAGGCTAGAACCAGCGACCTTCTTGCTATAAGGCGACACCACTACCTACTGCAAGATTTATTGTTTCCTGTATGTTGCAAAATAATAGAAATTAACCTACATTACATATATTTTCTTAACCAAATTATTATTTTAAAATTATATTATATTATTATTAATTATTAACCTTTGCCATTATTATCGTCCCCAAAGAGCAATGCTTCAGTCTTGACACACCAAATATGGCTTCCAGACAATGGCCAAACATGGGCTATAGCTGACCCAGTTCAGGCTGCGTTACAGGTTATTAACTTGGCTGAGACTAGGCCCGGATATGGTCCATATTTGGCCCTTATATGGAAGCCAGACTTAATGCAGTCATGTACTGTAATTCACTGAAGCATGTGGGCCAAGCAAAAGCTGATTGTGTGGGCCAGAGCTGGGCCAAAGAATTTTTGCAATGTGGGATTAGTCATTATGCTTTGTAGGCTAATCATCACAGGCTTGCCTTCAATAGGTTTTGTCCATATAGTACATTTTTTTCCTACTATGGAAGCTGATAGATACCAACAACTAACACTCTTCAAAATATCATCTTCTTGTTCAACAAGAACGAAACTCATTAAGGTTTAAAATAATGATAATTTTTATTCTTGGGTGATACAAGTTGAAACCTAATAGAATTACAAAAGTGTGCTTTTTGTAGCATTTACTGCCCCAATGACAGCTTTTTTGTACAATTGTTATTTTTTCTTTGAACAGGGTGTGCAGGGCAATAAAGTTTCATATAAAAGGCACACGGAACTAGCAAAAATGAACGAAGGCATGGTTTCCAAGATAAAACAAAGAGAACAAGTTGTGAGTTTTCATAAAACATGAAAGCTCCTTCACTGGACCATGTCTTCTCGCTCTTCCTCACAGGGTCCCTCAATTCCAGGCCGATGCTAATGAACGCGGGTCTGCCACAGACATTATCTGCTGCCAACCGTCTGAGGTAAAGGCAATGAGTTTGGCACGGTAAGTGATAGCCTCGCTGACTCCTGTGGAGAACTACAAAGACAGACTGCATGCCTGCGAGGAAAAGCCAATACCTGTGTGCCTCCGTTCATTGGCTGTGCCAGACTGGAGTGGCTTAAAGAGAGAATGAACGACAACGAGGAATTAAGGAGGATTATGGGCCAGTCTGTGCCGTAATGAGCCCGAGGTGAGGTGGGTTCCAGCCAAAGTCTGAGCAGGCCTCTCATTGATGTCTACTGCACACAAAATTGCAAATAATCTGCAGACATCCTTCCAGATGTCCCCTCGAATTTCCTGCGGCTTAAGACAAATCGAAAGTGCTTTGAAAGTTTTGATAATCAAATAGCAAGTTTGATTGAAACCTTGCACATGGTGGAATGTAGCGTGCAGATGTCTAAAGATGTTTAACTTGTGCCCTAATGACAGTCATCCCATCTCAAGGGAATCTGACGGGGATTCGGGTGGACCGTGTTATCTGCTGATATAAGACACTAAATTTTGGCATGTTCGATATGAAATTGAACAATGCTGCCCATTTTGATGCAAATAAAAATTCTATACTATACTATATACTAATTTTATGATATATATATATATATATATATATATATATATATATATATATATATATATATATATATATATATATATATATATATATATATATATAAACTGTTTTATCATGAGTTTGGTAAGAAAATATTTTAATATTGACTCACTGTGGGGATGTTCATGAGTTTTAAAAGGTTTATAAAATTCACTTTATACTATATATACAAAAATATATAGCTTTTTTACTATCATTTGTTAAAACATGGATTGCCTAAGACAGTGTTGCTCAACCCTATTCCTGGAGACCGACCTTCCTGCAAAGTTCAGCTCCAACCCTGATCAAACACACCTGAACCAGTTAATTAGGACCTGAACAGCACTTGATAATTACAGGCAGGTGTGTTTGATATGGGTTGCAAATGAAATCTGCAGGAAGACTGATCTCCAGGAACAGGGTAGGTCACGCCTGGCCTAAGACAAAAAACTGTAAATAAATATAATGAAAAAAAATCTTTGTTATTTTAAATGCATTACTATCAAGGGTTTAGAATTAGCATGGACGGAGGGGACATGTCCACACCAATATCCGCAGATTATTAAAATGTCCCCACAAATAATTTAATCGCCTCCAAAACAAAATAATGCTTTTTCCAGTCAGGCTTATGGCCCGTTTGCACTGAGTGGTACAGTACAGTACGGGTCACCTTTATGAGGCTTGCATTTCCGCTGACGTTTCTGTTAAAAAAATACCAATGGTACACTTTTGGTTGCCGTGCTGTACGACAGAAGTTTCAGTCAATGTCATTCTCGCTCGCTCGTCAAAGTAAAGCTGTATAGGTGTACAGTATGGGTCACATATCATACGAGAAGCTCTTCTCACAAAACAGATGCTTTATACATATACATACTTGTGTATAAATGTTCATTACTTCTATGAACAGGATTTGATTATAACTGCAGATCAATGATGTGAAATAGCCTACTGTAACGTCTGCGATTACATAAAATAAATAAATAAATAAATGCAACAATACAGACCTTTGCAGTCTCCGAATTGTTACTAATTACAGAAACACTACAAACAGCATACATTTAGTCCTTACTTGGGTTCAAAAACAACACACACCATACAGCCCACAGTAAGTGCAAACCTCTCATCTGTATTTTTAATCTTCGTCAGGACATGTAACCTCTTGTTAGAAAGTAATTCCGTCATTCCGAGTTCATAATAGTACAAAAGGTGATGATATTTTGATGAAATTAGATTAAATTATTTGCTCCAATTGTTTGTTCCAGCTTCTCCTTTGTTTTTTCACATGTAAGTCTCACGTTTGTTCGTGTCTAACAGGATCAGATGTCAGAAGCACTTCAATAATCACGCACAGGTAATTATCATCGGCTCAAGAAGTTTGATTTTTCAAATATAGACGTGCACACAAGAAAGTGAAACTGCTCTGGCATTAGACGGCCTTGTAAACAACTACAAGGCACAAGAATCAGCTCTTATTCTTGGCTTTGTGGCTGTTCATCAAGATGACGACAAGGTTTGTTTGAGCTCGGGTCGACCATGGCTCATTATTATATGCATTTTATTATGGTGTAATGCCAAAAAAAGTGATACGGTACGGTTTGCTTTTAGGTACCTTTTGACAATGTAAATGGCCATAAAAGCGTACTGAACCGAACCGTACCACTCAGTGGAAATGGGCCATTACTGTGCAGAACTCAGGTGAGACATGGACATAAGCAGCTACAATTAAAAAAAAAAGTGTCAAGCCAAGTTTGCTACAAGTCCACCATAATAGTAACCATGAATGTGCAACTAATAAAAAATTTGTTTAGATTTTGGCCTTCACGACAATTACAAAAAAACAACAATCGAGATAAAGTGCTTATTGTGTCATATGCCTCCCCCTTTCCAGAAATCTGCATTCATTTCTTGTCAAAGTAAAATCATGTAAATTTACTTTTGCACCATAAGACATGCTTGATTTAATGTTGTTTTTATTACGAATTGTATTTGATTTATTTATTTATTTTTAAAAGTTTTATTAAGTGTGAAATAGAACACGTGCTGTTCTGTTTGCACGCTCAGGAAAAGAACATGGCCATGTAAAGTCATCTTTTACCTTAAAGTGCATAACCTTATATTTGCAGAAATGTGTGTGTGTGTGTGTGTGTGTGTGTGTGCGTGTGTGTGTGGTGTGGTGAGGATGGTGTCAAATTATACTCTTCTAAAGTAAAATGTATATTTAAAATAATACACTTGGTGAATACTGGATATGACCGGTAAACAATTACAAAAATGTTGAAAAGCAGGCTATTAGGGATTTTCAGTCTGAAGAAACAACATGCGCAGGCTTTATGGTAATAAATCAATAAATTAAAGCAATAATGTATTTTGAATGTATCCAGCAGTGTGTTTGGAAGTTGGACTGAAGTGAGAAACTGGGTCAATTATAGCGAGAGACACAGATCACTGTTTGTTCCGCTGGTCCGAAGTGAACCATTTATGTTGAGAAATCAGTGGGTGTCAAGAAATGTATCTTTTTTTGTCTCATTGATTCCCTGCATTCCCGGTTTAGAGTGCAAATGCTCTTCCAACAGTGAAGAAACACAGATAATTGGCCACTGTTGACAAGTTTGTCCAGTAGCTGTGCTAGATTTGCTTTTTAACCATGAACTTTAGGTGATCACATTTAGTTAGGAGTCTAAAGCGGGCAGCAGCACATGGCAATGAACTGTTTGAAGTATTTTATCTCAAGTTTTATTTGTTTTTAATGACTTTTGCCTTTTGCACACAAACAAACTCTCAGTATCTGTATTTAAAAGGCTCTATGATTTCCAAAATTAGAAATACACTGACGGAACCACAAAATCAGTCAAAAATAAAATAAAAAAAACACTATAAAATATTTCACGTAAATTTGACAAATACCGAATGAATAAAAAGTAGGACTTATATCCAATCAAATTGCAACATAAACTGTGAAAAGAAGACTAAAAAGCAAAAGAAGACTATTTAAATGCTAAGTCTAATCTGTTTTTGCATCTTTGGGGGCTCAAGCATATCTATAAATGTGTCTATGTATGTAGGGGAGACCATTATTTGGTTTTGGCCAAATAATGAACAAAGTAATGGGGTTGGACAAACCATATTGTTTTATCCAAAAACACACAAGCTTCTCCTACAAATGAGCACTGGTTGTATGATCACCAGATCTATGGTTTCTGTGCAGTATTGCCAAAAGTGCCAGAAGTAAAAATGTTACTTTTTACCCCACCTGTGGGGCAAGTTGTAAAAGACAGAGGGTTAGTTGTAACGCATGCTTACAAAGTCAGATTCACACAATTTATTTAAGTTCAGTTTACTTTAATAGTATATTTCCTCAGTGCTTAATTTAATTCACTATAAAGCACAGCATGTTTATTTATTTATCTATTGGATAAACACATTTGGATTTGTTTGCATTATTGTCCATTATTATACAATGCATTTATTTGCATTATTAGCAATAAAATATATATTTTTTCCATTAAAAATATTTTTTTATTAAAATACATTTTTAACATAAAAAGTTCTCAACATTACACTCAAAATTCAAACATGATTTTGTTAGTTTAATTGGTGTCCAATAGTGCCTGGTTTATTTGTAGCACCCTGTTACAACTAACCGTGTTGTGCCTGTTTTCCTAAAAACTGGCTAGCAGTCACTGTTTTTTTTTTTAACATCTTTCAAAATGGTTCCATCTTTTAGCCTAGAAGACGGTAATCACAACAATATAAGATTTTACTTACTTTCACAGATTTTTTTTAAATAAAAAAAATTGAGTAAAATAAAAAACACTTTTATGCTACAAAAATTGTATATGTCCCCCTCACTTTTAAAGACAGACCATTTAGAAACAGGTGATTAATAATTATATGAACATATGATCTTATACAGCCGTCCCCCACTTTTAAAATGCCCGCTACGCCCGACAGTGGAGTAAGGTTTACCGGTACAACACTTGCTGGCCTTTGTTAAAGTAGCACACAACAGTGAAGCCACCCCCCTTTGCAGGTCTGTTTGTTTAGTGTGGAGGTGAGTGGCGAGAAAACTAAGCTAGTCGTGACTCAAAAGTCAGTTAATTTGTCTTGCTAACATACATAACTGTGTTCGCTGAATAGTAGCAGCCCTGAGCAAATACCTTAAAACTCCTTACGTTTTACCTCGCGTTACTTTGTGCCCCGCGCCCCCCTGCACACGTGTACGTACATATAATAAGAATATGAGTATGTTTGTGTGCGTGAATTTCTGTTATTGCACAGCTTTCCGGTCAAAAAATACAAATATGAAATATAATTGAAATTAATTTTCGGTTAGGTCAGGTGCGACCAAGTCGTGACTCAAAAGTCAGTTAATTTGTCTTGCTAACATACATAACTGTGTTCGCTGAATAGTAGCATAGCATGCACATTGCGTCTTTGTGAATGAGTGCATTTTAAAGAAGACCATTGTCTCTGTGAAGTTTTGTTAACTATTTTTTACACATCTACTGAAAAATTAAACGATTGGGTGAAAGTGAGGGAATTACTCTATACTGATAATTCAGAATTTTGTGTTAAAGGAATACTTTTTGAAAAATGCCTTTTCGGTCATTTAATCAATGTCCATCTTCAAACCTGTTTATTTTAAACCTGTCTTTATTTAAAATAAAATGTAAGAAAAAATATATATTTTGAAGAATGTTTGCTACCAATAGCCATTGACTTCTGATTGTATTTGTTCTACTACATAAGTCAGTGTCTGTTGGTTTCCAACATTATTCAAAATATATTTTGTTGTTAACAGTAAAAGAAATGGTAAAGGTTTAATATGCAGTTAAAAAAAAAAGAAAAGTGTCTCTTTTCAACTTCAGCCGCTACTCTTCTAATTGTCTGCACATCCCTGCTACAGAGCTGCTCTGTCATTAATTTCACCAGCATTTAAGTGTCAAAAAAGTTCTTAAGCAAATGGTGTCAGAAACATAGCTGCAATAATACTAACAAAGAAAACAGAAGGAAAATTAAAATTAAAAAGTCATATACAATGAAAATACAAACAATAAAAAACTAAACAGAATTTGAGAAAAAAATAAAACCAATATTTTTAAGAGTCTTATGAACCCAGATATAAAGTAGAGTACATCTTTTGGCTGCTATTTAATTTAGCATAGAATAGCCGCAAAGGGTAAGTACTAGCATTACACAAAAGTAGAGCTCTTTAAATCCAAATCTGTTAATCAGAGAACTCAATGCCTGACATCAAAAGTTCAAGAACGTGTGGATTGTAATGAGCAGGATCACTCATCAGAGTGTGAATCTGGCCATGTCTACTTTAACACCCAGTGTGTATGTTAAAAAGAAAAGACAGAAAAAATAGAACGTGGGCAATTGGCAAAGTAAATGATGTCAAAGTCTGCAGATTTTATGGCTGATTGGAGACAGTCGCAATCCTGAGGGTAAATGAGATTTGGAGAAGATAAAGAGCAAAATGAGGGTCGACTCTTCAGATAACTGTTACACAGAAAAATGACAAAAGAAATCTATGCATTTAACTTCCGATGATGTTTGTGCGTTTGGATTCATAAAATACACATTGTGTTCCCACACTTATTTATTTTACAACAAAAAATACTTTTATTTTACTGGATGGCTTTCATCTCATTAGTTTATTTTATCACAATATATGTAAAAAAATATGCATAGGTTATACAGAGTGTCTCTTTTTATTGAAGTATAAGTGGTGCTTCGATTAGGAAATCAGCTTTTAAGCTACCACTGTTCACAGAAATTAACACTGATCCCCTTAACAAAGTTAAAATCTAATTAAATAATGTTATTGTATTACTGTTGTTTTTTTTATCATTGCATACCTTTTTACTCTACCCACTTCTGATTAAGCAAATCAACCACTAATGAACAATATGTATAATTAATTAATTTTAGAATATACTCGCTTACATTTATATAGTTTAGCAGGAAGCAAACGTCAAAAAAAATTCTACTTTCATTTGTTGTAATTACACATACAATACAACAGTCTGTCATGTTTGGTATTCAGTTTTACGATTGTTTTAAGATTGTATATGAATGCTTTTGAAGTCATTAAAAATGTATTTTGAAGGACAGATGTTCCCTGGATTCGATCTACATATATGTGGAAAACACCAGAACCATATGTTGAGTATATTGTAAATTGGCAATCATTACTGAACATTTCCAGAACAGTGGCGGCAAGTTACTTTAATCCTATGAAGGAAAACAAAGGGTATAAACAGACGCTGTTACACATTAAATATCTTTTGAACATTTTTTTGTTAACTCAGTTTTCACGTAAACTTGGACAGTTTTGAATATACCGAGAGCTACACTTCTTGGTGGTCCTGTGTTTTCGACCATATGCATAATAATGTCAGCGAATCCACATGAGGGTGAAGCGGTGTGCCATGTTCCCAATTTTCAAGTCTTTGTCACAGTGAACTTGAGATCAGCGATTTCAAAAAATGACAAAATCTTGGAAACCACTGGTTCCCTCTTGCCCAGAGAATTGACTGATTGCCTTCACAATGGGCAATTAAGGCAATGTGGTCTGGGGGAGGAAAAAAAAAAACTAGAGTGCGAGTTTCCAGAAGGTCTGAGTCCATTTGGATGTGTTTGGCCTGAGGCATGGCTCACTGGAGAGAGTTAACAGCAGAATAAATACCCATCTTTGCAGTCATTATTAGGCTTAGAGCATAATATGCCCGAAACTTGCATCGGTCCTACTCTGGTTTGTTACAGTTTACTGGCGTATTAAGAAGGGCCATGGAGATTAGGATGGGATGCCTGTCAATCTGCATCTTACCCCACTACCCCCTGGTGCTATCATGGCCTCTCCTTGATCTTGTGCAAATTTCTTCCTTCATAGGGGATGAGGGGAATTGGATCGTGCAGGCAGTTGAGCAAAGGCTTGTTTTGATGTTTATTCATTTGCTCAGTGCTCAATCCAAGAATGCAGAAAAGTGGACCTCTGATACACAGCTCCCATCAAACTTTAATGAGGCTGAATAAATTAGCGACACAAATGATGTTTTAGAATTTTACATCATTAAGTTTGTCTCTTTGTACAAAATTCTGCATATTTCATGGCAACAAATGCTCTCATTTCAGAAAAAAAGGCACAAGGCATATGCTTTCATCAACTAATCGCTGTGATAGATTCAAACGTTCAACTTGATCTCAAGTTACTCTGTTGTATGTGTATCTCAAGTCAATCAGCGGGCTGTCTGAGTGTCAGCTCTGAAGCAACTCTGTTCCTACATGCAGCCTGACTGGCTCTATCGGCCCGGTCTCAGCACCACATTTGGGGCAAGTAAAGTAAATGTCAGCAATCACATTGCTCTTGACACAGTAGTAGCAGAACACATGCTTGCAACCAATGGAGTGGGGCATTGTGGGCCACTCCCCGCAGATGGCACACTCTGTGAGATGGGTTTCCTCTGAACTCTGCGTTCCTGTCAGGTCACTGAGAGGTGAAAACAGAGCTGAGACACCAGCCTTCAGCTTCCATACATTTATTAAAGGCAGCAGGAAGATGAGAAACTCAGCAAAGCCATGCCATAACAGCTCTCGGTTCAGGTACTGGAAGTTGATGTCTCGTGGCCCTTGGGGTCTACTGAAGACTGGCTGCACTCCCAACAATCTCTCGGTAAGGGTCGGAAAGGTTCCTTTTTGGAGGAACAGTAAGAAGTTGACCAGGCTGGCCGCTTTGGTAAGGCCCAATAAGATGCCGAGTACTTTGTGGGCCTTGCGAGCATTGGACTCTGCAGGGTGGTTGAGAAATAAGCTATGGGAGCGTTCTCTAAACCACTTTTCACCTACCGTCAGCAAAGCAAACCAAAACTTCTGTGGCCAGCTCATGGGCCGGAATTTCTGTCCCGGGATCAGTGCATTCTTGTATCGAATGTTGAGCAGTGACTGGCCCACGGTGGCACTGTTGGAGTAGATGGTGAACCTCCACAGGAGGAGCTGGAGAAGCGCTTTGAGTTCTGGTTCCACAGGGGTTAAGATCCCAGGTTTAAAATGCTGGAAACATTGGGTGAACTGTGACCAAACAAGCTGTTCCAGTGCACCATCCAGTTCAAAAGCATCCAGCTGACTGATTCTCAAAACCCGAGATAAAGGGCTTGGGCCGGCCTTGGCGAAAGGCTTGTCACCTCCAGCTCCAGCTACAAGCAGAAGAAGGAAATGGTTATGCATTTTTGCATTTGAGTTGAAATCACTTTTCACATGTAAAACCCATCCTAAATTCCCTTTTAGCTGTGCAGGGCAGAGGCACAGGAGGTCTTATGCTGTTCCCTCTCGAGATTCAGTTCGAGGACAAATCACATCACAGGAGATTATCCCAACAGCACAGGCTTGGAAAGGCAGTAAACATCCGCTATGTGGAACTACTTTACTTTGACGGCTTTTTATAAGGGATCTAAGAACTGTGACGTTTGGCAATTTTTCATGGAATGCGTTTGTATCGGGCTGGGTTTATCTCTTTAAATGCAATGGTTAAAAAATGAGAGCCAGGGGCTGTGGTGACCACCTCTTAGCTCAGGATGGGATTTGGACAATATCTGAAATAAATTGGCTTATGAAAATGGCAGAAAACATCTCAAAATCTTTTTTCTTTCTTTCAATACTTTAGGTCCATCTGTGCCTAAACCTTCTCCAGTTAAAGAATGATGGAATTCATGAAGAAGTTGAAAAATTATCTACTTTGAACAGATGTTGGAGACTGTATTTACATTTGTTGTATAATCAGTCAGAACTTCCACTTTTAGTCTGCTGATTATGTTTCATACGTGTTGAGGTTTAAAGACCAGTTCAATAGTTTCTCAGCTAAGAAAAAAATCCTTCACTGCACGACGGCACTCGGCCAGGTGAGACAAATCATTGCGGCAGGCCACTCTGGGGATACAGCTTTTCCATGTTCTCGTCATAGGCTTTTATTGAGCAGTTTACAAGTTATGAATGAATATGTTTTATTTGAGAACATAATATTGACAGCAACCTATCAATAGTAATGTGACTATTGTCAAGGACCTGTCAATAGTAATGTAATTATGATTTAGAGGATCACATAGATGTTAGCTCGGGCAAGTAACATCTC
The DNA here is from genome assembly GCF_903798145.1 of Danio aesculapii. Taxonomy (NCBI): domain Eukaryota; kingdom Metazoa; phylum Chordata; class Actinopteri; order Cypriniformes; family Danionidae; genus Danio; species Danio aesculapii. Next base: position 18,630,714 of record NC_079458.1, read on the forward strand.
TTATAGGACTGCTATCAATATCAGGATTACTATTGACATGTTCTCTCAGACTCAAAGTACTTGCCAAATATATAACAACTAGACACTTTTGTCAATGTGCACTGCCTATAAAAATTAAGCATTTGAATGTACAGGGCTTTAACCAGAGAGCTGAAAATCTATGCTTCTTATGTAATCGGCCAAATTCGTAATCAATGCCCGTGTTTACCTCTATTGTGATCAGAAGACCTGGCCTATGGAGCGAAGTGATTCATACATGTTTACAGTGCACTGGGGGAAAAAAATCTGTGACAAATAGCCAATAAGAATGAGTCTTAGCTGAAACAACAGTAGCATGAACAAACAATTAGATACTACTGTAGGTATATTTGTAAGCCGATTTCCTCATTAGCTATACATTTTAATAATACTCCATCTTTATTATTTATGATCTGGAGTCACCTCTACTCCACCGAATCAGCTGAATTTTCTAGGAAATGGAGCCCATCTTGGGGCTGCAAAATGGATGGGGAACACGCATATAAGGTTATATCAGCCAAGTCAAGGTCCTGACAAGCAGCCTTAAATGACAAATGCCTGACACCGGCACGGGCTATAAAACATGTTCTCCTGAGGCAGCCCACTGGAGGCTCAGGCCTGCAGTTCTGCAACTGATAAGCTGGGTCACAGAGTCACCTTGGGCTTAGCATTACAAGGCAGTAGGCCATGAGATTCCTGCAGCGACTGGACAATTTGAAATCCAGAGATTTTTAGGAAGCCTGTGGTTACTTGACCTTGCGTTTGACTTTCAATCTGTTTTTTGCATCTTTGGTGTAAGTCAGAGAATTTATATCATATATCTATTACAACAGTATATGGTACATACTAGGGCTGGGCGATTAATAAAAAGTAATCGAAATCAATATAATTTTTCCAGGTAAAGCTTTTTCAAATATTTTCTTACCATGTGTGGGTCACGTGACCCTGCTCTGTTAAGGCTATTCATTCATTCATTTTCCTTCGGCTTAGTCCCTTTAATAATCTGGGGTCGCCACAGCGGAATGAACCACTAACTTATCCAATATCCAGCATATGTTTTATGCAGCGGATGCCCTTCCAGCTGCAACCCATCTCAGGCAAACATCCATACACACTCATTCACTACGGACAATTTAGCCAACCCAATTCACCTGTATCGCATGTCTTTGGACTGTGGGGGAAACCGGAGCACCCAGAGGAAACCCACGCGAACATGGGGAGAACATGCAAACTCCACACAGAAACGGCAACTGACCCAGCCGAGGATCGAGCTAGCGACCTTCTTGCTGTGAGGCGTCAGCACTACCTACTGCGCCACCGTGTCACCTGTTAAGGCTAAATTACACTTATTATATTATGATTTATACGTATTGTTCTGATATTATATCTCTGCCAACGGCATGTGTACAGTCCGACGCAGCCTTTGCATACGAACGCACCTCTCAAAGAATGTACTTACACGTCACAACAACAATTTGCGCAAACTTTGTGATTGGTCTGTTTGTTAGCGGTGATGATGGTGGGCAGTGCAGAGAGCCACGTTTTAGGCAATGTGTGTTTTAATGTCAGTTGTTTAGGGTTGATGTTCAATAAATAATTATAGATAGTAAATAGTGTGTGTTTCCTTCAATTATTTTAAAATCAAGTTATGCACCCTTTCTTTTAAAAACCTCTGACTTGTAATATGTGAGCATATTTACAGTACAAAACTTATCAGTGAACTCTGAGGTAAAAACATAATAAATAAAACAATCGTTCATTATTCGTAATCGAGTTAAATGTTCAATTAATCGAGATTTTCAATTTAGGCCAAATCCCTCAGCTCTAGTACATACTGTATTTTATTGTATCGTTTTTTTTTTTCATTCATTTTTCATCGGCCTAAGCCTGATTTATACTTCTGCATCAAGCGCACGCATGGTCTGGTGAAGCCTTCCTGTGGTCACATAGCCCTTGCTGTGGCTGTTGCCAACGATGACGTGCACCTTTTAAAAAATGTAACTACTCGTTGCAACGACGCGTAGCGCAAACTCTGTGATAGGTTGGTTTCTGGAAGTGTTATTGCAGAGCAACACAAACAGCACGCAGAAGTATAAATGCACAGCTACGCGTAAGGCATGCATCACTCGACGCAGAAGTATAAATCAGCCTTTAGTCTCAAGTATCATTTTGTATTACATTATATTTCTTATATATAACATATTTAGGGATGGTAAAATGTTTTAAAAGTTTTGAAAAAATATTTAATTTAATCAAGTAATATAGTATTATAAACAATCTTATAAATTCAAATCAATAATATTCTATATTATTTAATATAGATTTTTTTGTTTTATTATTAATGCAAATGGCAAAGCCAAGTTTTCAGTATCATTACTCCCAGTATAATCCTATCGAAATTTTAATACGCTGATTAACAGCAGTGTTATTACAGCCAATTAAAAATAAAATTTTAATTAAAATAAATGAACTGAAATGAATACATTTAAACATACATATATACATATATATATATATATATATATATATATATATTTAAAAGATTTACTTTATTTTATTTCAGCTATTTGCCAAAGTTGAAATCAAAATCTTTTATAACATATAAATGTTTTATTGTTTGATAAATTAAACTCTTTGTTGTTTAAAATAATAATTACAGACTGACTGAAGAACAGTGTATAATAATAGTTCTAATATGTAGCATTAAAATAACATTTTTAAATAAAATAAAAATTAATATGGTATTACAAATATAATTTGTATTAAAATAAAAATGTCATATTTTTCAAAACATTTTGAGTCTTGTGTAAAAATGAAATCACATGCCAGAACAGTTTTATGATCCTTCGCTTAACATTTTTAACCCACAGTACAAAAAGCCGGTTGTCATTTTGTATTACTAGTGACAGATTAAGTGTCACTCAGTCAAAAAATAAAACCCTAAAACCTTCGCTTCTTTTACATAATCATTTGTGCGATTAACGTTTCAGAGCTCTGGCGCCATTTTCAACTGCTAGAAGAATTAGCCAGTCTCCTTGTTTTGCATTCAACTTTTAACTCCGTCCCAGAAGTACAGTATATGAACACTGATGGCCATGTGAGTTTCTGAATTTGAAAGGTGATGTCATCCTGAAATGGGATTACAGGACTGCTAAAATACCATCCTGTTCTAATTGTTCTACGTCTGTATCATAAAATATGAATGTCTGCAAAAGCACTTGGGGTTCAAGGTCTGGTCCTAATGTCTCATCAGACTGCCCCATTTCTCTAATTACCAAGAGCAGCACGAAGTCTAACAAAACTTAACGTCAGGGAAATGTCTTTTAAAGCAGCCAGGTCTGACACAAAGATATGCTTTGCTAAATCTTGTTTGCACAAAATGTAAATTATTGAAAAGAATTAATTGATTTTGTGAGTATGAAGGTGGAAGATTTAAAGCCTTAAGTACAGAGTTAGGCAGAAAAAACAGCTTAAAAACTCATGAAACATTTAAAGGCTGAGGCAGCAGGAGCGACTGAACAGAACAGTTAATAAATGAGAAAACTGTGAAGATGCATATTATGGTGTACAGAGGGCAGTCGGGCTTTGCTGTGTCCACATAAAGGATTTGCTTCGATACGTTTGTTCGGCAATTTTTCACCACCTTGATGAGATGATGTATTTGCATAAAAAATCATTTAATCTTTTTTTTTAATAACCATTTCTTCTATTTTCTGTAAAAAAGCTAAATAAACACACCATCCTTAATCAATGACACAAATAAATTAGAATTGTTTTTCTTCTCACCCTCATCCAGATTTGGCTTAGCATGTTGATTTAATGTTATATTAAAAGGTTTAATGTTGACATGGAAGCAGCAACATGGTAAACATTTTAGCCACATATGGAAAATGCAAAACAACCCGACAAATAGTGCTTTTTAAACCTTAATCTATTTAAATGGAACAAATCTATAGGCAACCTTTTGACCTGGGCTGAGATCATACTGCAGTCTGACTTTAACGCCATTCATTATTTTAAGTGTGCCACTTACAGCTCAATCAAACGCACAGCAATCAGCTGTCCTAATTCTGTACCATGACACCATTTCTGGTCACTTTAAAATTTAATACTAAAATTACATGGTAACCATGATTTTCTAGTATAAAGTCTTTTAGAAATCCTAATAACATATTTTTTGATATGTTTTTAGTTTTATAATATAAACAGCATAATGATTCGATTATTTATTAGTGATGGCTGATGCAGGGTTATTCAGTTCTTTAGCTTAACATATTTTTCAAAATGAAAGAAATGCAAGTGGCAAATATATCTCTAGGTAGGGTTGGGTGATGTCGGACGATGGCATCGTCGTCGTAAGTGGGGGTGAATTAATTATTTATGAATAATTCATAACAAGTAAATTATTTGTTGCCTATTGTTTCAACTACCTGATCCGCATCGTCTTTGTTTTACCCATAACCAAATCATAAATAAATAAAGATAAGTTACACACAAATTACCAGCCGTCGATCACTTTTTCCGCAGGACTCTGGCATGAATAAGCAGAGTGATCGGTGTCATTAAAATGGCGTCGACAAACTTGGTTGGTAAAAAAAGAAGGATCAAAACTAACAGTATCTGAGGTTTTGCTAAAATTACTAAGTACAAGCGTGAAAGCGAAAGATTGAAGCAGTGTACTGATGCTGTGACACGTTACCTGATATATTCAAAAGATTGAAGAGTCGTTAGATAGAGACAAGATTAAATATCACGTTTAACAACTATAGTGAGACGCGATCCAGCAGTACATCCTTGCTAAACTGTCCGACGCGCACTACTCTTTGGGGTTTTGTGCTCAAAGCACCCGCTGACAGCTGGAGCTCAGAAGCGCACATATGTTACAGAGTGTGTGTTTGTGTGTGGTAACGTGAGGTGCATTTTTAGCTGTATAGTGTGGAAGGAGGGCTTTTCAAAAATGCTAGGTGAAACGTCAGTGTGGACGTGGATTGTTTTCATTCTAAAATGCTATTTTAAAACCAAGACGTATTAGTGTAGTGTGTATCTATCAACCCAACCCTATCTTTAAGCATCTAACCTAGGGCTAGACAATAATTCGATATCAATATATATCGTAATAGATTTTTTTTTTCATGAAATGATTTTTAAACACATTTCCGGTATTTCGATATAAATTTGCATATATTTTATTACATTACTAAAATCTTATACATTATCACTTGTCACTGAATGACGGTCAGTGCTTAGCCATCAGAAAGCAGAGGCCGAAGGGTGGGGATGTGTAGGTGCCATGCAGAACGTGGCATGCTAGAAATTACGAAAAGTGGGGCGGGCGGAAGTTAGGCACCAGGTTTCAGGCAGCCGCCCGCTGCGATCGGACATTACGCCAATGTCTGCGATCTGGGGGTGTTATGTCGTTTCACCGCAAGAAGGTCGCTGGTTCAAGCCTAGGCTGGGTCAGTTGGCGTTACTGTGTGGAGTTTGCATGTTCTCCCTCCGTTTGGGTGGGTTTCCTCCGGGTGCTCCGGTTTCCCCCACAGTTCAAAGACATGTGGTACAGGTGAATTGGGTAGGCTAAATTGTCCGTAGTGTATGTGTGTGAATGAGTGCGTATGGACGTTTCCCAGAGATGGGTTGCAGCTGGAAGGGCATCCACTGCGTGAAACATATGCTGGATAAGTTGGCGTTTCATTCCGCTTTGGTGACCCCAGATAAATAAAGGGACTAAGCCGGAAAGAAAATGAATGAATGGTAATATTGATTGTTAAATCAGCATATACAAAAATAAAAACCGCTGATAAAAAGTTTCTGTTCATCACGTTGGTCTAGCTAAGCCCCACGACCTATCCCCATCTCTCTCTCTCGAGATATATATATAAGCTGTAAGAGCCTGGAGATATTATAGACTTTGCAAATTCAGTTTGTAGACATTTGTGGGTACAGACATCCATTGTGTGCGTTCTTGGCAGCTTTTTCCTGGCTTTTTAATATTGTCCATATCGATATCGGAATTGACCGAAATTAAGAAATATATCACGATGTAAATTTTTTGCCATATCGTCCAGCCCTAATCTAACCGAAGCATGAAGGGGAGAACTGGATGATACATAACAGGATGATTTGAATCACCTCTATCTCAAATGATTTAATGGTCTACCGCTTTTGACCAGTAGGTGGCATTATTAAATTGATGTGGTGGGGTCATAGATATATACACTTGGTATCGCATACAGGCTCTGAGCATGCATCAATAACGCTGCTATATTTATACAGTGCACCCAGGGCAAATGTCATTCAACCACACTATTCAAGACTAAAGCCAATCTGAAGATGCAGAACTTTTGCGCTGCATATGGGTGTAGTAATGAGAAAAAGACAGCAAAGCATAAAGGCATCACATTTCATAGGTGAGATATTGTTTTTTATAGTTTTGTATGTTATGAACTTTTGTGCTAAAGTCACATTATTGATTATATTACAGTCACTTTCTGCACTGACTATAAGGCAAATCGTTCATAATGGAGAATCAATCACAAATGAATCGCTCCCTCTGTTAAAATTAGAAGCTGGAGGGGGTGTGTTTCAGGACATGGATTAGATCAAATTTACCAGGGAGGGAGATAATACATTGCCCTTGCGGTAACTTATCCATCGATGTAAAAAAGTGATGTAAAATGATAATTTCCGTAATTTAATTTTTACATTTTTTTTTTGCATACTGACCACCGGGAAAACTCCCGGTCATATATGTATGTACATATGTTTACAAATCTATGGCTCCAGATGGCCAGTCCTTCACTACACCTTGGTTCCACATTCACTTCAAAGGAGTGCTACCCTGTACTAAAATTGTGGCTCTATTGACGCATTCCTTTCAATAGACAACAACAGGTGACATCTAATGTAAATATCTATGTGGTGTGGTCAGTGCCATGACGTGATAATGATACAAAGTTTGGTGCCAACCCTTTGGAGGAAACACAAGTTCATGCAACAAGTTCTGTTCTCTAGGAGGAGTTTTTGAAAAAATCTAAATGGTGGACAAGAAGTTCCAATTACATTACCAATAACCACAAGGTACCTTTGGCACTTTTAAGTCATGGAACAAAAAAGATTGCAACAATATGCCAATGAGATGCAGACATAGCAACTGTCGGTATGCTAGTGAAAAGACCAGTATTGTGATTTTTGGCCAAAACCATTTAATTTATAAGGAAAAACAACAACTTTTCACATCACCCGGCCACTTGGTGCCACTGTGCCAAGAATTGCTCAGGTAACTACAGGTTATGATTTTCATAACAAACACTAAATTTTGAATTGTGCTAAAGGTTTCCAGAGATATAGCCTTACATCCACTTGGCAAACCTTTTATCAGATTTATTTGCAAATTATTATGCATCAATTTAAAAGTTTTATGCCAGCATGGCCTGAAAATGATCTTGTTTGATTTTTGTAGATATCAGACAGGATTTAAAAGATTTCCAGTTTATAAAGGAAGGTTTTCCTTAAGACAATGACCGAAAACCAGACTGAGCAAGTCATTCCAAATATATCCCAAGCCATATTGGTATCGCTCAATCAAAAGCACCAATATTTTCATGTTGTGCATCCCTAGAATAAGCTAAGGAATACATTTTGTCTGTAACACTTACAGTTCTAAAGCCAGTTTGCATATATTTCAGTGCAAAATTTGCATCTTTAGTGGCACTAGACTAGTCTTGAACGAAATTGTATTGCATCCACTCAACAATGTGCCTGTAGGGGCCCAAAACAGGTGTGCAAACAGACCTGAATGGGCCAAACTGGTGAAAATGAACAAACTAATTACAAAGTAAACATCTCCCCCTCGCTGACATCAACACATCTGGACAACTCCCAGTACAAATGATCTGCAAAAAAACACTAAATGATGTGTGAATTTGGGTGTCTAAAATACTACCTGACAAGGTGACTGTTAATGCAGTTTGAAAAATAACACTGAATAGCATTATTATAATTATAATGGCTGTTTCATCATCATTATTATTATTACTAATATCAATTTTATTATTATTATATTTTAAATCGTTGAGATTTGAACAAGTATCTTAATACAAACAGTGAACTAATATTATAGTATTGGTTTCTTGTCGACTGTGTACATTTCTGGATCAACGTTTTCGTAAACTATACATTTATATTAGCTCTGTCGCCAAAGCTTCCGAACTGCTAAACAGTCTAGTTTTTGAAAACTATGACAAATAATAAACATTGTATTCTATTCTGCATGGGATTCGTTTATTATGCATTAAAAACGCGTAAATCTCATACATGTCTGACAGGAGAGAGACAATGCCGTCCTGCACAGAACTAAATGCAACTTGATATTCGTTTATTATTTGTCACAACACCTGGATAACTGAGATTTGACTAGAACAAATAAATGCAGCATAATTACCCATGATAAGACTGACAGTTTCACAGTCGGTCTCGGAACTGAGGCGCTATTCTGTCTCCTTTTCCGGGTTATCTCGGTTAACCCCTCCTTAAAGCAGACGAGCCAATTGTAAATTGCATTTTCTTTGCACCCTTGATCACATGCGTCCAATCGCAGTATCTGATTGAGAGAGGCGAACATGAATCGTATCTACACGCGAGAGAGGCGTTGCTGCACAAGACTCCATGCCTGAGCGTCTGACAAAAGTCGCCCAATCAAAATTGATAGCTGTGTATGACTGCAGGTCTTAACCAATCGGTATCAGGCAGAGGCGGGCTCGGAGGGAGCAGCAAGTTTTCTGGTATTTAATTTGCAGCAGAGGGGGAACAGGCAGAACAAGAAAGAAAAATGCTCATGAACGAGCTGAAGACAACATAATAACGCAGTTTACATTGAGATAAAACGGCACTGCACACTTTGCTTTTTATTTAGCCTGAAAACGTCTTGTCGAATGAGCAACTGATTTACTTAATGTTGTCAGCACCTGTTATTTTTAATTGTGATGAGTATTTTCAGTATATTAGCTGTCTGCCTGTTTCTCGTACTGAAATTGTCAGAACAATTATAAATGACCATCTAGTTACTAATGAACAGTATTTATGGAATAAATATGCAGTTTAAAGAGGTAGTTCACCCAAAAATGAATGTTTTGTCTATTTACCCATGCCTAATTTTTGAAACCAGTTAGATTTTTTGTTCTGTTGAGCACAAAAGAAGATATTCAGAAGAATGTTGGAAACCTGTAATCATTTACATACACACTGTGGTAGGAAAAACAATATTAAGCACAAAAGACAATATTCTTATGAGTACTTGAAATGAGTTCTTTCAGTATATTATCTGTCAATCATACAGAAATTGTCAGAACAATTATAAACGACCATCTAGTTACTAATTTACAGTATTTATGGAAGAAATATGCAGTTTAAAGGGGCAGTTCACCGGAAAATAAATATTATGTCATCATTTGCATGCTTGTTTTGAAACCAGTTAGATTTTTTGTTCTGTTGAGCACAAAAGAAGGTTTTTTGAAGAACGTTGGAAACCTGTAACATTTACATACACGTTGTGGTAGGAAAAAACAATATTAAGCACAAAAGAATATATTCTTATTTATTGAAATGAGAACTTGGAATGAGTACTTTCAGTATATTATCAGAACAATTATAAATGATCATCTAGTTACTTATTAACCGTTTTTATGGAAGAAATATGCAGTTTAAAGGGGTAGTTCACCCAAAAATGACTATTGTAATCATTTACCCACACTTAACTTGTGTCAATACACATTGTGGTAGCAAAAAAACAATATTATGAAAATCAAAAACTATAGGTTTCCAGCGTTTTTTTATTATATCTTCTTTTGTGTTTCAGGTTTAGTACAGTTCAAGGGTGGGAATTAAATTTTTTTTCGTGAACTATTCCTTTAATACAGCCTTTTAATTGATTGTAAAATAAAAATGTTATAATTGTGTAAATGTAAGTATTTTATATATATATATATATATATATATATATATATATATATATATATATATATATATATATATATATATATATAATATTATATTATATTAATCTGGGGTCGCCACAGCGGAATGAACCGCCAAATTATCCAGCACATGTTTTATGCAGTGGATGCCCTTCCGGCTGCAACCCATCACTGGGAAACATCCATACACACTCATTTACACACCTACACTACGGACACTTTTTAGCTTACCCAATTCACCTAAACCACATGTTTTTGGACATGTCGGGGAAACCGGGGCACCCAGAGGACACCCACACGAACACAGGGAGAACATGCAAACTCCACACAGAAATGCCAACTGACCCAGCCGGGGGTCAAACAGGCGACCTTGTTGCTTTGAGGCAATAGCGCTATCACTGTGTATGTATGTATATATATATATATATATATATATATATATATATATATATATATATATATATATATATATATATATATATATATATATATATATATATATATATATATATATATATAGTGTCTATATTAATATATATCATAAGTGTGTGTATTATGTAAATGTATTGTTTATATAAATACACATATGAATGCATATATTTGAGAAAATATTTTAATTTAGCTATAAAACATACAGTTGAAATCAGAATTATTAGCCTCCCTTTTAATTTTTTTTTTCTTTTTTAAATATTTCCCAAATTCTGTTTAACAAAGCAAGGACATTTTCACAGTATGTCTGATAATATTTTTTCTTCTGGGGAAAGTCTTATTTGTTTTATTTCGGTAAGAATAAAACCAGTTTTAAATTTTTTATGAACCATTTTAAGGTCAAAATTATTAGCCCCTTTGAGCTAATTTTTTTCAGACTGTCTACAAAACAAACCATCGTTATACAATAACTTGCCTAATTACCCTAACTTGCCTAGTTAACCTAATTAACCTAGTTAAGCCTTTAAATGTCACTTTAAGCTGTATCGAAGTGCCTTAAAAAATTTATAATAAAATATTATGTCCAGTCATCATGGCAAAGATAAAATAAATCAGTTACTAGAAATGAGTTAGTAAAACTATTATGTTTAGAAATGTTGAGAAAAATCTTCTCTCCGTTAAACAGAAATTGCGAGAAAAAAAATAAACAGGGGGCTAATAATTCTGACTTCAACTGTATATTTACAGTAAATGATGCAAATTGTGAACTCTATCCTTATATAACTAACAAAACTCTTTTGTATAGTTTTGTTTTTATTTTAGTGTGTATCACAAACTTGAGACAGTATACAGTATATATATATATATATATATATATATATATATATATATATATATATATATATATATATATATATATATATATATATATATATATAATACACACACACATAACTTATGTCAACACAAACTTACCTTGCATGCGATTAATCGCAATTAATCTTTGCTTACCACTAGTACTTGTATTTTTACTAATACGTTTATTTTAAAATAAACACACATGCACACACATTTATTCATTATTTATTCATTAATTCATTTGAAAGCAATTACTCCTGGCGACAAAATATAGATTATATATTTTTCTGTATATTACCAGGGTAAAATTTCAATAATAAAATGTTAAGATATATTTTTAGGCATGTTAGAACTACATTTACTTACAGTTTATGCAGTTAAAGGCAAAGTTCTCCTAAATGGTCATTTATTTATCCTTTACTGACCATTCACTTTTAAATAGTTTTTTTGTGTGTCCAGTTCCTTTTGTTATTTCCATATAAAGAGACAAACTGATTTGGAACAACACGATGGTGAGTAAATCCTAAAAGAGAACTCACCCTGGCTGAAGTGTCCCTTAAATGTTATGAAGTATTTTCAATGTGTTCTGATTGTTTAATGTCCTTGTTAACAAAACCAGGCTTTCAAGAGAGGAACTTGAACCGTGATTGTCCAGCACACATAGAGGCCAGAAGTTCTATAGAATCTGTTCATCTAAAAGTACTTACATTTTATTGATTGTTGATCGGGGTTTCAAAAGCTATTTCTTAAAGATGTTTGTACACAAGATTGTTTGCTGTTGTGAACCGCAACCCATTCATGCTCTCCCATAGCCCTTCTCAAGGTTTTGGTTTTCACAAAGATAATTATTTGAAAACCCCTTGTGGACTCTTCAACCTTTATAGACAAAGATATTGTGTTTGTTGTTGAAAGAATGTTCACTGTTAAGAGTTCAGATCCAACAATTCATCACCCCGTTCAAGTGTTTCTCGGAAGACACATATTAAGATGATTAATAATTTCTGCAATAATATGGACAACATGATGTGTAACCCTCTAGGTGAACATTCGCATTACCTTCTTCAATATGCGCTAACTGCTATTTAGTATGTGCGCTGCTAATAGATATTTTAATAATTCATCAGTATGTATTGTAAATTATTCACCCCCTATATGGCCGTTGAACGTAACCTAGTTTAAAGCCTTTTCTCATTGACAGAGGTGAGATTGATCATTTAGGTTAAACGTAGGTGGGTCATGCAACAAATAACATGCATTTGGCTAATATTTAGACTAAAGTCAATATCATCGCTGCAAATGACCTCTAAAATGCAGAGAACGGTTTACGCTGCTCAGTTTACAGAGGAGTTCATTAGCTAAACCACACAATATTGATGCCAGAGTAGCATATGAACTCCATTTCTATTCGTCTATGTTTTCAAGAATCAGCAGAATTAGATTGAAGACTGCATCTCCACTGTCCCAGAGGCATATTATGCTGTTGTCCCTTGACTGCAGTAACCGTTGTTCTAATGTACATAATTGGCAATTGAGTAGATTCAGAGCATTAAAAGCTGCTTATTTGCCTCTTGCAATGTAAAGAATGCTCCGAACTTGGTAATATGAGCTACAAATGCACTGATTGAATGGTTGCAATATATAACCAGATTTATAAACCCATTTCGTAGGTTCGTAATTGTTTTAAAGTAATGGGCTTTTCAAAGTACGGCTGCTTATTGCCATCAGTTTATGCGTAGACATGATTAAAAGGAATACTCAGAATGGTTTAAAAGAGTGCTGGGTTGTAACTGATTACATGTATTTTGGAGTACGTAATCAGATTCCAAAATGTAGCAATTAGAATACATTGTGTTATATATATTTGTCATAATTAGAGTATACTGTTTCTTATTATGGGTTATATGTTTACAAATTAGGAGTAAATGATTCATGATTTATAGTTTTTCCTTAATTTTTTTAAAGATTTATTTTTTAAAAACTCATGTGTCATTAGCTTTCAATATTCACATTCCAGTTTTGATTATTGGTCACTTTGATATGAAGGTAAACAGATTAAATATTTCATATGTGGGTTTCAAGAGTTTCTTTTTTATAATTTTTTTTCCTTCAGTTTGATGCATCATTTTTTTTCAGAGATGTTCAAATTGCAGCACAAAGACCCCATATAAATGTGGAAATGTTTGAAGGAAAAATATAAAAAAATGCAATAATACTGACTCTTACTCATAACATGATTACATAATCAAATGGTTAAGTATAATAACTAAAGTACATGAATAAACAAACATTTATAATATTGAACTACAATAATTTAATGAATAAAATAAATATTACATAACATATCTGCATTATTGAAATGTTGCAAATTAATTTTAAACAAACAAATGAATACAAAAGTGAGCATAAAATAACTAAAATGAATAAATATATTGACAAAATGTCAAAATAAGTATTTATTTATTTATTTATTTATTTATTTATTTATTTATTTATTTATTTATTTATTTATTTATTTATTTATTTATTTATTTATAATCTCTGTCATTTGTTAAATCAATCACATTCAAATTAATGTTACAAACTAGTTAAGTTGAAAATTTTATAGTCAGAATATGTTACATTAGAATACACAAATAATCTAATTAGGTTAGTTAAAAGATTTCTTTAATGTATTTGTCATCAAATCTATCTTATAAGTAAGGTACATTGGTGTAATCTAAATGTATATGAACACCTAAACACCTAAAACACCCATCTAAAAGATTACTTTTACTGACTACAATTTTCATAATGTAATTTGTAATCAGTTACAGATTACAATTTCTAAATAAACTACCCAGCAATGTTTCTATTTTTATGTTATTATTGAAATGCAGGTAAACAGATTAAATATTTCATTTGTGGGTTTCAAGAGTTTGATTTTTTTTATTAATTTTTTAAATCAATTAAATGTGTAATTTTTTTTGTTATTTATTTTTTATTCAGAGATTTTCAAATTGCATCACAGAGACCCGCATGGGGACTGTGAAAATGTTTAAAGAAAAAGAATAAAGAAATTAATAATGACTCACAATATGATTACATAAACAAACACATATATAATACTGAACTATAATAATTTAATAAATAAAATAAATATTACAAAACATATCTGCATTATTAAAGGGTTGCAAATTAATTTAAAACAAACAACTGAATACAAAAGTGAGCAAAAAATAATAAAATGAATAAATTTACAAAATATTTTCTAATTTAAAAACTGTATTTATTTATTTATTATTTATCTCTCATATTTAACTCAATCTCATTCAAATTTATGTCATAAATTAAGTTAGAAGTTATTTAGTCAGAATATGTTACAATAGAATACACAAGAAATCTAATTAGGGGAGTTAAAGCAGATTTCTTTAGAGTATTTGCTATCGCATCATCAAATAAGTAAGGTACATTGGTGGATTCTAAATGTAAATGAACACATCACCTAAAATAAGTAATCTAAAAGATTACTTTAATGACTACAATTTTCATAGGGTTATTAGTAATAATTTCTTAATAAATAATCTGGGATGTTTTTTAATTTTTTTATTACAGATTAAATATTTCATATGTTTTAAAAATATATATATTTTATTATTTAATTTGATGTGTAATTCTTAATTTATTTATTTATTTTTTATTTATTTATTTATTTATTTATTTATTTATTTATTTATTTATTTATTTATTTTTATTTATTTATTGAGAGATTTTTAAATTGCAGCACAGAGACCCCATGGGGACTGTGAAAATGTCTGAAGAAAAAGCATAAAAAATGTAAGAATAATGACTCTTATTCACAATATGATTACATAAACAAATGGCTAAGTATAATAACTAAAATACTTGAGTATAAAACAAAACACATATATAGTATTAAATTATAATAATTGAATAATAAAATTATTAAATAAAATAAATATTACACAATATATTTGCATTATTGAAATGTTGGAAATTAATTTAAAACAAATAAAAAAAAATCTTTTACTCAATCTCATTCAAATTTATGTTAAAAGTTACATTAGAATATATTACATTAGAATACACAAGTAATCTAATTAGCTTAGTAAAAGCAGGTTTCTTTAGGGTATTTATCATCAAATCTATCTTATAAGTAAGGTACATTGGTGGAATCTAAATGTAAACATTGCCTAAAATAAGTAATCTTAAAGATTACTTTACTGACTACAATTTTCATAATGTAATTTGTAATCAGTTACAGATTACAATTTCTAAATAAACTACCCAGCAATGTTTTTATTATTATTATTATTCAGCGGTTTCAGATGTCTCCATATGTGCTCATGTAATTACTTGCACTTACAGGCATGTTGCTGTGTTATATCAGCATGCAGCATACATGAGCTTAATCAACCCCAGCAACCTCACGATAAAGCTTAGCTTACGGCCAAAAGGTCTCCAACCTGGAGCAGATGTTTCCAAAGCTTATATCAAAGCTCAAGCTAAAATGTTCATTTAGACAGATTGGATTTGCAGCAGTGCAGAGGGGTTGGAGATGTTACCTTTGTGATTTCAGGCAGGATTTTGGAGCATCGTGCCTGCAGGACGACAGTAGCTTGAGATCCGGGAGCTGAACCGACATTAGACCCTTCACATAAGTGATCCATCGTGCTGGATGTGAGTCACATGCCTATATTTCCTCGCTCTCTCTCCGTTTTCTCCCTCACCCCAAAGTCACGGGACGGTCCCTCATTCATTTTTCAAAACTCATTTTCCGCCCTTGAGCTCAGGATTTTTAATTCGGGCTTCACCTTGACTGGTGGCCTTTGGGCATGAGGGATCAGCGGAGCCGGGCTTTGATCCAGCACGCCGGCATGGGACTCATTTCCAGCCCTGCCACACTGATGCGACTCAGTGGGTTCGACTTGACCTCGTGGCTCCTCTGGGCCCCTCCGGCCGCAGTCGACGAGACCCGACTCCCTCCATCCTGAACACCTCCAATAGCTCTTTCTAATCAAACCGCTCTGCTCTCCACAGGCCTGCCTTTGATCTGCATAATATGCCTCCTCCTTCTGCTGCTCTTCATCTTCCTTCTGCGTTTATCACGTCATGTGTGAAAGCTGAACATCGGCAAGGTGTTGTAGAAAGTTTGTTTGAATCCGCATGCTCATTTATAGCAGCCATGGTGATCAAAAGGGGTTGAATTTAGATCTGTTCTGGTTGCAGACATCAGGGAAAACAAAAAGCCAGCAAAACACAATCAGATGATTGGCATCATATTAAAGTTGCATTTGGAAATAATTTACTGTTTATTTTAAAATATTTTTGTGTTATGTGATATTCATTATATACAGTTGAAATCAGAATTATTAACCCCCTAAATTATTAGCCCTCTGTTAATTTTTTCCCCCAATTTCAGTTTAACGGAGAGAAGATTTTTTTCAACACATTTCTAAACATTAGTTTTTAATAACTCATTTCTAATAACTGATTAATTTTATCTTTGTCATGATGACAGTAAATAATATTAGACTAGATATTTTTCAAGGCACTTCTATACAGCTTAAAGTGACATTTAAAGACTTAACTAATTAAGTTAACTAGGCAGGTTAATAAGCCAAGTTATTGTATAACAATGGTTTGTTCTGTAGACTATCGGGAAAAATATAGCTTAAAGGGGGTAATAATTTTGACCGTAAAATGGTTTTTAAAAAATTAAAAACTGCTTTTATTATAGCTGAAATAAATCAAATAAGACTTTCTCTAGAAGAAAAAATATTATCAGACATACTGTGAAAATTTTCTTGCTCTGTTAAGCATCATTTGGGAAATATTTAAAAAAGAAAAAAAATCAAAAGGGGTTTAATAATTCTGATTTCAACTGTAAGAATAATGTGTGAAATAATTTTTGCATTTTTTCTATCACGCTTTTATTCTGTAGATATTTCTGTCTGTCTCTTTGTCTCTCACTCTTTCTTTCTTTCTTTTACATATTTTATACTGTGATTTTTTTATAATAAAAAATTTTGTTTGCATTTGTTTAATTATAATTAATTTCAGTTTGGATGTTTTGATTCTGGGTGGCACGGTAGCTCAGTGGTAAGCATTGTCGCCTCACAGCTAAAAGGTCACCATTTCGAGTCCCGACTGGGTCAGTTGGCATTTCTGTGAAGAATTTGCATGTGCTCCCTGTGTTTGTGTGGGTTTCCTCTGTGTGCTCCAGTTTCTCCCACAGTCCAAACCATGCAGTATAGGTGAATTGGATGATTTAAATAGTCTGTAATACTACTGGGTTGCGGCTGGAAGGGCATCCGCTGCGCAAAACATATGCTGGAATAGTTGCTGGTTCATTCCGCTGTGGCTACCTCTGATAAATTAGGGACTAAGCCGAATAATATATGTTCTTTCATGTTTTTAATTATTTAATTTATTACATTTACAAATGTAGTATAATTAAAATGTATTTACGTGTATTTTTAATTTATTTTAGTTTAAATAGTTTTATTTATTTAATATATATATTTATCTAATTAATATTTATAAATTAAATTATTTATAAATTATATAAAATTTAATATAAGTAGGATTTTGTATGACTGTTACTCATTTATAATTCACAATTTTATCATTATATACTGTTAAAAAAATAAAGAGAACACATGGAGTTACATTGTGTTGTTTAAGTGTTCCCTTTATTTTTTTGAGCAGTATATTTTAGTTGAGTCGATTTTTATTTGATAATCTTTTATTATTATTATTATTATTATTATTATTATTATTATTATTATTATTATTATTATTATTATTATTATTATTATTATTATCATTATTATTATTATTGTAATATTTTTGATTATTTAAAAAATAATTTAGTTATTATGATTATTCTTATTTAATTGAATTTATTTTTACAGATGTATTTATAAAGTAAATCTGTTTTGTCTCCGTCATTTTTGTTTGATGTCTTGATATCTAATGTAATTTCTAGTACCTGATACATAAGTCACTTGAGAACTCATCTAAAACGCCTTTGCTGTGTGGGGTTTGTTTTTGACAGGTTTGCTGTACTCTCCTGTGTACAGAGTGCCCATGCCAAGCTCCTGCTGCTGTACCTTTAGCCGTGACGAGTCAGCCCCTGCGCCAGCTGTGCCCATGGGGCGGCATCAGTCGTAACAAGAGTCTGTGTGCCTGTTTCAGCGCAGGCCCATTGTGGTGTCACAGGATAATAACACTCGGCTTCTTTTTGTCAGTGTGTTTTGCTGCGTGATAAACACAGGGGAGGAAGGACCAGAGGAGGAGCTGAGGCTTGAAGAGGTGAGTTTGTGAAATCAAGTGGATAAAGTAGGCAAACTTTGTAGATGCTGGCTGGAAGAACCTAGCCTAAACGTAAAAAATAATTCAACATTGTTTTAGAATGTTTTTAGCATGTTGCTAACATGGCTTAGCAGGTTGTTAGTACGTTTCTTGCATGTTTTTGCACATATTGTAGCCATGACTTAGAACATTATCATGCTGTAGCATGTTGCTAGCATTGTTTAACATGTTTAAAACGTGTTACTACCTGTTTAAGCTCATTGCTAGAATGTTATTCCCATGTTGTAAAATACTGTTTAGATGTTTCTAACATGTTTTAATACATATATAACATGTTTTAGCATGTTGTTAACGTTAACTGTTTTAACATGCTAACATATAGCTAGCATATTTCTGTACTTACTAGCTTGATTTATAGAGGGAAACTTGGTTTTATATTCGGATATTCAGACATTCTGCTTAATAATATAAATTCAGAAAAGTTTTCTTTGCGAATTCTAAATTGGTAAATCATATTAGCAGCCAATGACTATCAAAGTACAACAATGTTCACATTAAATTAGATAATGCAATTATATAGTGCTAATGTTGTCATACTTATATGGTAATTCAGACCAAATATTAAAAGTAGCATGGTAAACAATATAAAGACCGCTAAATGAACGAACGTGCAAATATAAAACCAACTTTTCCTTGCTTGATTTATCAGTATTGTTGTAACAATAACATTGGAGCTTATAGTACATTGCTTACTATGCTTAAAACCTATTGCCAACATATTTAGCACATTACCAAGATGTTGTTCGCCTTTTTTAATAGTAAGCTAAAAAAAGAAGGTACATTTTATTTAATATTTAACATTTTAATACAAATATTAACAAATGTAGCAAAACACATTGTTATTTTAATGTGACATTATAATTTTTTAAAATATGTTCTGTAATAGCTGCTTTCTTTCTCTGATTGTTAATCTTTAAATCACTAATTATTATTAAATATATATGAGCATTTCCAGTCTTATGGATGTGACATTTGCAGTAAAATCTCAAAACATTAATTGACAGAGGAAATATATGTTACCATTATATTGAAACATCTCATTATATTTTTCAAAACAACTAGCCACTAGTGTTGTGGGAGCAGAAAAATATCAAGCTGTAAACATTTTTTATATTTTAAATAGGAGAAATAAACATGCGTTATGGATGTGACCAAAAAAGTCTGCAAGTTTACAGTATACAACAAACTTTGTAGAAATTCTGTGAATTAAACTTCACAACCCAAAACAAACAATGCTAATCAAAAGGATATAAGTCGGCTCTTTATAGAACAAACATGATCGCTTTTATTTGATTTTACATTTTTGCATTTATAAAGAAAAAGTGTTGTTATGGATGGGACAGATGTGAAATTGGCACTTGTGTGACTTTGGTAAATCAAATATAGTTGTTTGAAAACACTGACAGGCATTTATGAGTATTTTTAAAGCATGTAAAATACCAGCCTACACAAAAAAACGCAGAAACGGTTTTGCTATTTTGGCGAAAACTTAATTTTTTTTCATGGCAAGGTTGACATTTGCATGGAATTGCTCATATGCAGACAATAAGACAATTTGTGTAATGTACACATGGTTTTTAGCAATGACCGACACATTTTAAGCAACATTCCCTTAATCTAAAGGAGTGTCTCAGTGGCGCAGTGAGTAGCACGAACAGCAAGAAGGTTGCTGGTTTCAGTCCCGGCTGGGTCAGTTTGCATTTCTGTGTGAAGTTTGCATGTTCTTTCCGTGTTTGTGCGGATTTCCTCCGGTTTCCCCCACAGGCCAAAGACATGCGGTACAGGTAAATTGAAAGCTAAATTGGCCATAGTGTATGTGTGTGAATGCAAGAGTGTATGGGTGTTTCCCAGTGTTGTGTTGCACCTGGAAGGGCATCCGCTGCGTAAAACATATGCTGGATAAGTTGCCGGTTAATTCCACTGTGGCAACCCCTGATTAATAAAGGGACTTAGCCAAAAAGAAAATGAATAAAATTCCCTTATTTGTTCAGTGTTTTTATAAAATTGGCTGGTTAGCACCGTTGTAAATGTCTGGTGACTCAAGTGTTTTGTATTCACTATTTTGACAATTAATATTACAAGAACATACCTGACAACATATGTGGTGTGGTATGTGTGCGCCTGCCGTGTTGCCATGTCCACATGTTCATGGCTTTGGTTTTATTCTTTAGGCTTTAGCTATTTAGATATCCTTCAGATATGTTGACATCATAGTAATGTTTGCTGTTTTTCCATCAAGATCTGGCAACACAAATTTCTTGCTTTGTGTAGTTGATTATTGTCTGTTCATTAAAACACATCACTAACCACTTGTTAATGAATCTGCAGGCCCGTAGCGAGGTGGGGTTCGGGTGGTTCGGAAGAAATTGTTATAGAGAAAGCATTTTATAAGTAACTTTTATTCTAAATCTTGGACCTTATTCTTAAAAGAAAAAAAAAAGACTGTGAAGCTCTACGTTATTATTATCGTTATGCTTATTTATTTTTATTATTCAAATGGACAAATTCAGACACTGAGGAAAGTTGAATGTGCTTGCAAGTTTGTTATTACTGATGGCTATTTTCACCCCTAGTGACGTATCATAAAGTAGCCTAAAATAAGTAGCCTCTTCATATTTCTTTATTCTAAATCTTTAAAAAATGTTTTTGGTACATCAAAAAGTGTGAACATCTGACAAGTGAATCCAGCAAAAAATAAATAAATAAATCTCACTAAAATGCAGTATTTAAAACTTTTAATTAAATAGAAAATGAGTCAAATAACTGTAAAAAAGGTCTACTTTTTGCTAAAAAAAAGTACCACCCCTTTCACTAGGCTGACTACAGGCCTGATCTGGTTAAGTACAAACTTCATACAGATTTTCAATGCAATTTTACATTATTTATCGATTCCAAATTTAGGAAGGGCCAGAGGGGTAGCCAAGCTTGTTGGCTCAGGGCATCTGGCCCCCCTCTGGCCCTGCCTAATATGGCTACTGATTGTTGGTTTTAAGTACTCTGTAAGAGTTAATGTTTAAAATTTGTCACCCCCCTCATTGAATGTCAATTGTTTTTTTTACTAAAATAGCAAGTCTGATCAATAAGAAAATATATAAATGTAATCTAAAGGCCTGACTCGGGTTTGGTGGTTGTAGCTTGAAAACTGTAAGAGGACCTGCGTTTTGTAATTAAGTGGAGGAACTATGATGTCATCTTGTAGGCTAATCGACTGCTAGCATAAAACTGGTTCCCTCAATAAAATCCCTATAGGATTTTCCCATAGGCTTTTTGAAGATTGCAAACGATAAGCTCTGTGTTCATTACGCTTACACGTGTTGTCCAACCGGACAATCCTCACAAGAAAATACATCTTTTAGCACTTTTGCTTCTTAAATGCAAACGCAAGAATTGAAAAGCTAACATTAGGCTATAAACAGACTACAGTGCCTTGGGGGCGCTTGCCTGTGACATCAGCACCTACCTTGCTAACTTTTCAAGCTTAATTTTAGAAATATGGTCCATGACAACGATTTACTCTCTCTGTTTATTATATTATAATCCACGCTATATATTATAAACAAATTAATACGCAAAAACACATAGACTTGCGTGCCTTTTGGATAGTTTTTTATGTGGGAAATATATTTTGTTTTGCTTTACGGTTTATGTAAAAGTTTTAAAACCGTATGTATAAATGTGCCTCCATAGTATTATGATAAGACATATTTAAATAAGTGTATCGCTCGAGTGCACACATCCTGCTTACCTTAGTAAAAGATGACAGAAATGAGAAGTGAGGGACAAGTCTATATACAAGTTCCATCATGGATGGAGAACAACATTTAATTTTTTTATTGTCACGAAGTACAGCAAAAAGCAGCCCATACAGTCACATATGCTATACATTTTTAGGAGGAGTGTAAATACTGCAGTTATGACACAGTTAAATGTGTTCAGATGAAGAAAAAAAATCAATGAAAAATCAATTGATCACATTAAAGTGACAGTTAATATGTATGCAGTTTTTACACATTTATTTGCATGTTTGCATTACTGAGAGCAGGAAAGAGACAGGCTGCACTGGTCAGCGGTATCCCCATAATATCGTTTATTAAAATAAATGATCAAGAAATTAATGTCTTGACAGTCTTTACAAGTGAAGGAATTATCTACACACAATATGAATTCCCAATTAGAGAAATACTACAAACTATAAAATACTATTCATGAAAATACTTAAATCACAGACAAATTCAAATGCCCAACGCAAGCGAGCTGTGTTTTAGACCAGTTCAGCTCAATGAAGTATAATGTCTCTGACACCGCCTGTAGTCCCATTTAGCAACTTAGTAACCGTCTTTTTAAAGAAGCGCAACCGATTTAAAATCAAGAGTGAAATGTAACTGATGTGTTTTATGTCGTAGAATAAAATGTGAATCTTGAGTTTGTGTTAGCCACAAACCTTATTTAAGAAATTTAACCAAAATCCCATTCAAAATACCTATTGACTTTGGGACGAGGGAACCAGAACTGCTGAAATGCTAACTCGCTCTTAGGTTTTTTCAAGCAAACTGATGTCATACTTCCTCCACTCTATTGGTCAAAGAAGAGGAAGTAATGGTAGTAGATCAGTATGTTGGCTTTCTCAATGCATTATTGTGCTGTTTGCACTAATTGCAGCTCTCCAAGCAACAACCGCAATAAAACCCAGCTCCGTGAAGCAGCATCGGCAGGAGTGATGACTGGCTGCTCGAGAAAGGGTCTCTCAGGTCACGATCAGAGGTTATGTTAATTTGGTTGTTAATGACTTCCTTTTGAGCGATAATTGATCAGCTTCATTAGCATATTCGTCTGTAATGCTATGTCACTGGGGTAAAGCTCTGCGTAATGAATGCTCTGTTTGATTTTTGAAATAATGAACTAATTAGACTAATTAAAATCAATAGAGGTGCCAATACAAGGTTAGGCATCAGGCGGCGGTCTCTATCTGTGCTCTGCCCGAGTCACCAGCTCACTTTAAAGGAACCTAATGCTGATTTATGGGCTCTTGATGGTCATTAGTTAGAATAAATTGCACTGAGGAGCCAAGACAGCATTATTCAAGTACAGGATACTAAGTGCAATGTAAGGTCAGCAATAAGAGCAAACCTACATATGTAGTTGAATGCCCTTGTAAACCTTGGTTAATATATCAGGTCAGAATGGCGTCGAATGCCATCACCTATCTTTGCACGTTGTAATAGTGGGAGATTAGCAAGATGTATTCGGTTGAATGAGATTCAAATAACAGCATATTATAGAGGTATCTTTGATTTTTATCGAGACAGCCGTGTCTGCAATTATTAAGGACCTTCTTGAAGCAAGGTCACAAACAATATGTTGTGATTGCATCAGACTGAGCGACGGCTTATTGCTCTTTCATTAGTTATCTGTTTTCCTCTGCAATCACCATGGGATTTTACTTCTTTATTGGCTCTCGGATGCCACATTTTAGGCAGATATAACGTCCCATCCCATGGGTGACGGTTTCAAAAGACTATTAGAAGATAGTGTATTTATTTATTTGTTTCTTCGTTTTTTTGTTTGTTAGTAATAGTATTGGTATTTTATAGTATTTTATCAACTTGACATATAGCTTGTGCCTGTTCCTCTTTGCAGTTCATAAAAATATTATTTTGATTTAGTATTTGAATTAGCTTAATTATTTAATCTAATATACAGATGCGTTGTGTCTGTTCCTCAGTTTTTGGTAATTCTTAACTGCTGATTTTCATAAATTGAAGATTTTACAAAATTTAATAATAAGTAAAATCAAATAATAATATATGAATTAAGATTTATTTTTTATTGCAGTTATTTATTTATTTAATGCATTTTAAAATATTTTAAAATGTAATTTTTATTTAAATCAGATGTGATAAAATTTTAACTATATTTTTGATTGTCCATTTTGTGTAATTTTAAAGTATTTTCGATTAATTTTAATTAATTAATTAATTAATTAAAATTTAATAATTAAACCCATTTAATGTTTTTTTTTATAAATTCTTGCCTTAAAATGTATTATAATCCATATAATTTTAATGAAATTTTGTAATAATTTTTAAATAAATAATTGTTTTATTATTACATATTATTGTTTTACGCATTACATTTATTCATATTTGTATTGTGATGTAAATATAATTTATATTAATTTGTGTTTAATTATTTTCTTTATTATTTATTAGCTTAGACGTCATCAGTCAACTATATTAAGTTGTAAGTAGGGCCAGACAGAATCTGTGGACATTTTTTGCTATTTCTGCACAGAATTTTGTAAAAAATCTGCACATTTATGCAGAGTGATTTCGGGAGTATCATAACTAAAACCTTATATGAAATATAATATATGAAATAAAAATTAAAACCTTTTTAACTTGTATTTAATGTTTACAATACAAATCCAGTTAGATCCACTTTATTCGGTAAACAAAACAAGTGTCTCATATAATATATCCAAAAGACAGAAAATGTTACTTTACAAACTATATTGTAAATAAAACATATAAATATTTTCATATTAGTCAATAATATTACTTAAATTAATTTAAAACTGAATGAATATGAATTTACACACTTTTACTCAAGTAAATAAACAGAATATATGATGGGCTCAAAATCTTGGGAATTCTGTACATGCAGATTCCGTGTGAACCTAGTTATAAGTTCATTGCAATATCAGCAATAAAGGCCACACTGCATATATAATTGAATGGCCTTGCAAACCATAATATATAAAGCAAGACTGACACTGCACATACATGCATGCATGCATGCATACATACATGCATACATGTGTGTGTGTATGTATAAATATGTATATACATACATACATACATACATACATACATACATACATACATACATATAAGTATATATACGAATATATATATATTCATTCATTCATTTTCTTTTCGGCTTAGCCCCTTATTAACCCGGGGTCGCCACAGCGGAATGAACCGCCAATTTATCCAGCACATGTTTTACGCAGCGGATGCCCTTTCAGCTGCAACCCATCTCTAAGAATATATATATATATATTATGCTTCCTCATAATGTAATAGTGATGGTTTTTTTAATTTAAGGCAGATGTAACGTCCTCTCCCATGGGTGAAGGTTTCAAAAGACTATTAGTAGATACTGTAGTGAATTTATTTGTTTTTTGGTTTTATTTGTTTGTTAATAATAGTATGTTATTTTATTAACTTGATGTATAGCTTGTACCCGTTTTTCTTTGAAGTTCATGATAATATTCATTTGATTTATAGCAAATAGCTTAAATCAGAAATAGAAATACTTAATTATTTAATCTAATTTACAGACATGTTGTGTCTGTTTCTCAGTTTATGGTAATAATAAAATGTTGATTTTCATAAATAAAGTAAATAAAAAGATTTTACTGAATTTAATGTTAAGTAAAAACAAATAATAATGTGTAAATTCGGATTTAAAATGTCTTATTGCTGTTATTTATTTTTAAAATATATTTTAAAATGTAATTTTTATTTAAATAAGATTTTAAATATTTTTTTGATTGTCCATTTTGTTTAAGTTTTAAAAGTATTTACGATTAACTTTTATTTATTTATTTATTTATTTATTTATTTATTTATTTATTATGAAAATAAAACCATCATCCATTTATTAATTCTTTTTAATGAATTTTTGACTTACAATTTATTACAATCCATATAGCCACAGCCATATCACCCTGCAGCCCAAGACCGGTTGCTCACTAAAGCTAAGCAGGGCTGAGCCTGGTTAAAAAACTAGGTTGCTGTTTGAAATGGTGTTAGTGAGGTTAGCAGGGGATGACCTCCTAATCCCCCAATATAGTGAAGGGGACACTATACTGTCAGTAAGTGTTGTTATTCAGATGTGAGTCCTAACACTCTGTGCGCATTTAAAAAAATCCCATGGCACTTCTCGTAAAGAGTAGGGTTGTAACCCCAGTGTCTTGGCCAAATTCCCTCCATTGGCCCTTACCCATCATGGCCTCCCAATCATCCCCATCCAGCGAATTGGCTGGATCACTGTCCCTCAACTCCACCAATAGCTGGTGAGCACACTGGCGCTGTTGTCCTGTGGCTGCCGTCGCATCATCCAAGTGGATGCTACACACTGATGGTGGTGTGAAGAGACCCCCCTCATGATTGTGGAGCACTTTGGGTGTATAGCCATGCATGATAAATGCGCTATATAAATAAACATTACATTACATATAATGTTAATGTAAAATTGTAATGATTTATTTCATGAATAATTGTTTTATTAATACATATTATTGTTTTACTTATTACATTTATTTTTATATTGTGATGTAAATATAATTTATATTAATTTGTATTTAAATATTTTATTTATTATTTATTAGCCTAGACGTCATCAGTCAACTATAATAAGTTAGAAGTTCATTGCAAGATCAGCAATAAAGGCCACACTGCATATACTGTATAATTGAATGGCCTTGTAAACCTTTCTTAATATATAAAGCAAGATTGACACCGCACACCATCACCTATATATATATTCATGCTCCCTCATGCTGTAATAGTTTTTTTTTTCTGTGATCAGCATGGGATTTTACTTCTTTATTGGCTCTCAGATGCCACATTTAGGGCAAATTCATCCCCCTCCATCCCACCCATACAATGGTCTCGAAAGCCCAATAAGAAGGTGGAGAATTATGTAAAATCCTGACTATTTCTGACAGAGGCAGGCCAAGTCAGTATATATTGGAAGGGCCACCGCTGACCTAAATTCATGCATTAATCTAAGATGTCAGCGGTGCAACCTTGATGGTCCATTTTCAACCAGTCAGCCTAGTTATTTTTCTTTCCGTCGCCGCTTTGGGCGTTGGTCTGGGATCTGACGCCTTTTCCCGCTTCTTTTCTGCCCATATAAATGTTCAAAATGGTCCTGAGAAGTAATTTGTGTGATGCGACAGCCATGTTTGGCCCTGTTATATATCAGTACGGGTTTATAGTGGGCTTGTGTTGTGCACCTTTTTTTCTCTCTGCAGGGTAGTTGACCATTACTTTAATAGTTTTTTTTCCCCACACAGGCTTTAATGATTGAGTAGTGTTTGTGCCAGCTTTTGCCATTCCTCTAACAAATTAGTTTACTGTGGTCATAACCTTCAAAAAGCTCATTACCATAAATTGCATGGCTTTTCATAAAGGCTGAGAGCTGCATTGACGAATCGCAAACAGGACCTTTCTCAGGACACTCAGTCCTGCTACTAAATTAGAGCCCCCACTCCCCCCAACCTTTCTTAATCAGCTAATGTTTTTTATTTTCTTAATTTCCGCCTCTTCTGATTTATTTGAATAACTAAAACAGACACATTTATATTTAGCTTTTTTTTTTTGTCATGTCTAGGAAATGTGGTGCGTATGTTGCTTGCTCAGGAAATGACAACTGTGGTGTGTCACCTTTGTAAATCCACAGGATTTTTATTGTCCTTTAATGCTTTGACTGACGTGAGTGTCAAAGGGGTATCGCATCATTTATTGGCATTTACAAGAAGACCTGGTTATTATTAAGACACTGGGGATGGGTTATACCAATTTTTTTTCTTTCTGATCCAATACCAAGTATTTTAAGACAAGTATCATTTAAATTAATACTTCAATTAAATATTTTATAGTGATTTTGTAGTTTTTTTTTTATCACCTTCAGTATTATTATTAAATAAAATATACAAATCGGACAGCATGGTGGTGCAGTGGGTAGTACAATCGCCTCATAGCAAGAACGTCGCTGGTTTAAGCCCGGGCTGGATCAGTTGGCATTTCTGTGTAGAGTTTGCATGTTCTCCCCGTGTTTGCGTGGGTTTCCTCCGGGTAAAACATATGCTGGATAAGTTGGTGTTTATTCCGCTGTGGTGACCCCAGATTAATAAAGGTACTAAGCCGAAAAGAAAATGAATGAATGAGTGAAAATATACAAATCCTTTTTACATTTATTAAAATGACAAAATATTATTAATTAAACAAAAATTGGCTCTATAGACCTTATTCTGCAATTGTTTTAGTACTTCCGATTCAGTTGCCTATATGGGAGAAATGACTAGGAATAATAAACAGCAGAAAACAGTCAAACTAATTGCTCTGCAAACAAGTGTGTTCCTGACTATACATAAAAAGTAGAGCAATATCATAAGAAAAATATCAGTTTGCAACATCAAGCAGCACAATAAGCCATTTTTAATGTATGATAATCAATGGAAGTGAATGAGACTGGAAGTCTTGAGCCAAAATGGTTGCGTCTGCTCATATGTGCAGAATAAGGTCAATAACACCATGTATAACAAAAAATAACACACCTTGTTTAACAAAAAATATTACTAATTAAATTATTTAATTAATTATTAATTTAAAAAACATTTTATTTTTTATGAAAAATGACTGTTGACCCTCACCTTTCGAGCCTGTTTTTCTTTGACTATTTTTAAGCCTTGTCAATAACTGCAATAAAATAACAGATTATGCTTCTTTTTCATTCTGGCATGAGGATGAGTTTGATGATGATGATGACGAAGATGAAAAACTGCGCTGAGTGTGTGCTGAATACTATGCTTTGAATGTGTGAGCTTGTGACCCATTTGCGGAGATACAGTGGAAGATAATCCCATTCTTGTGCCTATTTAAGTAAATATTTGTATATTATGCAGCATATCATTAGGCCTATTACTATTAATAAGATATTCAAATCAGGGATCACTCATTAAGAAAAAAAACATAGAATGGATTGATACTTCTATTTAGGGATCGATCCTGTTGTGCCAGTATCAAAAAATTGATACTTTGGGATCGGTCCGCCCACCCCTGTAAGACACCCTTTTGTTTTCACCATTATGATAAATACTTAAAGGCACAGTAAGTTTTGCTGCTAGAGGGAGTGATTCAAAACAAACAAAGGTGTTGTTTGAAATGAGTGTGGAATCATGATCTTACAGGACTTCTGTGTAGAAATCATATTCATTGAGCTAAAGTTTTCAAAATGTATTATGATAGCATAAAAGCACAGTAAGGCTGAAAGATGTTGACGCAAAATGAG
Organism: Danio aesculapii; assembly: GCF_903798145.1. Classification (NCBI taxonomy): domain Eukaryota; kingdom Metazoa; phylum Chordata; class Actinopteri; order Cypriniformes; family Danionidae; genus Danio; species Danio aesculapii. The sequence goes on from NC_079458.1 coordinate 18,660,446, forward strand.
TGCTAAATCAGTTGCTGATGTGGGGTGAGTGAAATGCGGCATGAAAGCAGTGGAGCTTTTATTATGTCACACTTCTTGTTATTTTAGTCATGATCATGTGGGAGGAAACTTATCACACTAAAGGCATTTTAAGTTTCTGTTATTATGCTGCACTGTGTTCTGGTTAAACGCACAACATATTAACGCATCTTTAGTGTTTTCCTGTTTCGTATAAAACCAAGCCAGAAATCGAGGGTGTATAGCGTCATTAGCATGATGACCAGTGGAAGAAAGAATACTGAAAAATCATACTCAAGTAAAAGTACCATTACTTGCCCAAAAGTGTAGTGCAAGTAGAGTAAAAATATCTGTTGTAAATATTACTCAAATCATAGACCTTTTAAAGGTACCCAAGAGTAGTGACTATTACACTGAAAAGTTGATGCGTTTACATGCAGTTTGTGCAGCGATGTGTAAACGTAACATTCCTTAGTGCATTCAGTTATCTTCCTATATTCCTTTCTTCCTTCGTTTGTTCATTCTGTCCTTCATTCATTTGTTTGTTTGTTTTTTCCTTCATTCATTTATTCCTTCCTTCGTTCCTACCTTCATTCACTCACCCATTCCTTCGTTCACTCATCCGTTTGCTCATTTGTTTGTTCGTTCGTTCGTTCATTCGTCCGTCAGTCCAGTCCTTCCTTCCTTAAGTAGGTTTGTTTGTTTGTTTGTTCCTTCCTTCCTTGTTCAGTCCTTCCTTCCTTCCTTTCTTCATTCCTTTGTTCAGTCCTTCCTTCCTTTTAGTCCTTTCTTGAATCATTCCTCCCTTCAATCCTTCCTTTGTTCAGTCCTTTCTTCCTTCAGTAGGTTTGTTTGTTCCTTCCTTCCTTCCTTCCTTCCTTCCTTTTTTCCTTCCTTTGTTTAGTCCTTCCTTCCTTCCTTCCTTCCTTCCTTCCATCCTTTGTTTAGTTCTTCCTTGAATCCTTAATTCATTCGGTTCTTCCTTCCATTTCTTGTTCGTCCCTTCCTTCGTTCGGCCCTTCCTTTCATTCTTCATTCGTTCCATTTAGTGATTGTTTAAGGCTGTTTTGTGAGGTCAGTCATCATACAGTCGACATCCTTCATTTTCTCATCAGTGCAATCACATGCAGTCTATAAACAGTCTCTGGGTCAATGCGTGTAAAGATTTTGTACATCTTCTTTTACATTTTTAATGCTTCCAAAAGGTTTGGTGGATTTATAAAGCGCCCATAAATTGAGCTAGTTCATTATGATGTGATTTACTTTCTTTGTTCAATTTGATTGGACTGGAATTGAAGGACTGATTTTTCTACTTTAGCCAATCAACATAGACAAGAAAGAAACAAAGTAGTGACTGCAGGTAGGAGGGAAATTCTGGAGTAAAAGTACCGATACAGCACTAAAAATGGACTTAAGAGGTAGTAAAAGTACACATTTTTTAAACTAATTGGCAAATTACAATTCCTGAGAAAAAACTACTGAATTGCAGTATTTGAGAGTTTGTAATTTGTTACTTTGCACCACTGATGGTGATACAGGTAAAAATTGCTTATTTCTCTGTATACTGATATCGTGTCTTTTAAAGTCATGCATGTCTGCAGTTGTTATTAATGACAACATTTTTTGGAATCTGTTTAATAGGGATTTTATGAAAATTGTAGCCTATTCAATAATTTGGGAAATATTTCTGATTCTGTTTACACATCCTCAGTATCCATTTTTCCAACCATGTATCCAGCCATCTATCTGTATATTTTTCTGCTAATCCATCTATTTAATTATCTATGTATATATTATATTTCCCTTTCTTGTGTTTTGAAAATATTGTAGTGTGGTACCTTTGTAAATCTACAGGATTATTACTGTTCTTGAGTTTTTGACTGACTTTTGTTTGCGTGTTTGCATTGACATTTACAAGAATACCTTGTTAATGATTAAGACATCTTTTCTTGTTAGAGCTTTGACTGACTCGAGTCTGAAAAGAGTGCTTATGTGTGTCTTCATTTACGGAGGGTCAAAAGAAGACATATCTGTAATATTCACAAAAAGACCACAAATGTTTCACGTCTGCGACTGCTATCAGTACAACTTGTGAGAATATCACCATTCATTGTTTGTAGCTGCAAAGATGTTAATTCTGAAAGTAACTGTCATGCCTCTTATGTACCGGGTCAAAAGAAAATTAATAATTGCAATCGATCTCCAAATGTCTTTGTTTTGACTGCGTGTAATGCCGTCTGGAAGAACAATGATAGGAAGAAGAAATAAAAAGGGCTTGATAAGCACCTTCTTAGTCAGTTAAACATAATTAAACCAGAACGCTTGTGAAAAGCAGCACCGGCTTTTCAGAGCAACTGATATAGCGAGCGATTCCTCCTGGGGCTCAAAGAGAGAGGCTGTATGGAATTTAATTTCAGTTATTGTCTCTTCACGGTGGCCAGTAAGATTTTCTGTCTGAGTTGTAGCACATAATGGGAGGCTCTTGAGCTTCCTGATCACCCTTCCGTTTAGTCTTTTAAGCAAGTGCTCCATGCCTCGCTCCTCCAGCCTGCTTTTATTGTTTCTCTCTCGCAGTTTAATTCCCCTCAATGCATGCCGGTGTGGCTGCCCCATCCTGCTTTACTCAACAATAATATCAAGCGTGCACCTTCAACGAGCGAGCTGTCCCGCGGCTCAGTCTCTCTGCTTAATTAGCTTCACACGCCGCCACACATACATTTGCTTTTAAAGAAAAATATGATGACACACACACACACACACACACACACACACACACACACACACATACACACACAGGGCTCAGCTAATTTTCCCCTCAGTTTCCATTTTGTTGTTAGCATTAATCTACTTAGAATTGCAAGGTGCACTAAGCAAAGCTAGTTTTACCTTAATCTTTTTCCCTTATGAAATTGAATAGTGGAGAAATCCTTAACATGGTTGTTTGCTGGGGTAAATTTGTTGCTTGTGTAGTATAATTGGTAATACCTTGAGAGTTTTTTTTTTTTTAAGTGCACAAGATCCATCAGTGTTGCTTCTTGTTTGTTGACTGCATTAAAGGAGTCTTGGCTGACCTAAAAAGCCAAGCATTAGAGCAAAATAATAGCAGAGAGTTTCATCTCTGGATCATGCATAAAATATTACCCTGCTTTTAATGGCTGTATCTTGACCCTTGTCTCTGAGTATTGTGCCCCAAAAAAACAAGTTTGTCCATGTTTGCTTCTCTAATGCACTTGATGGTAAGAGTGGCGAAGCCATCTGGAAGACGCTGAAAAGTGACAGTTCATGTGGTTGTACTTTAAAGAGAAATTAAAGGCCTAGTCCCTCAAAAAATGTAAGTGTCATCGTTTCCAGTTTTTGCTGTGGAATGGACAGGCACTGATATATGATAAAAAAGTAAGGGATAATGTACATACAGTGTTGGGTAGCTTACTGTACTTTGGAAATGTAATACATTACAAATGACCCAATTTAAAATGTAATAAGTAGTGTACCTTTTTAATTACTTTATAAAAGTAAAGTAACTGATTACATCTGATTACTATTTGATTACTTTTAAATTTCTAATGGATAATTTCAACTAAATCATCTTCAAGCATTTATACCAAGCAGGTGTGACCTTACAGTAGCTCTGTTTACTGTTTTCAAACATGTTATAGTACTGTATATAACAGCAAACACAAAAACATCCAACAAAACTAAGTGTTACACAATTAAAATACTATAGTAATTTATAGTAAAGGGAAATATTTAGGAATGAGCATTATATTGTGTGTGTATATATATTTACTACTCTTCATTAATGAATTACATAATGTAGTATCATTAGTAACTATCACGAACTAATGGTAATTACCATAGTATACTTTAGCCTTTACTACAGTAAACTACATATATATATATATATATATATATATATATATATATATATATATATATATATATATATATATATATATATATATATATATATATATATAGACCTCCTCTCCATCTTTCCATCAAGCAAATTTCTTGTGTCACCTTGGTTGGCGACGTCACAGACCATAGCGAGAGGTGGCAGTAATGCTGAGTTCAGACTGAATGATTTTCAATCATGTCACAGATGTTTTCACACTGCATGACTATCTGGGCTAGCATTTAGTCGCTGCTTTGCTTACATTGCAAGATGGATTGGCGACAGGGACATAAATGGATTTGCTATTTAAACAACATGGCTCAAAACGGGAAAATTAGGGTTGCACTGGTCAGAAAATGGCAACACATCGTAGCAAACACGTCTTGTGCCTTATTGCGCCGGGTGTATGATAAAGCTCTTTGTGTTAAACACTTCATTAGATTTGACACTTTTTTTTTTTTTTTTTTTTTTTAAATGCTGAGCCTTGTAACCAATCACATGCATGTCTACAAGAAAGACCAGGGAGATAAATATGATATTGAATTACTATTACTTATTGAGTATTGTTTGACAAAAAGTATGATTGAACAAAACATAGGAGGCCCATTATTTGGCGGAGGCCCTGCTCATAGCTTGAATCGAAAGTTTGTTGATCTAGCTATGGCAGCCGAGGATGAAGGCAGGGGCGGAGCTTATCTACGGTGGCCGGGAAGTGCAAAACAACATTACAAAGTGGAAAACACTTTTACAAAGCTCGAGACAAATTTACATTTTGAAAAACATTTTACCTCTCATAAGACACAATTACATAGGAAAAACTATTGTACCAAGAACGAAACAACTTTAAATTTTAGAAAAAACTTTTACAAGACACAAAACGCTTTTACCAGCCCCCCCAAAACAAATTTACAATTACGGATTCCTTACGGAAAGGGAATGTACCACACACATGGAGAAAATTGATGTAGTTGATGGTGAGCGTGGTAAATTCGTGCTGTGAAGTACATGGTGTAAATAAAGTTTGTGGTGATAGAACATGGACTGCAGTCGAGGGATGTTTTTTGTTATGGTAGTCCGTTTTGTGGCAAACACATGAACAGCTTAACGCGGTTTTGCTTTATGTGAGGTCGGTGTTTAGAGATCCTAAAGGACCCGGGCCAGATGGAAACACCAGACATACTGCATCAATGTGTTCAATATTTTAATGAGGGCCACTCGTACGCTGTAATCGTGGACATGATGTCAGGTCTACACAGTGTAAACATCTGCTTGAGGACTCTTTAAAGTAAACTGAACTAAGAGGGTGTTACGGTTTAACTTTTATCCATTTTAACTGGGGACCCTTTTCAGTTGTAAACCATTCACGTTTGCAGATTGGCAGATTCGTCACTTTCACAGCAACAAAACATGCCCATACCAAATAAATATTCTTATTACTTGGGGTCAGTGTCATTGTAAACATTATTGATTTTAATATTTGTGTGGCAGAACAGTATAAAACCAAACTTAATGTAAATAAATAATTATAATTGACATGTCTTCAACGGGATTCGAACCCAAGTCAAAAGGTTCAGCACGAGTATCAATTGACCTATCTAACTGAGCTATCCAGAACTACATGTTGAGGTTGGTTTTGATATCTTTATCAGTCAACATATGCCATGCTTTGATTGTTTCCATGTACTTGCGTTTACATGTTTCTACATACTCTCACGCCGATATTTTCTCAGAATAGCTCTAAATGGCAAAACGATGTTTTATTGCAGTTGGTCAAACCATGATTTTTATAGTTGTAGACTGATGTTAACCTGTGCCTTTGGACTTGTGTTAACCTGTGTCTACAGTCACACACGAGCTGATATTTTCCAGTGTATGGTACATTCTGGGTCACTTCCGGTGTGTGGTACATTCCCTTTCCATAAGGAATCTGTGATTGTAAATTTGTTGCGGGACTCAACAGGTAAAAGTGTTTTGCGTCTTAACTTTTTTCTAAAATGTAAATTTGTTTAGTCTTAGGTAAAATAGTTTTTCCCTATGTAATTGTGTCCTATGATAAGTAAAAATGTTTTTCAAAATGTAAATTTGTCTCGAGCTTTGAAAAATAGTTTTTCGCTTTGTAATGTTGTTTTGCACTTACTTATTGCCGTACTTATCCCCCTGGACAGGGCCAAACTGGTGGTGGTGGGGAGGATGGGGGGGTAAACGTTCGCATTAGTGGCTGTTTCTCAATATGCGCTCTTCAGCGTTCTCGTGTAACGTCATCATCAGTTGCCAAAGTTCAGTTCCAATACTCAAGACTGCAAGAAAAGAGGACACGTGAAACATCCCGGATGTGTTCTCTAGGACGCACTGATGCAGACTTAAGCCCCAATCTCACTCTAGAAGTCCCAGAAGTCATTGCGACTGGAGGTGGGAAGCACAGCATTTTATTTAGATTTATTATTAAAGTTCAGAGAAATCACTTATTTACCTCAGGAGTTTCCCTAAATGAAATGGTGAATAGAAACATTACCATGGACATCTTAATAAAGGAATAAACACATTAAGGGTGTTTGTTTGCTGAAATTCGGATCAAAATCTGTTTTATTTATATTGTGCAACGTATATTTATAATGCTTTTATGCAGTGTATATATTTTGAAATGGGGGAAAAACAATAAATCTCTGTATGAATGCTGTAATGTTTAAATAATTTTCCATTAAAAACACGAAGGTCACATAACCATCAGGAAGAACGCTTGATTTCATTCCTCACAGGATGCGTTCTCTGTTCTGGTGGTCTCCCGAGTTCGTTCTTCCGAGGACACCTGGCAAGACCGGTCTCCACAAGAACGCAAGTCCGTTCTCTGCGTTCTTGGAATTGAGAAACAGCCCTTATCTGCCATCAAATGAATGAAATGATGTACAGCTTATATTTTCCTTAAGTCTTGTGGCTATTGGTTAGAACTGATTGTGATAAGGAAGGTGACATCATGTATTTCTGATAGAACTAGCGCTAAAAGCTACATTTCTGTTGATCTTATGTACGCAGTAATGTTTAGATTAGTTACAAATGAAAAAAGTGCACTCACTGACAGAATTTTTCATGTTTTCTCTTATCATAAACAGCAAATTACTGAAACTTTGCAAGAGAGTAAGAGATTAATTTAGCAGCTTCGGTGGTTATGTAGTAGGTGGTTTGTATATGATTTGTATATTTGTAGCCATATAATGAACTGCTGTTTCTCCAAACACAAGAAATAAGTGTTACCTTATCAATACCAATATAAAATTGTTTTTTTTTTTTTTGCCTAATTTACCATTTCATGACATTTAAGGCCTTTAAATATGCAGATTACATACTTTTAAAATCAGTTTTTAGTATTCAGGCTGGGTAAAGCAGTTAAATTTAAGCATTTGGCAAAAAAGGCAACATGGATACATTTAATAAGGAAGTTCATTATTATAAAAATTAATTCTTTGCTCTGCTATTCACTTTCATTATATTTTAAAGGATGGCGAAAAAAAAACCACATTACAGCTATGCTTTGAGAACAACACAATGCTGCATAAATAATCAAAATCAATTAAATTCTCATTTTTAGGTGAACTGTACCTTTAAGCTAATATCATGAAGGCAGGTCAGCTGGTTTGGGAGCGGACCTGAAGCGGGTCAGTGAGAGAAAGAGCCATGTGGTTTGGGGACTTGACCTGTGAGTAATTAACATCAGCATTGATTTCCTTTTCCCAAGAGTGAAGCCTGTCACTGCACCCTTCACCCGCACACACAAATACACAGCACTATATTTCACCTACACGGCCAATGTCAAACCCCAGCTTTCCAAAACAACACCAAGCATGGTGTGGAGAGACTAATTAGATGTAGTGTTTGTCTGCCATGTTCAGCTGGTGCTTTTATACTGTCAGTCACGTTTCTTGGCAAATTAGCCACAGTTATAGTTCAGAAATATGAGTCTTAATAACTGCATTAAATATTTATCTCTATTATTTCACTCTCTTGACTGTTAGTTTTTTAGTTTTTTCCTTGAAATTATATATCTGTATTTTATGTATAGTTATGTGCTTGACTAAATTATATTTTTTGTTTTATTTTCTATACTAATAAATTTCTTTCAAATGTACATACAATTAAAATGTTAGAGCGTTTTTTTTTTTTTCATGGCAAAACAGACACAAGAATGTACAGTGTAAAAAAAACCCCGATTACCGTAGTTGACTTCACTTAAAATAATTCAATTCAATTTACCTTTATTTGTATAGCGCTTTTACAATGTAGATTGTGTCTAAGCAGCTTCACACAGAAGATTATAGTAAATTGAAACAGTGTCAGTTCAGTTTTCAGTGTTAAAGTTCAGTTTAAATGAGTAAACCTATTGCTTTTAAAATAATTAGTTGACTTTACTTAAAATAAGTGAGGAAATTTATTGCTTTCAAAATAATTAGTTGACTTTACTTAAAATAAGTGAGTAAACCTGTTGCTTTCAAAACGATTAGTTGACCTAACTTAAAAAAGTGAGTAAACCTGTTGCCTTAATCTTTAAATTAACTGTGCGTAATTGAGGCCCTGAGACAAAGAACCATATAAGTCCATATTTTAAAATTTTAGAGTAATAAGATTCATTTTTTTATTTGGATCGTGAACATTATATTATATATTTTTATTTTACTTGAAGATAGACAACAATAGCTTCTAAAATCTAAAGAGATAACAGTGTCAGTATTCAAAAAGTTTTTGTGATTTTTATTTTTCAAATGTGGAAGAACGGTATATGTCCAATTAGTGTGGAATAACAGTATAACTCCAATTCATCATCCATATTCATAGATTTAATACAGTAACAGAAACTTCGGATTAATATTAAACATTTCTTTTAAGGTTTATTATTATTATTATTATTATTATTATTATTATTTAAAAACATTAAATACAGTATGAACAATGTACAATACATAGAACTTCTTACAGTACAGACAATAACAATCAATTATTAACAATAAACAATAGATAAATAAATAAACACAACAATAAATACACACAATTAATGTCACATGGTTAATTCATTTTTCTATATTTATTTGGACTTATATGGTTGTTTGTCGCACAAACTCATGTCAATCAATCAATCAGTCAATCAATCATCTAAAGCAGTGGTTCTTAACCATATTGGAGGTGTTAACCAAACACACTTGATTCCGAACATCAGCTCATTAACAGAGACTGAAAGACCTGTAGTGGGTATGACAGGCAAAGGAGACATCTAAAACATGCAGTGCTGGTGGTACTCCAGGAACGTGGTCGAGAACCACTGATCTAAAGGACTATATATTGGACTCATATTAACTAAAGGACTCTTATATTATCATTTTCAATTATTATTCAGTATATTACAAGGTGTCTTGTTACTTTTCTGAGAAAAAATACTAAATTTTACACGTTTTTATTTTTACATAAATATTGAATATTACATATCAACAATTAACACATAGTTAACCATTTATATCAGATTTATTATTGCTTTTCTATGAATATATCTTTTTTTGTTCATACACCAAATTACAAATAAAAAGAGAACATACCAAATTACTCCAGGTTATAAATAAGCCATTAAAGCATAGGATTTTAGTCATTGCACCCAGCTTTATATTAGCAGAAAAATGACTGATTGAATTTGCTCTGAACTGACAGTATTTGTTCTTTGGCTTTTATTTTCTTCGTTTCTATTAAAGTGAACAGTATTCCTGGTACTTGTTGGGTGAGCGGCTTAAATCAAAGAGCTATTCTTCGGTAAACCACAAATCAAAGGCTGGTATAAACTCCAGATTTAGAGAAAGAGACACAGATTTGGACGTCTGCATCAAAAGGCATCATTCAGAGCTGCAGTTACGTCAATGTTTTGATCAAAATCCCATGGAAGAAAATGTTGTATGATCAAATATTATTATCCTAATTACATTTCATAAAATCTCTGTTTTTATCTTGCATTTTCGATCTGGACAACAGTAATTTAAGTCTGGTGATCGCCGTTTGTCTGTGGGGTTATGATTGTTTGATTCGCAATTGGATTAAGACTGTAATAATTATTATAGGAGCATGAAACTTTCTTTCGTCACAGGGTTCACTGTTCGGACGGCATTTCTCTTGACTATTTGCTACTGAACATTCATTATAACCACTGTAAGTAATATGTTTGTTTTGTGTGCCTGTTTATTTTTGTGGTATAGGGGGTTATAGGGTTTTTGTTGTTTTTGTAAGTTTGCACTTGATATGTGCTTTTTAGATCTTTTATTGGATATGCATATTCCTCATTATGCATGCAGGCGTGGCTGCCCATGCAAAATATGGTGAAGTGGTAGTATTGTGAGAGATTATAATTATTTGATAATTATTAAAATTCTTTGATGCAAAAAAGATTTTTTTTGCATCAGTACTCAGTATACAGATATATATTCAGGATTTTTAATGAAGAAAGTTAAAAAGAACAGCATTTCTGTAAAAAAAAATTTCACTGAATATTATTATTAATATTATTATTATTGATATTTTTGTAACAATACAAATATACTGTCCATGTTGCTCACTTTAAATAATTGAGTATTTTAATGAAATGAATATTAGTAGTATATATACAAAATATGCAAATAATTTGATATAATTATATAAATGGATGAATAAGTATATGATTATAATTATAAACATTCAATATACATTTAATGTATATATTCCAGTGATTTTAATGATGAATTTTCCGCTTCGTTACTCCAGTCTTCAGAGTCAAATGATCCTTCAGAAATCACACTAATATGTATTATTATTATTATTATTATTATTATTATTATTATTATTGATTATAGTACTAATAACAATATTGACTCGACTAATAATTTATTTTTCATTTTATAATTTAATTTAATTTAATAAATTCAGTTTCATTACATTACTGTCATCATGGCAAAGATAAAATAAATCAGTTATTAGAAATGAATTATTAAAACAATTATGTTTAGAAATGTGTTGAAAATTTCTGCTCTCTGTTTAACAGAAATTGGGGAAAAAAAATAAACAGGGGGGCTTATAATTCTGACTTCAACTGGAAATATGCTTTCAGATTTGGTCAGTTTTTTTTTTTTTAACTGAATAAGAGTATTAATAACCTTGCCTAAATCTTTCTCACCTCAGACTTTTGAATGTTTAAGAATATTTCAATGACTCTCTCTCTTCAATATTCAGCCTTTAAAATGGACCATGTGTTACCTTTTGTTGACACGATGATTTTTAAGAAAACTTTGCAGAACTTTTTTTTTTTTCTTTTTCTTTCAAGTAAAGCAGTTTCTCGGAAGGTGAAAAAGCTCATGGCTGAATAAGTGATTTCAGGCAGGGGGTGAACCGGCAGCTGCTTTCCACATTGTGTAGTTATTCACTCACAGCTGGCTCCAGGAAGAGAAATTAAAGTATAGAGAAAATATATCTGTAACTCTACAGTTGCGGTATTAGTTCATGAAGGCTGCGTCCTGCTACCAGCTTTAAACAGAACAGATAGAACTAATCCTCAAGGGTAGTATCACAGTGGGTGAAGCCTTTTTTGTTTGCTTTATATATATATATATATATATATATATATATATATATATATATATATATATATATATATATATACATTTATTTATATATTTAAGTGTCATGAGAATAACTGAAACTAGAAAAAAAGTGATTTATTAATGCGGACACTTCTGTCTCTTTCTCTCTGTCTCTTTTTCCAAGGCTTCTCATCAGTTTTACATTTTTCATAATCTCCAGCTGAGGTTATTCAGTTATGTAAACTAGCACTGGCTGAAATATCATGCAGAATAATAGTCTTTTAAATTAAGAGAGGATTTATGCAGCATTTGACTTTGTTCCCTAAAAAATGTGTAAGATTATTGCTGCATTAATACTTTTATTAAGTGAACATAGACCAAATCTGAAAGTTAAAATAATCAATGTAGTTTACATTTAAAAAATCCAGTGCATGTTGGACTCCGGCAGGGCTGCCTTTTGTCACCAATTCTGTTCATAATATTTATGGATCACCTCCAAGTAGTGCTCCTCCGGAAAAAGGTGGTTTGCCATCTCCAGGTTGGAGGAAAGTCCTTACCCCAGGCGGAGGAGTTCAGGTGTTTTGGGGTTTTTTTCACGAGTGAGGGAAGGATGGAACGTGAGATTGACAGGCGGATTGGTGCAGTGGCAGAAGCAATGCAGTCGATGTATCGGTCCGTTGTGGTAAAGGAGCTGAGCCGAAAGGCAAAGCTCTCGATCTACCGGTCAATCTACATTCATACTCTCACCTATGGTCATGAGCTTTGGATCTCAGCAACAAGCGGCCAAAATAAGTTTCCTTTGCAGGGCGGCAGCGTGCCCTCTTATAGATAGGGTGAGGAGCTCTGACACCCGGGAGAGGCTCGGAGTAGAGCCGCTGCTCCTTCACATCGAGAGAATTCAGATGAGGTGGCTCGGGTATCTGTTTTGGATGCCTCCTGGATGCCTACCTAGGGAGGTGTTCCAGGCATGTCCCACCGTGAGGAGGCCCCGAGGAAGACCCAGGACACGCTGGAGGGACTATGTCTCTTGGCTGGCCTGGGAATGTCTTGGCATCCCTCGGTGGAGCTGGAGGAAGTGTCTGGGGAGAGGGAAGTATGGGATCTCTCATAAACTTGCTGCCCCCGCAACCCTGCCCCAGAAAAGCGGACGAAAATAAATAAATAAATTAATGAATGATTTTACCTTTATAACTTTATAATATTTTTGTAATAATAATTATTATGAGAGCTTTTGAAGTTTTTCAGTTTCTCTAGATTAATGTTTTTAATATAATAAAATTAAAAATTATATAAAAATAAATATCAAATATTATAATTATAATTCTGATGAGATTTTTATGCTAATGACAGTTTTTCCACACAGTTTTATCTTTTCAGACATTTATATATTTAATTTTAGTAACACAACCTTTGAACATTTGAGCTTTTTCAAAATATTGAAGGAATAACACTGATTATATATTACAACAAATGAAACCAAATGACCAATTGTTGTAAAATACTGAAATTTGGAAGAAATGTTATAGAATAAAACAAATATTTTATTCAAACCCATATAAATCCAATTAATCAGGATAATGTTTATCAGATCACATTAAATCTTGCATATACCTTTTTATTGTCATTTTTGTCGTTTGTCCATTTTGCACAGCAAGCAGAAGTATCACTGGCTTTTGAAAGAGTGAAATTTCACTTTTCGGAGAGCTTGCTTTGGGGGCGGACACTATTTTTTTTCTTCTATTGACTTTTTTCAGGTTCTCGTCTTCTCCGCTTATTAGGGAAGCAAACAAATCAATATACTACACTGTGGCTGGAGTGTAGACATGAGGAGCTCCGGCCCACTGTCACCAACAATCCAGCCAATTGTCTGCCTGCTCACACGCATCTGCATTCCAGAAAACGTGTTCACTACAGCTGATTTCTGCTCATCACTTCTCTGGTCAAAGCTTTTTAAATATGTACTAAATCCATGGATTATACAATTTGAAACTAGATTTTGATTCTTATCTCCTAAAAAAATATGACAAAAAAATATGACAATGACTTGTATAAACAATGTATTTTATAAAAAAAAATCTTATTTGTCTATAGTCGTTATATTATTCAAAATATTGTATTATATAAAAAGTATATGTAATTACATAATACATTTTATGTTAAATATTAAATATATTTAACATATGTAAATTACTTTAAACTGATAAAACTACGTTTACAATATCATATTTCCAGTTACTGTTTAATTTTGCAATATTATTTTGTAATATGAAACGTAAAAATGATCACATACTCTCACTTTATTAGGTACACCTGTTCAACTGCTCGTTAATGCAAATTTATAATCAGCCAATCACATGGCAGCAACTCAATGCATTTATGCATGTAGACATGATCAAGATGATCTGGTGCAGTTCAAACCGAGCATCAGAATGGGAAAGAAAGGTGATTTAAGTGACTTTGAACGTGGCATGGTTGTTGGTGCCAAACAAGCTGGTCTGAGTATTTCATAAACTGCTGATCTACTGGGATTTTCATGCACAACTATCTCTAGGGTTTACAGAGAATGGTGCGAAAAAGAGAAAATATCCAGTGAGCGGCAGTTCTGTGGGCGCAAATGCCTTGTTGATGCCAGAGTTCAGAAGAGAATGGCCAAACTGGTTCCAGCTGATAGAAAGGCAACAGTAACTCAAATAATTAGTCGTTATAGCTCAGGTATGCAGAAGAGCATCTCTGAAAGCACAGCACGTCCAACCTTGAGGCAGATGGGCTACAGCAGCAGAAGACAACACTGGGTGCATCTTCTGTCAGCTAAGAACAGGAAACTGAGGCTACAATTCACACAGGCTCACCAAAAGTGGACAATAGAAGATTGGAAAATGTTGCCTGGTCTGATGATTCTCGATTTCTGCTGCTGGATCCTGCCTTGTATCAACGGTTCAGGCTGTTGTTGTTGGTGGTGGTGTAATGATGTGGAGGATATTTTCTTGGCACACTTTGGGCCTGTTAGTATCAATTGAGCATCGTGTCAGCGCCACAGCCTACCAGAGTATCATTGCTGACCATGTCCTTCTCTCTATGACCACAGTGTACTCATCTTCTGAAGGCTACTTCCAGCAGGATAACGTGCCATGTCATAAAACTCAAATCATTTCAGACTGGTTTCCTAAAAATGACAATGAGTTCACTGTACTCAAATGGCCTCCACAGTCACCAGAGCTCAATCCAATAGAGCACCTTTGAGATGTGGTGGAATGGGAGATTCGCATCATGGATGTGCAGCTGACAAATCTGCAGCAACTGTGTGATGCTATCATGTCAATATAAACCAAAATCTCTGAGGAATATTTCCAGTACCTTATTGAATCTGTGCCACGAAGGATTAAGGCAGTTCTGAAGGCGAAAAGGTGTCCAACCCATGTAATAGTAAGGTGTACCTAATAAAGTGGCTAGAGAGTGTACATACTAGTAGCTTTTACAAAAAAAAATGCTTAATATGATATTGCCTTTATTAAAATATTGTTTTATTATTTTTATTTACATTTTTTTCCTCCTTAGTTTCAGAGCAGACCCACAGTACCTCAGAAACAACAGTAAATCGAAATGAATATTAAATAAAAAATGCATGCAGAAAAAATCCTCCCCCTTTCAATCCATACCCATTTCCATTGTATTTTCATCGTCTGCTGTTCGTGTTTTGATCCTATGGCTGTAAAGTGCTATCAGTGTTTTGGGGAGTGTATCAGCCCCTCCTCCTCGTCCTCCCGAGCCCCCCGTCACACTCCCCAGCTGGAGGCTTTTGACATCTGCTGGTTTGGGATCCGACAGAGCAGCTGTCGGCAGCAGGGAAGCCTCTTTCAGCGTCAGTTGGCGGGATGGCCGGGTGCCAGCTTGTGCCATCTGTGCGTCTGACATTTCCTTCTAATTAACAGAAGGGTTAATTGTTCTGGCAGGCTCAAATGCAGTGTCTAACATCACCCAGGGGAAATGTGTACAAGTGACAGAGTGGGAAGGTGGTGGTGGTGGTGGTGGTGAAAAAGCTTGGTTAACGTCGCCCGCTGCCACCGTCATGCTCATTGGTTACCCGATCCTGGTGCTGGCAATTGGGGCAAGGTATTTTTTTAAGCCCCTTCCATGTTTCTGATGAATTATGCCATACTTCTGTAATGATGTAGAAAGAATTGAGTTTTGAGAAGCAAAGACCACTGCCTGGGGGCAATTGGGAGGGAACAATTTGCATGTTATTACTGCATATTCATAACTAATTGTGTTAGGCTTTGCTAATAGAGCAGAATGACGGATTGAAAAATTGAGAAGCAGTTTTTTTTTTTACTGCCAACATAACGGTACAACACCGGCTGCTGGATGATCATTAAGATACTGAGCTGCTAAATGTAGCAGGTTGTTTCATTTGTCAGCCTGACATGATGTAATCAGTTTAGCGCTGTAATTTTATTGAAGTGCGTGGAAGACATTTTTTTTATGCCACTTACAATGGTGCGATAATGTTGGGAAATTGTATTTCAGCACGAAACTATGGCATATGAAAATTTAAAATGCGTGGAAAGTCCTGAATGATAATCGTGAGACAGTTGTTTGATGCATTTTTATATATATATGAAAAACAAGTCAGAATAATAAAATGTCCCCATGTGCAGGCCACATTATATTTTGATAAATCTGAGTTTGCTTATGATTCCATTGATATGAATCCCTTTTTACCCCAAAAGACTCATTTTAGGGATGTGTTATTGCCAAAAAAAGAATATTTCTATTTATTTTTGGGTATTAAACAATTTAAATAAAACAAATTTTGCTGAGGGTGCTTTTGTGCTTGAACCTGAACTAAAACAATCAAAGATTATTAATTTAATCATTCATTTAAATGATTAATTTAAAACAGTCGATTCATTTCGAAATGATGCAAGTGACTTTATGACTGGACTCTTGTGATGATTTGTTAAAAAACAGATTCATTCTGCAATAGAATAGAATTAAAACTACTTTTGTCAGCAAACCAGAGGAAAAACAGACAATTATGTGTCTTAATATTATACATAATGTTTGCAGAACGGTTATAAAATCAGGTTATGCATATAAATGCAAAACGATAACGTTTTTGGCCAATCAACTAATATGTGACAATAATCTATTATTATAATTATTATAATTATTCTCTTAATGAGTTATGGGTGTGTTTTGAGCATAACGTGCATTAAACTAATAAGAGTTTCCTCTCCCATTCCCTTTAAAAGTCAGTTGCATCACGACATGGCACATTTGTTGTTTACATGGTGGACTTTGTAACTGGAAAAACTGAACACTTCACTAGCGAGAAAACAGTAAAAAAGACCATCTGCAGCGTGATGATAAAGAACAAGCCTCCTCCATTCGGCCTCTTTACTTCCTCTTTAGTTTAATTTTAATCCTTTATTTCATGGATAAGGAAACAGTGTTGTACTCACTCCACTAAAGACATTTATTAGCCTACATATTTAATTTCATTTGTTAAGCGCAAAGATTTGTTTCATATAATCAATAATACCACTAATAATGATAACATTATACAAATGCAAATTGTCATGAATAAACTGAAAAAAAGCACCCGGAGGTGAAGAAGGCTTGGAGGTAGTGGTTTTTATACTTTATTTTTTTTCATATGTAAAGATATTTGCATAATGCTCTATGTCTTGTGTGTATTAAACAATGTGTACACGTTATAGGCGCAAAACCAAATCGCTCTGCTCTGGACTTTATACCAGCTTTCAGTTGGTAAGTGGTGCAGTCTTTTTTAGTTCTGCAAAACAGCAATGCAATGTGCCTTAACACACCTTCTTTCCAGACTGGAACACCCATGAGTCCACAAAGTGGCGCGAATGGATTTGATATTCAAACAACGTTGCACAAAATGTAAAAATTAGGGTTGCGCTAGTCTGAAAATAGATAAAAAAATCGCGCCAAACACGTCTTGCTCTTTATTGCAGGTGTATGGTAGGGCCCTAAGTCTCAAGTCTTAAAACTCATTCATTCAACAAACTCATTAAAAACATCTGATTTATTTAGAAACAAATTGAATCAATTGCTTAATTCAAAAAAGTATTCATTTAGAAATGATGCACCACAATGTTACTGAAAAATGGACAAATACTGTTCGTCTTCATTTCGCAAAACAGCAACAAAAGAAACCAGAAATGTAACTCGCTTAATACTCCACATCAGGCTGTTGAAGTGTTCTATAAAACCAATTTATTTGTCACACAATGTAAATATAATGTCAAAATTGGTTCCATCTTAAAATGTTGCATTATATGCACAGTTTCAATTGCATGTAATAACCAATATTTGATATCCTAAATCACTGCCTAAATAATCCCTCAGTCCAAATAGGCCACCTTTTTTGTGGGCCACATATTTACCACCCCTGTACTGTAGGTGAGACCTCAGTGGAGCATCACAATCTTTTTTGTTCATCTAGAGCAATTTGCTGCATTCTGTTTGGCATGTGTTTTTGATGCGATAAGTGTGAGCATATGCATGTCATGATGAATGATTAATCGCATATCATTTTGACATCAGAGGCGGCATGAGCACTGATGTACTGACACGTTAAGGGGCCGCGCTACGCACACGACTGCTAGCATGCGCACACACACACACACACACACACACGCACACACACACACACACACACGGCTGTAGTGAAGGGCTAAATGGATGCCCTCTGGGTTTCGGAGTCTGAGAGTGGCAATTTGCACGCCTCCCTTGGCCCCTGTGCATTGACTGGCTGTCAGGGGTGCGCAAGGAAGGGAATCTGGGCCCCAAAGAAAAGAGACATGAGCCTTTTACCCAGCATGGGAGAGCCTGGAACAATCCGCCAGTGGAACAGGCTGCTTTTTGAAAATGTCTCAGAGAGGAAATGGGACTCAAATTGACTGCAGTTAGTTACCTTTCAAAAAGCTCTCGTCTATTCACCGCGCTTTCATTTTCATCTCGCACTTCACAAGTTTTTTCCGTGGTTGTCAGATGACTGATATTTGGCAACCGGCGTTGGATAAAACGCTCAGATGTGTGATGTAATTGCGAGTAATTGAAACAAATCAGGCCTGAGCTGCAAATTGGTAAAAAATTGGGACGTGCTCTCAGTCCATCAGTTTTGTCATTTTGTAGTGGAGATTTAAAGAATGGATTTTTTTTTTTGCATGTTTAATACTGTATGTAATGTGATTTTATAATTCACTGCAAATCACCATGACTTCTGTTGAAAGCGAAAGGAGATATTTTTAAAAGTGTTACAGCTGGTTTTGTGTATATACATGTATGTATGTATGTATGTATGTATATATGTATCTACAGTTGAAGCCTGAATTATTAGCCACCCTGTTTACTTTTCCCCCAATTTCTGTTTAACGGAGAGATTTTTTTCAATACATTTCTAAACATAATAGTTTTAATAACTTATTTCTAATAACCGATTTTATTTTATCTTTGCCATGATGACAGTGAATAAAATTTGACTAGATATTTTTCGAGACACTTCTATACAGCTTAAAGTGACATTTAAAGGCTTAATTAGAATAATTAGTTTAACCAGGCAGGTTAGGGTAATTAGGCAAGTTATTGTATAACGATGGTTTGTTCTGTTGACTATCGAAAAAAATATATAGCTTAAAGGGGCTAATAATTTTGACCTTAAAATGTTTTTTTAAAAATCAAAAACTGTATGCATATATATATATATATATATATATATATATATATATATATATATATATATATATATATATATATATAGTTGAATTCAGAATTTTTAGCCCCAATTTTAATTTTTTTCTTTTTAAATGATTCCCAAATTATGTTTAACAGAGCAAGGAAATGAGTTATTAAAACTATTATGATTAGAAATGTGTTGAAAAAAATCTTCTCTCTGTTAAACAGAAGCCGAAATAAAACAAATAAGACTTTCTCCAGAAGAAAAAATATAATCAGACAAACTGTGAACATAATTTGGGAAATATTTAAAACATCAAAATTTGTTTATTTATTTATTTATTTATTTATTTACTTTTTTTTGATGATTACGAAATTTATTTAACTTTTTTTTTTTAATTAATTTTCAAATATATCCATTCACAACCCCAATAAGCCTTACATAAAATAAAACAAAACATAGCTGTTGATCACTTCAGTCTAAAATTACAAGTATTTGGAGAAGCATAGCAATGTTAATAATAATGATAATAATAACAACCACAACAACAAAAATAAAATTTAAAATAAATTATTCAAAAAATAATAATAAATTATATATACATATATAGTTTTATATTTTTATTACTTAATAAGGTCAACATAATCAATAAAGGGGTGCCATATCTTGTAGAATTGTTTACTTGATACTCTTAAAGAGTATCAAATTTTTTCAAGGTAAAGATAAGACATCATCTCTCTGGTACATTGAATAAAGGTGGGTGGAAGGGGATCTTTCCATTTAAGCAGAATTGATCTGCGTGGAAGAGAAAAGAATCTTACATATCGATGCAGAGGATATATATATATATATAGATATATATAGATATATATATATATATATATATATATATATATATATATATATATATATATATATATATATATATATATATATATATATATATATATATATATATATATATATATATATATATATATATATATATATATTAATTAAAGAAATCTGTAAAATATGTCAGCATTTTTATCATGTCTTTTTTGCATACTTAATACTGTATAATATGATTTTATAATTCACAGCAAATCTGCACGACTTCTGTTGATATTTTAAAAAATGTGAAAGCTAGTTTTGTTTATATATTTTTGAAAGATATCTATAAAATATGTCTGCAAATTTTAATACCTTTAATATATTATGTGATTTTATAATTTACAAAAAATCTGTATGATTGAAGGTGAGGTGTGAGTGAGCGATCTCTTTATTTGTAACACTACAGCAGAGATGCCCAAACTAGAGCCCACGGGCCAAAGTTGGCCCGTTGTAACCTTTGATTGGTCGCCATCCCATCTGATAAGAAAGGGATAATTTTTGGTACAGTATGGGTTGGGGTTAGTGGTTTTAGGTGCATTTGGGTAATGATATGTACCTTTGAGGTACAATTAAGGACCCTTTAGATACAAATATGGACCTTTTGAAAAGGTGCTGCCTCAGTGACAGCTCTCATACCGTTATTTCTGAGAGTGTACATTGTCATTTGTAATTTAGTCTAACCTTTCATTTGTTAATATTATTTTTAAGCTACAAACAACAAACCTAAATGAAATGTTTCAATTAAACGTTGTAAATGAAGGCAGCTTTATTGACTAGTGTATTCGGCATTAAACTCCATAATGTTATAAATGGAATTCTGTGTTTTCATTATAATAGGTTCATTATAAAATGTACAAAAATAGATGTATAATGGATTAGTTAATATGATTAAATTAAGGTTTATTTATTTATTTTTTAAAAAATTAGGAAATTATTCATGGAAATTTAATACAGCTTGATATATTTGTAATACAGCTTGATATATTTACTTTCGGCCATGGCCCTCAATCAAGTTTGTTTTTTGGCTCTTCATAAGAAGAAGTTTGGGCCCCCCTGCACTACAGTAACATCACTGTATAGTGATTTAATTTTTATGCACGTTTAAAGCAGAATTTTGAAATAGTAATTATGAAATAGTTTTGATCATAGAATTGTTACAAAAATGATGCCCCCTTTTGTCCCACTTGTGCTTAATAATTCCTCTTATCCCCCTCTCAATAATGTAGAGCATGTCTCACATTCCCCACACCTGATCTGCACATCAGTTTATCTCCTCATGCATTTGAAGACACGGGACAACATTCATGGGAAAAGCTCTCTGTTCGTTCTTCTCCAAAGCCGCCATTTACATATCCAAATATAAGCACGCTTGCGTTTTTTTTTTTTTTTTCGCAGTGGAAAACATTAAGAAGCAATATTTATAGGATGTGGCTGGGATATCAGTTGATAGCATGGCGCTTGACAGCTGTCGCTAGCAGCCTGGCAGAGCTCATCAGGAAAGCGGCACTGTCTGCCCGCTCTGTCAGAGAAGTTTAGAGCGTCGTGCTGAGCCGCGGAGGTTCAGCTCAGTGTGAAAGAAGTGCTCGACTCCTCCAGCCTTCCAGCTCCTGCTCTGTCACATCAAGAGGCCTCTGTCTGCTGCCTGGCCCCTCTGGATCGCCTGTCCAAAATCTGCCAGAGCTCAGTCTGAGCCTGTGCTTTTGCTCATCGCTGCTGATGAGTGTCACTGCGGTCAGGGCCAAACTGCTGCCTGTTGAGCGCGCTCTGTGTGGATTTGTGCATGCGGAGGTTGCTCATGAACTGATTTATTGTTTTTGAGAGTCTTCTTGTTTGAGGTGTCAGAGCAGTTTATTCAGTCATTTTTTAGATCTGGAATTCATGTGTACGTTATTATTATTATGGTTATTGTTATCGTCGCTTATGGGGTAAATGATAACCTAAAACATGTTACATGTAAGGTAAAAGTAAAAAAAAAATGTTATACTGAGACAAAAATGCATTTAGTGTTTCTGTTTCTTTATGGTAGGTCTTTTTACATTTTACGTTAGCAATTTCAAGTAGAATTGAACTCAATGACATTAGTTAATCAATTAGTAAACTTGTTCAAATTATTTTCATAATCAAATAAATGAAAATAAAATAAAATATTGCAGTGTTATTTTAGCATTGTAATAATTTAGGTAATTTTCATTTCAATTTTAAAGGTTGAAGAAATTTAAAGTGTGCTTTTTGTCTGTTTTGTATTTGTTAATTTAAATTACTAAATGAAAGCTAAGAAGTACAATTTGGTATACAAGTAGAATAAGAATAATATTAATAAAAATGCCAAAACCAAACAACATAATTATTCAAACTTTAACTAAAATTAAAATGAAAACAATAAATAGTTTTTCGTATTTGTTAATTTAAACTACTAAATTAAAGCTAAAACGTACAATTTGATATACTAGTATAATATTAATAAAAATGCAAAAACCAAACAACATAATTACTTAAACCTAAAATTAAAATGACAAAAATGTTTGTAGTTTGTAGTATTTGTTAATTCATATTGCTAAATTAAAGCTAAGAAGTACAATATGTTATACAAGTAGAATAAGAATAATATTAATAAAAATGCCCAAACCAAACAGCATAATTAGTTGTTTTAACAAAAATAAAATGAAAACAAAAAAATTGTTTATAGTATTTGTTGACAATGTAAATTGCTAATTTAAAGCTAAAAAGTACAATTTGTTATACTAGTAGAGTAAGAATAATATTAATAAAAATGCCAAAACCAAACAGAATAATTACTTAAACTTGAACTAAAATTAAAATATAAACAAAAATTGTTTGTAGTATTTTTTAATAATTTAAATGACTAAATTAAAGCTAAAAAGTGTAATTTGTTATATGAGTAAAAAAAGAATAATATTAATAAATATGCCAAAACCAAACAACATACATATTCAAACTTTAAATTAAATTAAAATGAAAATAAAACATTGAAAATCATTTAAAATTTTTGACAAAAGCTGTCGTAGTAAAAATCAATGCAATTTTTAGGTTAATACATTTTTGTTAGACTTGACATCAATTTCTTTCTTTTTGTTCATATAATAAAATGTTTTAAAAAGTGTATATATACATTTCAATTAGTCCACTAGTTTAATGAACAAACGAATAAAATAAATAAATATTAAGTGTATTAGTGGAATACGTTTTATTGTACGGTGTCCTTGAGTTGTCAGAAAGGCGCCTTTAAATAAAATGTATTATTATTAATATTAAAACAAATACTATAAAACATGACCCTTCCCAAAAGATATATATTAAAAAAGAAATGAAGTAAATTAAGCATGCAAAATAAATAAATACAGGGTTCCCATGCTTTGATTAACAGCAGATTTAATGACTTTTAAAAAGCACCATTAATTTTAAATCAAGCACCTTTGTACTTCATACCTCAGCATATGTACCACCACGAAATCCTTACTGTTCTTAACATTTATGTTAAAAATATAATTCTCAAAAATTGACCATTTTTAAAAAGTCATGTTTAAAGAGCTTTGATACAATTTGTTGGATTTAATACTGGCAATATTCAAATGGAGAAAATTCAGAAATATTGATCAAATGCGGATTATTTGTCAGTGTTCATTCATTCATTTATTTTCTTTTCGGCTTAGTCCCTTTATTAATTCGGGGTTGCCACAGCGGAATGAACCGCCAACTTATCCAGCACGTTTTTACGCAGCGGATGCAGCCGCAACCCATCTCTGGGAAATATTTGTCAGTGTTATTGTAGAAGATTTAAACATTAGATTTTTAATTTAAGAATTTCTTTGTTTATTCGTTAAATTTCTGTTTATTCAGTACAATTGTAGAAATAACGTTTCTAAACTTTTAATTTTAAATTGAATTCAAGTACTTTCAAGGACCTGTGTTTGCTTTTAAGTACTTTCCAGGACTTGAATCCATATGTCTGAAATTAAAATACTCTTAAGTACATTCAAGAAGCGTGTGAATATTAAATATAATAAATAAAAATGTACTTTTTTTTTTAAATGCTATTGACAAAAATTCAACAACATGATTACTTTTGTAATTCCTTTATCTTTAAATTTGGTGCAAATAAAAACGCCTTACCATAAAGTTAATAAGTTAATGTAAGAGTTAATGAGTTAATGCTACTATTCATTTATTTATTTATTTTGTTTGTTGTAGTTAATGATATACAAAGTACATTGCTACTATAGCTAACTAAAACTAAATAAAATGAAATGTCACTTCTATTAACATCGGTAAAATGACTCTTAAACACACATTTATTTATGCATTGCATGTTTTTTATTGTAGCTAATGGTATACAGCAAGTACTGTAAAGCTGAAATGCAAATAGTGAATGCTTTTAACAACAAGACTTAACAGACAGAATAATAACCCTAATTTACACAGAAAGCAACCATTTACATGCTTAAACCTATAATTAATTCATTGAACACACCATATATCACTTATAGATTGCAGGTGCTTAGAGAATAAAATGCGAGATCCAGTAAACAGCTGTCCTACATACGTCTGCTTCATTGTGCACTGAAAAATAATGCTGCCGAAGACACAAGGCGTATATGTTGTTTTGGTGGGACATTTGTGCTCTGTGTGCGGTTCAAGCCCAATTCCGGCGCACTCCAGGTGTGTGTTTGAGCTCCCGCCACCCGGTGAGTGACAGTGTGACAATAATGATGCCAGAGGAGGGAGTGACACACACGGCCCACACCGAATTAACAGCAGAAAGAATGCCCTACACACTACATAGTAATTATGGAGCTCACCGGGGGGCTCTGAGGAGAAAAGAAAGAGAAAGAAAGGGGGAAAAACTATACAAACTATACAATGCAGATTGGGAGATTCATTAAGATTTTCTCATTAGAGCCCCATTACCTTTGAAACTCTAACAAAGCCACAGAGGTGCCATTAAGAGCAGAATAGTGTCTGGAACAATTTTAGTCAGCTTTTCACCAGAACAACTAATGGCTCCTTATAAATGTCTCACGCAAATTGCGGGCATCTTTTGAAAGCGTGCATGTTGTTTTTATAGCTTTGATGCAAGTGTATTTTTAAGGATAGTTGCTAATTTTGTCATCATTTTGAGGAGGGGGTGGTGTGTGAATGTTGGATGTATATGTGTACAGCACGTGTTTTCTTAAATGGGATGAGATATCATGAAAATTTGACTTTTTCTGCATGTGTGCTTTACAAATGCATGCGGTTCTAACAGTGCATGCTGTAAAAATGCTACAGTACATATTTTTAACCTGGTTAACAGTATGTTAGCATAAGTAAGAATTACCGTAAACTGATTATCCCAGAATTTCTTTAGTTCTTATCTTTTTAGGTTTTTTTCTCATCAGTTATGCACATTATAGTTACATGTTGCATCTAATTTTGATGAATAATGCTTATTTCATAACTTCTGGTACCATGATGCTATGTAGCAATTGTTTGAATGACACTGAGCACCTTCTATATATTCGTATATTCTTTGCTTGTATTGAAAAGCTGATAGTAATGAGCATTAATTCACCATCAACTTTCTCATCCCCACGTGCTTTTGGTTATGTCAAAGTACAATGTGTAGATGTTAATACTTCAAAACATTGGTGTATTAACACTGTAAATAGTTTACTGGAATAGTTTAGTATATGCAATAGTTTACTATAAAATTCAGAAATTTGTTTTACGAGTTCTTCTGTATTTTTAAATGTAAAATTCTGGCAACCACAGAATAAAAATATTACAGTGTATAATCAGGTCTCAGCATCTGCACCAACCCGGAAAATGTCAAAAGAAAAGAACATTTTGGTAATATCAAATAAGTCGTTCAGATACATATATTAAGGCCCAATCCCAAATCTACCTCGTAGCCCTCCTTCTTACCCCTACCCCACTATTTGTGCGTTCACGTGAAGGGGAAGGGGTGTCCCAATTCTCTTTAGCTTGTAAGGCTAAGGGGAAGGGCTAGATAGCCCTTGAAACAGAGATTTTTCATGACCACACTCGTAAAATTTCCCAGAATACACCATTTACAACATCTACAATGGCAGCATGGCTGCACACGGAGGTCAGTAGATGCACAAATTAGTATTTTTTGTCATTATTATACATTTTTACAACAAATAAGCACATGTTTTAATACATTTATAACAGTGTTTGTGTTTTACTATCATGCGTTAAAAAAAAAAAAAAGATTAAAAAACCTGCTAAATTTCGCTATCTATAATCCATAATAATAACTCCTGTATAGCAGTTCCACAACTTACTTTCACATCTGACACCCTGTCAGAAAAGTCTGATGACTGGGAATGACCTTTTTACTGTGTCTTGGTATAACGTTAATGTTGTTTTTTTGTTTACATTGATGAATATGGCCACGGTGTAAATGCACAGTACAGTTTCGAGCTTATTGCCACATTATATCATTATGATAACAGGATATCATTGCCTCCAGTGTTTTCCTGAAGATAAATACCAAAAAATATATAAAATGAAATAACACAACTGGAATAACTACAGCAGTCACCATCGTCAATGTCATATGAAGTAAGTAATTGCGATGACATATGTTGACGTGTGCAGGTGCTGTAGTGTTGTCCCATTTCTTAGGGGTAAATTTGAAGCCCTTCTTTTTCATACTCTATTTTAAGGGCCAAGGAGAAGGGATAGAGGTCAATAAAAACAGAATTGGGTAGTGGGCCTAAATCTTACAAATATTATATTATATTATATTATATTATATTATATTATTTTATATTATATTATATTATATTATATTATATTATATTATATTATATTATATTATATTATATTATATTATATTATATTATATTATATTATCCCTCAGTCTGCACAATTACACTCATAATGCCTTTTTTTTTCTTCTGTATGCTGCATGACAGTTTTCTGTAAAGATTACAGTTATACCAATAGTGTATTTTTTTCTTTAAACATCAGCATATCAGACCAGAGAAATAACATCAAAGTTAGTGAGTTGAATCAATTTTACTTCTCAACTACTTTATAAATGTATCCACAAACAGTTTAGAAAAATCTAGAAGTTGTAACCTCTTCCACTCTTTATTGTCTTCACATGTAAGGCTTTCCTTCAATATGGGGCATTTCTAATATTTTGCTATTATTAATTAGCAGTTTTGTTTCTAGAAATTGTTCCAACTACTTATTTAAAATGAGCTTAATCATCACAATTCTTAAGTTTTTATAGGGGGACAACTTAATTGTTTTGTTCAATCCACTTAAATTTGTAAAAAACAAACAAACAATTAAGTTAACTTAATCGGTTTGTGTTGGGACATCATGAAGGAATTGTGTGAAACCCAGAATATTCTACAGTGCATTTCTAAGGTAGAGCAGCATCTCATTTGCATTTAAAGGGACACACACAAACATGAATAAAATAAGGTCAAATTTGACAAGATATAATAATTGATCTATAAGGTATTTTATGCTGAAACTTCACAGACATATTCTGGGGACAGCAGACATTTATATTATATCTTATGAAAAGGGGCATAATATGTGCCCTTTATGTGAAATATGGGCCTCAAAACACATTTAGGAATTGAAAGGCTGCAAGTTGCTCTTAATATTCTCCGTGGCCTCTCGTTCACAGTCCAAAGCCAGAGGACCTCTGAAGGCTCAGGTGGAAGATCTGAGGAAACAGCTCAAGGCCAAGAGCGGGATTATTCAAAGTCTGAAAGAGGAAATTAAGACTCCTTTGTTCCAGCGTGCACAAAAGGAGAATGAGGTATGGAGAGGGCGAAATCCCTTTCCCCCATCCTCTTTGATTGAATTGAAACAACTTTTAGATGCGGTTGAATTTTAACAATATTGCGTGCTGATTGCGCTGCAAGCCTTACATGTGTTGTGTATTAGGCGGCGCTTTCGTTCTTCGACAAAAGGCAAATATTGTGAACCCTGAAGGCTCCAAATGCCATCTCGACTGAGACTTGCTTTTACTGCCTGCTAGCCCTCTATATGAGGTGTCACCAAATTAAAACCACTGCTGTTTTATTGTCTGTGGGTTATGTCTTTACAAATTGATGGTTGTGGTAAGCCTGCATATAAACAGTGTGTTTTTTCCCACATATGAGAAATGCCTACGAGCATGTGCACTTGAGAATATATTCTTACAGGAAAAATGTAAACATGAACATTCTTAAATGAAAACCATAATTAAAATGGAAATTTCAAAAGATTTTCTTAGTATTTAGATTTTTTTTTTGAAGCCTCACACAGAATTTTAAATAGATGTATCTCGACCAAATATTGTCTTGTCTGAACAAACTATAAATTAATGGAAGGCTTATTTATTCACCTTCATGTGTGATGCATAAAAATCTTAAATTAACTTTATAAAAACCTATTACTATTAAAATATAATCTATAAAACTCACTTTTGTTTAACAGCTCGAATTTTTTTTTTACAGCTATAAATATAAATATAATACACATTTATTTGTGCACTGTTGCCTCACAGTAAGAATGTTGCTGGTTTGAGTCCTGACTGGGCCAGTTGACATTTCTGTGTGGAGTTTGCATGTTCTCCCCATGTTCTCGTGTGTTTCCTCCAGGTGCTCTGTTTTCTCCCACAGTCCAAAGGCATGCCCATATTTAATTAACTAAATTGACCATAGTGTATGAATATGGGTGTTTTCCATTACTGGGTTGCGGCTGGAAGGGGATCCGGTGCATAAAACATATGCTGGAATACTTGACGTTCATTCTGCTGGGCGACCTTTGAATTAGAGACTGAGCTGAAGAAAATGAATGAATGAATAAATATTAGCAGTAACAATCTTTATACTGTATTGTACTATACATATTTTTTTAAATAATAATTAATAATAAATAATACATGTTTATATATATTAAATATTTTAATAGTAAATGACATTCCAAACATATATAATAAAATATATGTATTTTAAAAAGACAACTTTTTATTTAATACAATGATACTATTATCGTTTACTCATGCTGATTTGCTTATGTTAATGTAATATATGAATATGAAATAAGCTATTATTTTAGTTTTTCTTGGTAGCTTTTTATTAGTAGATTTTTATTACTTTTCATCCTTTGTCTTTGATTGTTTTTATCGACATCACATTATTTTAGCTTTCTTTCTAAAACGTTGCTGAAATGAATTAGGGCTCGCAAAATTAAAATTAACTTAGAACAATCTTCACTTGATATCATTTTTTTTTGGTTATTTAAATAAAAATTAAATAAAAACTTTAAAAAGTTAAATAATACAATTTTGGTTATTTAAAATGACCACATAGCCTATAACAAATGCCATTATATCTTTTTTATTTAGTAAATTAAAATTTAAAGTAAAGTAAATTTATTTAGTATGTTTTTATTTTTATTTAATAAATAATGTATTTTCTATTTTTCTACTTAAATTTATATTCAGACTACCAAAAACTGAAGAGTGCCTGCTTAAAGGTCTTCCAGGAATTTCGAAATTTGCGAACCCTGATGTACTGTATATAGATATTTAGCTGGTGTTATGCAGAAGGCGTGTAGAATATGATGCAGATCATCAGTATAGATGCCAGCATCACTGCACTGGATCAAAGTCCCTTTAAGGCAAGTCATTTCACAAACACCTCTTGGGCAGTATGCTCAGGCATTCTTTTTGAATGGGGAAACATCAAATTCTTCGAAACTGCTAGCCAAGCTTATGATTACATTACATATTTGGAATCAACAATAAAATTAAACAACATCTGTGTCATAAGTTTAGTTTCTAACGTCTGAATCAAAGAAAATCTGCATTTTTTTAGGTTGCCCGAGCTAATGCACATGTTCACTCGAAAGAAACAAGATCACGACACCAACCTCATTTATGGCTGTTTTACACACTATCATCCTCTGGATAATAATCGTCTGATTGCACTGGTCTTCTAAAGTAATCCACAACTTGGTCTTGATGGCAAATCTCATTAAGAAATGAAATTCTTTGTTTACAACTTTGTGGGTGTTTGAGTAGTTGCTGTCATGTGATGCTTGTTTGACAGGACAGACTGTACCTTGCGTTCATTTTATACAAATTACAAAACCAAAAAACCTTTGTTTTCGAGTGTACTTGGTTCATTTAAAAGCACTGATTTCAAGCTTTATATGGATATATTTCTTATGCATGTGAAGCAAGTATTCGCTGAGATTCCAATGTGTTTGTTGACCACCAAACTGTCTTAAAAGAACACATCGATCGATGATTGGGTCCTGTACTAGTAGGCAGGGCTTCATTCACAATATTGACCGTTACACTTTTCCCCATTCAAAACTATACAAGTGATACGTCTTGTGTATTCTACAGTCTTTAGCTGGATCTTCAGCGTGAGAAGGCTACATGCAGCCATGATGAGGAGAGGGTTAATTTATGTTCCTCTCAGAGCAACAAGGCTTAAACTCTGCCTGCCTTTTCTCCATTATTAAACAATCTACTCCAGTCCAGCAGAATAGTCTGAATAGTCCTCACTCAAGATCTTTAATAAACACACAAATGACAGACGCTGAGATCTTCCTCCTCTGATTTGAATATTTCTGTTTGATTTGACAGGTGTACGATTAAGAAAAAACCCATTAAAAAAATCAAACCTTTGACCATCGCAAGAAAAGGTCTGCAAGAGATGAAACACACTTTTGGGAAAGGTGGGTGTGTAAAAGCAAATACAGCCATCATCCTTATAACCTTTAGCTGTATTACAAAGAGTGACATTAATTTGCCGCACATCCAAAAAATGAGGTTTTTAATGAGAAACTCACAGCGGGGTCACTGATTGGCTATGATCATAAGCAGTGAATAGAGCTCCTTACAATGCGCTCGATTTTTATGCCCAGTACTTAAAAAAATCTCCTTTTTTCCCTGACACAGAGGCAGAAATTGAAATGGTGTTATACTCAATAAAGCAGTATGATGAGAAGTGAATTAGCCTATCAGGACAATGATATTGTCAGCTCGGCGTGTGAAGGTGTTGTAAGTACTGTAGCTCTTCCAGATGAATCTCGGTGCGGCTCAGCAGTTTGTCTGCTAAGCAAGAAGAAAAGGGTTTATGATTCAGCCGTCACCTGCAGGGATATATCAACTGGATATTAAGGAGCCTTTTCCACCTTAATTCAATTTCAGGCCAGCACCTCTGACATCTAATCTTTAATTGTGGATGGATTTATCGCTGTGTTTCCAAAAGCACAGAGATAAACATTCTGATATGGCCTCTGGACCGCAATGAGGGCATCAGGAGTTATGGTTATGCAACTTCCTGTGACCTCATCGTTCAGGACACATCTTTGAGTAACAGACGATGATGATGTGCTTTGAACAAACAGGTCTAAATGAGTCGCACGTCGTTCTCTTGTATATGGTGTGATTTTTGACTCGAGCAGCGTGGGGTAATGACTTTAATGTGGTTTTAGCAAAATGATTCACGGCGCTGTTGTGTTAGATAATGATTTGAAAATGTTTTGTAAGACATGATGCATTTCTCTCTTCTTTATATAACTCTAACTCTGCCTG
Source organism: Danio aesculapii (assembly GCF_903798145.1). NCBI lineage: Eukaryota > Metazoa > Chordata > Actinopteri > Cypriniformes > Danionidae > Danio > Danio aesculapii. The sequence goes on from NC_079458.1 coordinate 18,692,077, forward strand.
TTTGTCTACCGTTTAATTTAATTTAATTTCATTAAATTTTTTGTTTTGTTATTTATTTTATTAGTTTTTGTTTTGTTTTCGTAATTTAATTTAATTTAATTTAATTTAATTTAATTTAATTTTATTTTATTTTATTTTATTTTATTTTATTTTATTTTATTTTATTTTATTTTATTTTATTTTATTTTATTTTATTTTATTTTATTTTATTTTATTTAAATGTCTATGTAAATGGTCCTTCCATCAATCTATAATGAGAAATTTGGTAATTATGCTTTTTTAAATGTAATTTTTTACATTTATATATTAATCGCCCTTTAACCCACCATAACATTGCAAAAGTGCTATGTAATTATATATTTTTTGCCACCCTCAGATTCTAGTCTAGTCCAGTCATTAATTTTCCTTCGGCTTAGTCTCTATTTCAGAGGTGACCACAGCAGAATGAACCACCTAATTTATTTATTTTATTTAATTTAATTTAATTTAATTTTATTTAATTTTATTTTATTTTATTTTATTTTATTTTATTTTATTTTATTTTATTTTATTTTATTTTATTCAAATGCTGGTCTATGTAAATGGTTCTTTCGTCCATCTATAATGAGAAATTTGGCAATTATGTTTTTTTAAATGTAATTTTTAACATTTATATATTAATTCCCCATTAACCCACTTTTATTTTATTTTATTTTATTTTATTTTATTTTATTTTATTTTATTTTATTTTATTTTATTTTATTTTATTTTATTTTATTTTATTTTATTTTATTTTATTTTATTTTATTTTATTTTATTTTATTTTATTTTATTTTATTCAAGTGCTGGTCTATGTAAATCGTAATGGGAATGAAGGTCTATGTAAATGGTCCTTCCATCAATCTATGATAAGAAATTGGGTAATTATGTTTTTTTTTATGTAATTTTAACATTTATATATTCTAGTCATTGTTTTTTCTATAATATTTTTTATTATTTATATTTATTAGATTTTTTTGTAAATTAATTTGGCTTAAAATGTGCCCCTCAGCTTAACTTGGCACAATGCTTGTGTGCATAGCTGACCATGAGCACATGTCTAAAACAGTGCTTTCATTCAAAGAAACAAAGAGTAATTTGCACACACAGACAGAATCATTAAATGCTTAAATCATTTTCAATCAGTAATCATACATGTGTGCAGTTATTTGGTCGCTACACTTAAATGGTTTGTTCAACAGAGTATGTAATTCTCCATTTCTTTCCTAGCAGACAGGCCTGTGTCTCTTAGCTCAGGGAGTGCTGATAGAGCCGAGCAGATTTGTTTCAGATGTTAATACCAATCAGGTCAACACTTTGAATGGATGAGTTTTATTCCCCGAGTGTCCTTGAATGCCAGTAAAACTTTAAAAATGCATTAAAAACAAATTTGTGCGGCACGGGGTTCAAACCAATTGCATGGCTCGCTCTGCTATGGTCCCTGGTGGTGCGTCTGCCAGAATTTCCACTTGCAGCGTTTTTTGCTTTTCTGCAAAGGTGATTTTATTTGTGTTTCTTATTTACTAACGGGGTTAATTTTTTTGCAGATGCTCTATACAGAGAATGATAAAACAATAAGCCCCTTTTCTGCATTCAGACCTGAGGTCACATGATGCAAATCTATCTATCTATCTATCTGTCTGTCCGTCTGTCTGTCTCTTTATCTATCTATCTATCTATCTGTCTGTCCGTCCGTCCGACCGTCCGTCCGTCCGTCCGTCCGTCCGTCCGTCCGTCCGTTTTTCACAACACAATTTACATTTGCACAACAGTTAATGCATTTCTCAAAACAATTCGTACAAACTGCAAGACATAGTTGATAAGCTGCAAAAGGTTAACCTGCTCAAAATGGATAGCTCATTCCCCAAAAGCAAGTATTCATGTCAAAGAAAGTGTCAGTGTCATCACGATGAAAATTTCTGACACCATTGTTTATGAACAAGATAGTCAAATGGCTTTGTCATGTTGTCATTGACAGTTTACTCTGTACATTTTTTCCAATGCAAAAAAAGTCAGATTTTGGTGACACGTCCTGAAAATGACAGCACTATATATTTTTGCACAGCCATTTGAAAACTACAGTAAAGTTAGACATCACTGCATTTAGTGAGGTATCTGAGTACAAGACACTGAATATGTATGTTTCACATTTTTACTGCAGATGCTCTTTGCAATTCTAATTTATTTACAGCATTGTGCAAAAGTATAAATACACTCTTATTTACAACAAACATAAACTTTAGAGCTGTGCACAACCGTAAACAATATTGCAGTACATATTGGAACTGAACCTACAACATACATACTATAGGTCTGTAAATCATTCACGAAATTGTTTAATTTAGAAGACATTTTGCAGGAAAAAAAAAGATTTTAATTTTTTTAAATAAAATTAGCTTGACAGATTTTGACAACTAGTTCAATATTTTTGTATGTAATGACTCAAGTAATGAAATGAGGACTATTATGGCTCATTTCCACTGACTGGTACGGTTCGGGTCGGTATGGGTCACCTTTATCAGGTTTGCGTTTCCACTACCAAGGGTACCCTTTTGGTGGGCGTGGTGTATGACAGAAAGTTTCAGTCGACTTCATTCTCGCGTGAGTAAATGTCTACAGAAAAGCTGTACAGGTCGCTCGCATATCATATGAGAAGCACTTCTCACAAAACAGATGCTTTACACACATAAATATAGAAATGTTTATTACTAACTTTTCTATGAACATGATTTGATTATAACTGCAGATCAATGACAGTGCGAAATAGCCTTCTGTTACGTCTGTAACAATATTAAATAAATAAATAAATAAATGAACATATATAAACACATACAGACCCTTACTGTCTCTGATATGTTACCAACTACAGAAGAACTACACACAACAGACATTTCATCCTTATTTAGGACGACAACACAAAATATAGACCACAGTCAGTGAAATGAGTGCTTGGTTGTGTTCTATATCAATAAAGTGTTTAGATTTTTAAAAACACTGTTGTAATACATTGAGACACAAAGCATTGTTCTTATGATGTTTTTCTACAGGAGACAAATGCAAATTACTTCCAAACACTTCAAATATAGTCTGTGTTAGTAAATGCAAGGCTATTTATGAAATCTAGACACAACACTGTATGACATCGTTTCAGATGACTGTTCTATAGCCTACAGCTAATCAATCTGTCAGATTCTGGACTGCATTACAGGTCTGAAGAAAATTATAAAGGATAAATGATCTTAAAACAAATAGATTTACAGAGATGGTATAAGTATATAATTTCACTCACCTGGGAAATGGAGGCCACATGAATGGTTTGTGAGCACAATTAAGTGCACAGCATGCTATATTAAAACAAAAATATGATATAAATGCTGAGTTCAGCTGCTAATCAGCCGGAATCAGCTGAGGTGATGTGACGACAACCAGTGAGACTTATCTGTCACTCAAATGGCCATGCCTTTAATTATGCAGACTTAATATAACTTATTATATAACTTATAAGTCTTAACTATAAAAAAATTCACCCCCTAACAGTTGTCATGAAAAGTAATATTAGCTATATGAACCAAAACCGTTCTTTGTACCAGGCTGTAAACACTTTTCTTCTGCTGTAAAGCTGGCCATTTTTACAGTGGGCTCAATAGAAGTTTGTCCTATTATGGAGCCAGAACTAGCTGAATTTCGATGAATTGCAGTCTCAGTTAATTCTGTATTTGCTTCACAAAGGAGAGCGGGAGGTTGCCGCTTGGTTACAACTTGCCCCGCAGGTGGGGCAAATAGTAACATTTTTACTCCTGGCACTTTTGGCAATACTGCACAGAAACCATAGGTCTGGCCATCATACTTTCAGTGCTCATTTGTAGATGAGAGACTTGTGTGTTGTTGGTAAAAAGAAATATGGTTTGTCTAACCCCATTACTTTGTTCATTATTTGTACCCCGTTTTCCCCTACAGTATATTTATGTGTGTGTAATTTACTGGCAGTGCTTTACTGGCAGGAATGAAAGGAGTTTTTAATTTAAAATAACAAAACAAATTTAAAGTCAATATTATTAGCCCCCTTAAGAAATGATCAGAACCACAGAACCACTGTTATCCAATAACTTGCCTTAATATCCTAACTTGCCTTGTAAACCAAAAATCTTAAATCTTTAAATTTCACTTTACACTGAATACTAATATTATGCAAAATGAGAAGAAAAATGACATTTACTGTCACCATGGCAAAGATAAATGAAATTAGTTATTAAAAATGTGTTTGAAAAAAAATCTTCTCTATGTTAAGCAAAATTTGGGAAATATTAAAAAAAAATATTTAAATTTCACAGGAAGGCTAATTATTTTGATTCAACTATATAACATCACACAGAGATGGTTGGATGGACAGACAGTAACCTAGGTCGTCTGCTTGTTAATAGAATAAATATGGCCATGTAGCAACTGTAACCTGAAGGCAGAGGGTCTTTTGTCCCAGATTTCTGCCCTTATAAAGACACGTGGCGCTTCGGCCTCCATCTGCGCTTGATGAGAATTACATCTCCCATTTAGATGCAAATACAATTAGCTCTCCCTGCCGCGCACATTAGAGCCCTTAGCAAACACAAGTGAGCTTTTCCTCTGCCTCTTAAGAGGGCATCTGTGTCGCCTGTGTAGTGCAGGTGGAGGAGGGTAGCGATGCCAGGCAGCGCCAGTTGGCACAGTGTCAAGTTTCGGTGGATAAACACCTCCGCTTCGACGCCTGCTAGCTTATCACAATATGCCACATCATGAGGTAATTAGCCCAAGCGGCCCCTCTCTCCACTTCAGGCAAACACATGCCGAATCGTGGCATTTGGGCAGATAAATATTTGTTCTGACAGCTTGACACTTTTCTGTATCAGGAATTTGACGCCGCACTTCTGCTTTGATAATTCGCAGCGGTGAAGTGTGGATATCAGGCTTAGCACATAATACAGTCATTAGCCAAATCCCCAGTTCATTAACATGCAGACGTTAATGCGGCGACAAATACGAAACATCTTGTTGGCGTATTTCCAGCAGGCACTTTGATCAGAATATGAACGTCCGCAAGGAGGTTAATGATATTATTGCACCTATCTGCATATTTAATTACGCTCCTTGTTAACGATAAGTGCTGTTCATTCAATTTGCTTCATTTTGTAGCTGGCACGTTTTCAATGGGACTCCGCCAGCCGGCCTGTCGGGGAGTGGAGACAATTAAAAATGCATTCATCGAATCTGTAAAACAGATGCTAACAATCAGGTGCTTTCTCTCAACAAGATCTCTTCAATCTTCCATTACCATTATGCCAGTTAGCCGTAATTATCCCCGTTGCCAGTTTACATGCCAGCTCTGCTTTTTCTTCCTCCAGAAGTGTTCGTCTGAAGTATCAACACAGCAGTGGGGCTCTTAAAACACGGACACATTCATCGAAATTAAGCATTTTCTCATTAGCCCCAGGCTATTGGGCTTATAAATTATTCATTCCTTCCTCACAAAAGAACATTAATCAATTATGAAGATATAAAGAAATTAAACATGGGGAGAAAGACAGGACTTTCATATTAAAATGCAGACAGATAGTAGTGCTTCTGCTTGAAAATCAATACTTCTGTGAGTAATCTGCACGCTTCGGTGGCAATGTGAATGTGTAATCAGATGTGATCTCGGTTCTGGATCTACAGGAAGAAAAAAAAAGGAGCGTACTTCTTTATTGTTCGCTATGAAGAGTGGCTGCAACAAAATTAACCATGGAAGTACATAAACAAACAAACAAACAGGAGAAACAAATAAAGTCACCCTGATTTTTTTTTGTGTACATAGCCCCCACACTCCTCTAACTTATACTCCTCACAATCACTGCACTCATCATCATTTAACATTGGCACATTTAAAATTTGCACATATTCATTGCACTGATTCATTTATTTGAACTGTACATACCCACTGCACATGGACCTTTGTAATTATGTTTATCTATCTGCACACTTCTGATTATTAATAGCATCCTGTACATATATTCATTTATTGTAAATCTCTGTTCATAGCTAATACAACCTGTATATAATGTTCATAGTACATCCATCTGTAAATATTACCATAGTTTTTCTATAACTGCACTTCATAACGTATACCTATATCCTGCACTTGCTGCTATTGCACTGCTGGTTAGACCGAAACTATATTTCGTTGCCTTGTACTTGTACATGTGTAATGACAATAAAGTTGAGAACACAAGTGTCAATAAAACAGCATTTTGTACTAACGAATATCAAAAGCAAGTCTAAATAAATACACTGTAAAAAGTAAATCTGTAAAATTTATGGTAAAAAACAGCAACTGTGGTTGCTAGTATTTTACCGTTAAAAACACGGTACAAACCGTAAGAGTAATTTCTCATTTTTACAGTAAACTACCGTATTTCATTAATTTATAGATGTAATATGTCTGTATTTTGAATTACCAACATCTACACATCTTTTGTTACACAGTTAGACACGTTAACACAGCCATATGCAGGTGGTGATGAGAGAGTTGCATAATGAACCAATGCTCATCACAAACAACTTTTCCCACAAGCAGAAAAGAATATCAGTGAATAGAAGGTGCTCAGTGTCATTCCCACAGCTACTAAACACCAGTATGGTAACACGCATGACATTAAAGTCATGAAATGAACATTTTTTATCAACATTAGATGTAACATAAATCTCTAATGTACATCACTGATGGGGAAACAACTAAAAAGATCCATAGTAATGTCAACAAACAGCATAAAAAGTGATGTGCCATGCAGGGAATTCTGGAAAAGTCAATTTACGGTTATTCGCCGTATATATTAAGGAAACATACTGTTAAGCAGGTCACAGATTTTTACTGTAGCATTTTACCGTTGAAATCACGGTCATAGTTTAGCTTTAAACAGTGCCACATTTGTGTTGATGCGAAGTTCTACAGGGAGGATATTCCACAGTTTTGGACCTGCCACTGAATATGAACGATCACCCCATTGTTTATACCCGGATCTGGGGACCTCCAGCAAGAACTGGCCTGTTGATCGTAGGACCCTGTTCGGTTTGTAAACCTTTAAAATCTCACATAAATATGAAGGTGCAAGACCATTAACTGAATTAAAAACAAACAACAGTAGTTTAAAATCAATTCTGAATTTAACAGGGAGCCAGTAAAGAGAGTAAAGGACAGGTGTGGTGTACTCACGTTTGCAACTATTTGTCAGCATGCGAGCAGCAGCATTTTAAACTTAAACTACTAATTTTACTAAACTAAACTAAACTAATTTTAAATTTAAACTACTGTCCAAATTCACTCCCAAATTTTTAACTAAATGGCTAAAATGTGGGGAAAAGCTAAGATAATTTGAGGGTAACTCATTAGGCAGGCTTAAGTTGCCAAACGCAATACATTGTGTTTTGTCTTCATTCAGAAAAAGAAAGTTCTGTGATATCAGATATAAAATAAATAGAAATTAGTGCTGTCAAACATTTAACTGTGATTAATCACATCCATAATATTAAAGACGTTTGTTTTTCCATAATATGTGTGTACTCATATTTTTTTATTTACATAATGTATAAATAAACATAATGTGTGAATGTACTGCATATATATTATTTGCATATCCATACACACAAGCATATATATTATTGAGAAAATGTTTATTTATATTTATATATTTTTTATATCTACTACAAGTTATATATTAATATAAATAAATATATGTAATTGTTTTGATATTGCAAATGTTTGTATTTAATGCATGTTTGTATATAATATGCATAGTACACACGTTTTGTAAATTTAACTTTTTTAAAATTTGGCTTTGGAATTGCGGATTATCATTTGACAGCACTTACTAATTCTGACTTCAACTGTATAGTTTTACCTTATACAAGTGGTATATTAATATAAATAAATACAGTTCAAGTCAGAATTATTAGCCCCCCTTTGATTTTTTTTCTTCTTCTTTTTTAAAAAATAAATATTTCCCAAATGCTGTTTAACAGAGCAAAGACATTTTCACAGTATGTCTGATAATATTTTTTTCTTCCGGAGAAAGTCTTATTTGTTTTATTTAAGTTAGAATAAAAGCAGTTTTTAATTTTTTAACACCATTTTAAGGTCCATATTATTAGCCCCTTTAAGCTATAAGCTATATATTTTTTTTGATTGTCTGCAGAACAAACCATCGTTATACAATAACTTGCCTAATTACGCTGACCTGCCTAGTTAACCTAATTAACCTAGTTAAGCCTTTAAATGTCACTTTCAGCTGTATAGAAGTGTTTTAATAAATATCTAGTCAAATATTATTTACTGTCATCATGGCAAAGATAAAATAAATTATTAGTTATTAGAAATAATTTATTAAAACTATTATGATTAGAAATGATTATAAAAAATCTTCACTTCGTTAAAAAATAAACAGGGGGGCTAATAATTCAGGGATCTTAATAATTCTGACTTCAACTGTATGTAATTGTTTTAGTATTGCAAATATTTGTATTCAATGCTTGTTTGTACACACATGTTATGTAATTTTTTGAAATTTGATTTTACAATTGCAGTTTATCATTTAACAGCACTTGTATATTATTTATATTATATTACACTAACTGTAAAATGTATTCATTAATTAACAGCTTTCATATTTTGTCATTAACAGGTGTTTTTGTTTTGTTTTAACAGTTATGAATTGTTTTATTGGACCTTTATCTTTGATCTTTTGACTTTTGATGTTGCAAATTCAGCTCTGCAATTTAACAATGTGACAAATACGTCAGCAACATTACAGAAATAAGTACTAGTAGTTTAGTGCAGGGTATTATTCCGTAGCAACACCAACCCAACATCAGTTCAAACTAAAAATGTCAATAAAAGTTACCTATTCAAACTTTTCAACATCAGAATTTATTAGACCAAAGATAAAGATCCTATAATGCAATTCAAAGGAAGAAAAGAAAATGTAAATAAAGGAATCACAGAATGATTTACACATTTTTTTACACTGTAACTAGCTGCTTTCTCAAATTTACTGTATTTATTCTTTCACGTAATCAACACCAGCTTCTTCTTCCGAGTAATGCAGCTTTAATGCGTGTGTTGTTTCGCTGTCTCTGGATTTTTGTTGCAGCACACGTTTAGCCACAAGCGTTTACATTTTTCTGTGTTTTTCTTTCAGCCGTTTCTGTTTTGACAGAGTGGCAGAACTGTTGAGTAAGGTGTACATGGTGAGGATGAACGGCCTGTGGTTATTTAATATGGCTGAAGTGGCCTGTGTTTATGTACACATTAAGGCTAAATGGCCTCTAATTGTGCGATTTATTTCCTTTCGTTTTGCACAGTGATTGTTATTGCATCTGAGTGTATGAAAGAGTCAGTGTTTTGCTAAAAAAAGCAGCCAGAAAGCAAAATGTAGAGCCGTTTTTTAACAAAACCACAGTTTTTTTTGACATTTTTTATGAATGTGGGACTGAGACAAGATGCTTTTGTTGCTTATTGAGGTGGAGAAAGCACAGTCCTCTGTATGTTCCTCTATACGACACATGAAATGTGGTGTAAGAACCACAGGCATCTGCTTAAAGAGACAGTGGGATTGAGGGCGATGAAGACTGAGATTTATGTCTTACAGGAACTCGTCTTCGTGGTTCGTGCCAAATGTGTAATTTGTTGTGACACACTGTGAATACTGTAGACAAAACATATGACATGTTTTACTGCGTTTACAGCTTTGAGGTTTCCCAATTAAACACATTTGGAAATTGGTTTGGTTTTTTTGTTATACACTGTTTTTTTTTGCCTTTTTATTTATTTATTTATTTATTTTATTTATTTGACTTTTTTTACATTTTATTTTGTTTTATTTTATTTTTTATTTATTTATTTATTTTTTATTTTATTTTATTTTATTTTATTTTATTTTATTTTATTTTATTTTATTTTATTTTATTTTATTTTATTTTATTTTATTTTATCACATTGAAGGTGAAAACCCTACTAAAATCAGTAACCACAATTTATTCTATACATATTCTTCCTTTTTTTTAGATATTGGAATTTACTTATTTTTTTATTATTAAATCACACCAGATCAATAAAATAATATATGTTTTTACAGAATATTGCTCTTAAAAATGCTAAGCTAAAGTTAAGTTTTGGACTGGCACATTTTCAATTTACTAGAACTTCTATATTAAGCTGCTTTGACACAATCTACATTGTAAAAGCGCAATAGAAATAAACATGAATTGAATTGAACTGAAGTAAGCTGTTTCAGCTCAAAATCAGGAAACACATGAACACATTTTATTACATTGGTAATTGTGGGATTGGATTTGTCCATTTGTGTCTCAGATTTGGCTAGGAATAACTGAGCATTTTTTAAGAGTACATATTTGCAATTATTTTTTTTTTTGTCTTCAATATTTATCTTGCATGTTTTTCCCCACTAAAATGTTCTGGGTTGTTTCAACCTAATTTTGGGTTAGATGTGGGCAAACCCAGCTGTTAGGTTACATTTTCACCCTAAAAATAACCCAACAATTAGGTTTGTTTAATTTGACCCAAATATGGGTTAAAATCTGTATTTTATTATAGTGTATGTTTGTAGTATGAAGTTTTTATGTTTTTTGTTGTTGTAATGTTAGAGTAATGTTTTTGACTTCAGTATTTATTTAGTATGTTTTTATTGAAAAAATGTTGGACAAACCCAAATATTGGCCTTAAAAATTTTGGTAACACTTTAGTTTAGGTATTAAAAGTGCAGTAGGTGATCTGCCTAAATGCTAACCATCCCTTGTCGTCCAAAGCCACGCCTCCTGAAATCTCAAGCGCGCACATTAAAGAAGACAGAGATCTTTATAGTACTTTATAATGCTACACTTCTGAATGAAAAACTGTATTATATCTAGCACGTTTTCAGTTGTGTAGTTAGCAAGCAAAACTTGTCATCACTTTCTCATCAGTCTCACTCTCTCACACACTTTATCCTAAAGCGGGCTGCAGGAATTACACTTATTACTAAGCCATACTTTCATGCTATTTCAGACTGAATATTAAGATTAAAACTGTAAACAAAACAGGCACCACATCACAGGTTGTCAATGTTCAAAAATAAACCAATGTCAATATAAAACCAACTTCACCTCAGTAAAGCAGGCTAGGCTGAATAGCGCTATTTATATATGTTTTTTTGTAAAACTAAATAAAAATCTACATTATTGTTCCTGTAAAATGTCCCTTATGAAACTGAAAAGTCACATCAATCGTTCGCCAGAAGATTTAGTTATTCAATTATTATTAGCAATAATTATACCTTAAAATAAAGTCACCAATTTTTTATAAAAAAATTTAACCCAACAGTTGGGTTTGTCTATATTTGGCCTACATTGGGTTGAAACAGCCCATCATTTTATCTCGCGTTTTCTCTGAAATATCTGAACTGATCTGACAACTCTCGATTAAACCGAATAATCCTTCCTCATCTCCAGACCTGTGGCTGCTAAACTGTCTTTCTCTCCATCATGATAGAATCCTCTCCTCTGAAATTCCTCAGGACAGTAAAATGCAAAGCAGCAGAAATGAAAGTTAGTTGAAAGTCATTAGAGCATATTAGTGGAGGTAAGCATGTTCCCTGAGGCCCTTTAAGAAGACACAGAGTGATTAGGTGACGCCTTTCAAAAACACTGTTGTTCTCTTGGATGGAAAATAAGAGAGTTACGCTTCTGTCCCGCTGCGCTTCCTCCGTTAAATCTTGAAGAGTTAGCAAGATTTAATCCCATTTCTGCCGTCGCGTCCTCACTCACGACCACTTTGCATAAGAAGTGTCCATTACGCTCACTAATGGGAAAGTGTGCTTTGAATTGAGCTCGGGGTCTTTGCATCAGACTCTAAAAAAGCACACCAACACACTGCGCCTAATGGGAGTACATTGCCATGAAAAGATAATTTATCAGATTCGCTGATTCACCAGTCCTGTGCCCTTGTCTGATTGTGTAAAATGATCCGCTCTCTAATTACAGTCCATCCTATCAGAATTGCAAAATAGTTGCCGTCCGGATAGAAGTGGGTGGTAGTTTTTTTTTTTTTTTTGGGGTGGTTGGGAATGGAAGGTAAAGGGGAGATAATAGATTGACTTTAAATGTCGTCATATCTCGGCGGAAGATAAAGTAGTGTTCTGGAGATGTACATTAGTCTGAATGATTTACTCTCCTAACGAGTCTAATGTCTTCCTTTGATCGGATTATACGGGTCGCTCAGTGATTTATTTCAAGCTGACTCTGAAAACATGCGGGCTACATTTGAATGCTTGCAGAACAGTGCTATTTTAGTGACATTGGGACGATCTTAATTTAATTAATGGTTTGAGAATGGTTTTTATTTGTATATATTTTTATTTTCACTATACTAAGTTATTTTAGTTGCGCTTTACCTGTTAGGAATTTAGTGTCCAAAAAGAGTTTTCATTTTTAATTATTTATTTATTAATAATAATTATTTTCAACATAAATGTCAATATTGGGTGGCAATGTGGCTAAGTGGTTAGCGCTGTTGCCTCACAGCAAAAAGGTCGCTGGTTTGAGTCCCGGCAGGGCCAGTTGGCATTTCTGTGTGGAGTTTGCATGTTCTCTCCATCAGAGATGGGCAGTATTTCTGATACATGCATTTCAAATACGTATTTCAAATACAAAATAGTATTTTGTAATTTGTATTTTATGGGGTTTGTGAAAATTAGTTAATGTTTTGTATCAAAATACTTAGGTGTCTTGTATTTTAGTATTTTAAAATACTGTAAAATACTTTGTAAGAAGTCTACGTGATGACATCCTAAAAATCTGGCCTCTGATTAATGCTTTCTCAGTTATTTGCCTAGGCTTGAGATCAGAACAGAAAATTTATGAAGAAGGTGGTCAATGCTTGGAGTATGCATGGAAATTATGCAACACATAAAGAAAATAACAGACAAATGGCAAGAAAAGTCAACAATCATGGAAAAAAGTATACTGCACAATGCTAAGACGAGTAATGCCAGTATAGTGTACGATTTGGCATCAGCATCTTTGCTTAAGAAATTAGATGGAATGAAATATTAGTCCTTAAGAACAGGATGTGGAGCCATCAGCACAAAATCATTCTCAGTCTCGGTGCTGCAGGTGGAAATGTACAGGATGTTAAGAATAATAAAATACCTAAAAACTGGACTGTTTTTTTCTAATGGAGCCATCTGGGACTCTTCCAGTTAAAGAAGAACAGAAAACATCTTGTACAAATAATAGTAGTTTTGGATGGATTGCTGATGTAGATACCAAATAAGACAAACAACAGATTAATAAGTTAAACCGTGGCGATTCCGACAATACTTCATTGGCCGTTTCAAATGCCAGTAGATGATCTGCTGATGCGGTGTACAGTTGATGGAGAGATGTCAAAATGGCACAATACAGTATATGAGAAACTCCAGTCAATACAGACTGGCCAAAAACTCCAGACTCCTGTTACACAGCAGCAGGATGTGTATAAAGAGTTTATTTGCAAAAACAGACAACTCCATTTTTAGACATATCATGTTTTGTTCAATATGCAAAGATTTTATGGAAATAACTAAAACGAGATTTTAGTAGTTTTCAGAAATCATTTTTTACATTGAGTACTGAATATAGGTAAATAAATAAAATAACCTCTTCATATATCACCTCTTTAAAACATAAGAGATTTCTGTTAAGAGATTTCACTGGCCAAGCAATGGATGGAAACACAATGAAGCGATATAGTACTATATTTCAACTCATTATCTGCATTACATTGTTTTTACATAAAGAGATCATCTTGAAGATAGGACTTTCTGTATGAAATTTGTACAAAATATATGATAAAATGAAAGAGAAAGTCAGTTTAATGATGAAGGGATTGATCAAATATGCCTATTGATTGAAAGTTTGCGAGGAAATGTTATGCACCCTTGCATAAGTATTTTGTAGTATTTTTAAAATACAGTATTTTATTTTGATACTTTTGTGGCTGCTGTAATTTGTAGTTTATTTTGTCTTAAAATTTTCCCCGGATGTTGGTAACAACCAAAGAACCCATATATAAAAAGAAAACAAATCTAACTAATTAGTTTACAAATTAAGTTATGTGTAATAAAATGAAATGATGCAGAGAAAAAGTATTGAACACATGAAGAAAGGGAGGTGTAGAAAGGTAGTGAAAGCCCAGACAGCAGCTGAAATCTCTCAGTAGTTCTTCAGCAACCCTCTGCCCTCCGTCATTGGAATATAGTATTAGCTGCTTCAGTCCAACGTCTACATTTATAGGATGATGAAGATGAAACCAGGGTGGACATTTCAACAAGACAATGACACAAAAACAGCTAAGGAAACTCTAATGCTTTCAGTGAAAGAAAATCAAGCTGTATAATGGCCCAGCCAATCACCTGATGTGAGTCCAATAGAAAATACAAAATAAAGATCCGATTTGATAGACGAGAACCTTCAAGATTTGTACACTCTGTTGAAGTCTGTGAAAAACCCACACCTGAGCAATTCATGTGACTTCATTCCCCATATGAGAGGTGTCTTTAAACTGCAATCACCAAAAAAGCCTTTTATATAAAGCATTAAATATGTTTCAGTAGTTCAGGACTTTATCCCTGTGTCATTTCATTGTTATTAGAACTAATTTCTCAGATTTGTTTAGTTTAGATTTATTTTTTTTGTTTGTTTTTACCAAAATCTGGTTCTGTTCAGCTCCTTTAGAAATATTATTTCCAGGAAAAAACATGACACATTCAAGACTTATTTTCCCCGCTGTATATAATAGAGATATAGGAACAGCAAATTTAAGTTTTATGTTATTAGAATTAACGATGCCATATAATGCTACACCTTTCATTTTGAACAAGCAGAGGTGAATGTTTCAGTCAGAGATGAACATGTCTCTTCTTTGTTGTTTTTCTTTTGGCTTGTGTTCTTGATGCATCTTGATTTTCTCTGTTAGTTTGGTAACTGTACTTAGCAGACAGAGATGGCCTGTTCCCTTGGACCTAATGAGTCTTTTATACACTGTACTGTGCACATAAATGTTTTAAAACTCTTGTCATAACATTCGCTGGCGTACACATGACAGCTGGTATCTGTTGCTGCGTATCTGTCCTGAATATTTTATAACCACATCTCCAAACCCCCAAAAAATCAAAACCCAGAAAGCTTTTCTTTTTTCCTCCTCTATGGCATATCAAACACTTTTAAAGTGAAATTGAATACGTACCTAAGTAGTTTAGGATTTTGAAGAAGTGGGTTTTCAGTTCTCAGGATGAATGATATTTTGATGGTGAGAGATGCTTTTTATACATGTATAAGAGGAAATAGTATCTGGCAAAGTGAATAAGAAATACTTTTAAATATTTTCTAGGCCAAGTGAGTTTGTGACATTGAGCATATGAACTCCTGTTAGTCTTAAAAACAAAAATATTTGAGTACATTGTCAAATAGTTTAATTTGTAATTGAGGACTGTTGTGGAATGTATACATTTTTTTTTTTCAATTTCACATTTTTATGTATACATTTTTTATACGTCTATTAACACTGACCGGCCACTTTATTAGGTACACCCTACTAGTACTGGGTTGTACCCACATTTGCCTTCAGAACTGCCTTAATCCTTTGTGGCATAGATTCAACAAAGTACTGGAAATATTCCTCCGAGATTTTGGTCCATATTGACGTGATAGCATCACGCAGTTGCTGCAGATTTGTCAGCTGCACATCCATGATGCGAATCTCCCGTTTCACCACATCTCAAAGGTGCTCTACTGGATTGAGTTCTGGTGGAGACCATTTGAGTACAGTGAACTCATTGTCATTTTCAAGAAATCAGTCTGAGATGATTCGCGCTTTATGACATGGTGCGTTATCCTCCATGATGTAGCAATCAGAAGATGGATACACTGAGGTCATAAAGGGAAGGACATGGCGTCAAGTAGGTTGTCGTGTTGACACAATGCTCAATTGGTACTAATGGGCCCAAAGTGTGCCAAGAAAATATCCACCCACACCATTACACCACCACCAGCCTGAACCATGAATAGAAAGCAGGATGGATCCATGCTTTCATGTTGTGGATGCCAAATTCTGACCCTACTATCCGAATGTCGCAGCAGAAATCGAGAATCATCAGACCAGACAAAGTTTTTCCAATCTTTTATTGTCCAATTTTGGTGAGGCTGTTTGAATTGTAGCCTCAGTTTCCTGTTCTTAGCTGACTGGAGTGGCACCCAGTGTGTTCTTCTGCTGCTGTAGCCCATCCAGCTTAAGGTTGGACCTGCTCAGAGATGCTCTTTTGCATACCTCGGTTGTAACCAGTGGTTATTTGAGTTACTGTTGCCTTTCTATCAGCTTGAACCAGTCTGGCCATTCTCCTCTGACCTCTGGCATCAAAAAGGCATTTGCACCCACAGAACTGCCGCTCACTGGATATTTTCTCTTTTTCGCACCATTCTCTGTAAACCCTAGAGATGGTTGTGCATAAAAATGCCAGTAGATCAGCAGTTTCTGAAACTCTCAGACCAGCCCATCTGTCACCAACAACCATGCCACGTTCAAAGTCACTTAAATCACATTTCTTCCCCATTCAGATGCTCGGTTTGAACTGCAGCAGATCATCTTGACCATGTCTATATTCCTTAAATGCATTGAGTTGCTGCCATGTGATTGGCTGATTAGAAATTTGCATTAACGTGCAGTTGGACAGGTGTACCTAATAAAGTGGCCAGTGAGTGTATATATATATATATATATATATATACAGTTGAAGTCAAAATTATTAGCTCTTCACCACAGTATTTCTTCTAATATGTTTTCTTATTTAAATAAGTCTTTTTTTTTAGCTCAGGTAGAATAAAAGCAGCTTCTTATTTTTCTTAAAACCATTTTAAACTCAATATTAAAATAAGTTATTTTTGATAGTCTACAGAACAAACCATCGTTATACAATAACTTGCCTATTTACCCTAAGCCTAACTAACCTAATTAATCCAGTTAAGCCTTTGAATTGCACTTTAAGCTGAATACTAGTATCTTGAAAAATATCTAGTAAAATATTATGTACCGTCATTGTGGCAAAAACAAATCAGTTATTTAGTTATTAAAGCAATTACTTTCAGAAATGTGCTGAAAAAATGTCTCCTTTAAACAGAAATTGTGATAAAAATATAAAAGAGATGAGCTCAATTATTGGATGCATGTCAATTATTTAATACATAATTGCTAAATAATATAG
The DNA here is from genome assembly GCF_903798145.1 of Danio aesculapii. NCBI lineage: Eukaryota > Metazoa > Chordata > Actinopteri > Cypriniformes > Danionidae > Danio > Danio aesculapii. Next base: position 18,709,392 of record NC_079458.1, read on the forward strand.
ATAATTACTATTTTAAAATATAACAATGTAGAAAAATCACATATTAAATTACTCTTTCTATATTTAACATTTGTTATCAATAATGTAATTTAATTGTTATATTATTTTAAATGATTTACATTCCACTTCTTATATTATTGATATTCAGTTTATTAATTATAAAAATATTTTAGTCTTGATTCATTATGCTGGTATTATGCCATCTCCCAGAACAGTAATCAAAATTAGAATTCTCCAATATTGCCAGTAAAAGGAGCCTCAGCGTCTTGACCTTGCACACATGGAAAAGGTGCTTCACCATGGTAACCTGGATCCTCCAGGCTTTGCGGCGAGTCCATCATCTCAGCCTCTTCATGTAGGACTTTTATTGGCTGCACAATTGAAATGTCATGCTTGGCCAACAGAGGAGCCTGTCATTTTTAACGCGTGATTAAACCATCCCTGCTAAATGGAAAACACTGCCTGACCAGACAACAAAATGGGGAGAAGAGAAACACAGACAAACTGAGCAAATCCGGTGCTCACTCTATAGGCAAAAACACTGTTTGTTCATGCACATGACGATTTTGGGCTTTTCATAAAGTGCTTATTTATTCTATTGTAAGCAAATACACCTTTTAAGTACCCTTTTGTTCATCTTATCAGTATGTCTGTATATTAGATTCAACTTTATTGGCATCACACATGTACAGGCAGCGAAATGCAGTTTATCTCTAACCAGGAGTGCAATAGCAGCAAGTGCAGGATATAGGCATAAGTTATAAAGTGCAACTATAGAAAAACTATAGTGATATTTACAGATGGATGAACTATGAACATTATATACAGGTTGTGTTAACTATGAACAGATTTACAATAGATGAATATATGTACAGGTTGCTATTAATAATGAGAAGTGTGCAGATAGATATGAAGTGCCATCTGTAATTTGTTTCTACAATGAGCATTTGTACAAGCCTCTTATGTTTATGTTCAGTTATTTCATGGTGAAAGAGATTAAAGTTACTCATTATTTACCATAAAAGGGAAATTACTAAACAAAGACATAGAAGCCTTAGAAAAATGGTAATATTAGAAGAAAATCTCAGATGGCACTTAGGGTTTTGCATCTGAACTCTTCATATGAACATAATTACAAATGTACAGTATATGTACAGTGGGAATGTACAATTCAAGATGAATTGAATGAATCAGTGCAATGAAGTGCCATAAACGTGTAATTTTTAAATGTGCAAATATTAAATAGTGCAGTGATTATGGGGAGTATACAGTAAGTTATGAGGAGAGTGTGGTGGTGTATGAGGGGGGAAAGAGTAATTGTAAAGAGTAATACTGTTATTGTATATTTAAATTACAGTAAATATTTGATAACACAGCACTACTTACATAAACATTTTTCGATCATATCTACATTCTGAAGGTTTTTTACAGAGAAATGTTCATATGTAATTTGCCTGATTATAGTCAACATTTTATTTGACTAAAATTGGAATATATATATATATATATATATATATATATATATATATATATATATATATATATATATATATATATATATATATATATATATATATATATATATATATATATATATATATTTATTTATTTATTTTTTACAGTAATTACAATGTGTTTGTCATCATTTTTAAATTCTAAATTGATAAAAAGAGATGCCCAAAATCCGCTCTGTAAAACATAATGGGATGATAATATAAGTGGGATATACAGTGCTCAGCATAATTAAGTGCACCATTTTGAAAATGAATATTTTTATGTATTTCTCTGTGAATATAGGCAAAAACAGATTTATTAAACAGATATATTTATTAAAATAATATTTTAGTCACCAAACATTATTGTATATTTAGAAATTAAAAGATAATACAATTCAATTCAAGCAAAATATTGCAAAAAAAAATTATTACAACTACATTTTTCAAAAGTGTTTTTGCATCTCTTGATTTTTCCTGCTTTTTAAATTTAAATGTAATACTTTTCTATAACATATAAATTTGGCTTTACTAATTTTTGGACGATTATCGTAAGTTATTTTGTTAGATAAGCTCCAGGTTTGTCTTCAGTACTGACTAATGTAATGTATATGCACAGATAAAATATTGTATAGCTTCCTATTAAAATATGAATTAAAAGAGAGATTCAAGTCAACTCAAGTTGGCTTTATTGTCCTTTTAACAATATACAGTGCAGTGCACAGTCAACTGAAACAATGTTCCTCCTGGACCAAGGTGCTACATCAAACATCATAAATTGACAGGACTGTGCTCTACTATAAAAATGTAGAGAATGAAATAAAATTAAATAAGATAAACTAAAATAACAATAAATAAAATAAGAATAAGAGCGCAAAGTTCGGTTTGTGCAACATTTAGTGCAAATAAGACAGGACAGACAAGACAGGACAAGAAACTGTAATGCAGACCAGTACACTATGGATGTTGTGCAAATATTGGAGCAGATATAAATATTGTACATGTAAATTTGTGAAGGGTGTACATATAATATAAAACCCTGAATCACTAAAAACAGTCTTAATTTGCACAAATATTTTTGCAGGAATAGCCCTTTTGAAATATTCCTGTAATGCCAAAATTATTAGAATATTAAGGAAAATCATCTTCCGTGAAGTTCCATTTGGTGATGTTCTGTATATGCAATGTATGATGCACTGTTAATATTTAGAATCTTAATTTTCGATTAATAATCATTGCATTGCATTGCTTAGTTCATTTAGACAATTTTAAAGGCAATCAGCTCAGCATTTAGATTTTTTAAGCCTTGAGATTTTTAAATACGTTTATCTTGGACAAATATTGTCAGATATTGTTATTCAGGTGATGTCAGTAAAGTCGCTTTGGACAGAAGCATCTGCTAAATGTATTTATTCATTCATTTTTCTTCGGCTTAGTCCCTTTATTCATCGGTGACCCACCAGCTTATTGAGCATATATTTTACACAGCGGATGCGCTTCCAGCTGCAACCCAGTACTGGGAAACACCCACACACACTCACATGCGCACACACACATACTACGGCCAATTTAGTTTATTCAATTCATTCTATATATATTTATTCTATACCCGGAGGAAACCCACCCCAACATGGGGAGAACATGCAAACTCCACACAGAAATGCCAAATGGCCCATCTAGGACTTGAACTAGTGACCTTCTTTCTGTGAGGTGACAGTGCTAACCACTGAGCCACCGTGTCCCCCTAATGTAAATGTTTAAATCTTATTTTCCAAACATTAATGCTTGCGCTTAGTTTTGTTGTCGAGGGTCACATTGAATTATTGCCTCGTTATGATATTTAAACATATAATTTCATAAAACATGCTATTCAGAAAATGTTTGCTTAATGTATTCACCCATCTGGGGCAGTATAGCGATAGCTACTACAGGAGTTAATTCTTTTTTTACCCAAATCACCTCCAGCGTCTTGCCTTAAAGATGCGACAACGGCTTATGAATATTTGGGCATGTAGGGAGTTGAAAAAAATGAAGCACGCGATATGGCACATCAAAGCCAGAACATGTCACTGATGTAAAGGAAATCAGCTTCAAATGAATATTAATGAGCGGAACAATTACCTCTGGGAGATGTTGTCTGCAGCTTAGCTTTACTAACATACACCTCACCTTTGGCTCGGTGGCATCAGAGAAGGAATCCCCAGCAGGCATCTCTTCTCCAGCTGCTGCTATATTTGGTTGTCATTTCTGCCCTCGCTCTCCATCAGTCTGTTTCTGCCTTCCTTTTCTTTCTCTCACTCTGTTTCTCCTCCCGCACTGCTGTTGTTTTTTTTTTATATAGATATATGAAACAAGTGAAAGCAAATCTCCTGCCTGCAATATCTGTGGAATTGAGAGCTGTGTTATATGTCAGGTGGGATATTTTGTAATACATACGGCAATATTAACACAGCAAATAGTGGTTTCATTATTATTTACCTATAGGAAATGTCTATGGATGGTACAATAGATTGTTTGTGTTATACGGCTCCCCCATGCTGATGTTTTGTAACACGGTGGACTTTTTTTAATGAGTTCTTCCTATCTGAAAGTTATCAAATTTCTGCTCCGCCGCCTGCTGGACCTTTGCTTAAAACTGTACGCTAGTCAGCCGTGGAGATTAGCTTAGATCCATTGATTGAACTTTGAAAGAACTCTCCGAGCAGAGAAGAACTCCAAAGGTGACTGGAGTTTAATACGCAGCTCCTCACACTTTGAGCTTATACCTACACGTTCCTACACATTTCTCCTCCTCCAGCTTTAGCAAGATTCACACTTTAATGCTAATGCCAGTATGAGCTTTATAGAAGGATTAGATTTCCCCGAGTCTGCTTTCACCTTGAACGTCTGACTTGTTTTAAGAACTTTCGACTTGTATGAAAAGTAGGACAAATTGGAGTTGTTTGTCTTTTTTAATTTGACCCCTTTAAGTTGAAAGTTTGAGCGTTAAGAACTTGATTTAATAATACTTTTTTGGGTCAATTTGGCCCATGCGTAAATTCAGATATTAGAAACACGTGTGAACATTATTATTAAAATCATTTAATATAAATCTTTAAAGATTATATAAATATTTCTAGCAGGCAACCTGATGTCAAAACGACATCAAAAACATGTCAAAAGTGCAAACTGATTTGATGTCAAAATTTGGACACCCATTTGAAATCCGCACATCAATGCTCTTTTGACCGCCAAAATAACGACACCAAGTATATTAAAATAAGAAAATTGATATTAGGGCGACCTGGTGGCTCAGTGGTTAGCACTGTCGTCTCACAGCAAGAAAGCCGCTGGTTCGAGTCCCGGCTGGGCCAGTTGGCATTTCTGTGTGGAGTTTGCATGTTCTCCCCATGTTGGCGTGGGTTTCCTCCTGGTGCTCCGGTTACCACAGTCCAAAGATATGCGCTATAGGTGAATTGAATTAAGCTAAATTGGCCGTAGTGTATGTGTGTGAATGAGTGTTTCCCAGTACTGGGTTGCAGCTGGAAGGGCCGTTGCGGTGTAAAACATATGCTGGATAAGTTGGTGGTTCATTCCACTGTGGTGACCCCTGATTAATAAAGGGACTAAGCTGAAGGAAAATGAATGAATGAATGAATGAAGTTGCAATAATCTAAAAAAGCTTCAATTCCAAATTTTGCTTCCCTGCAATGTTTATACTGTTTTGCCGTCAATACGATATCAAATAGACATCTAACATTGCCATAAAAACAGACAAACATGTAAACGTCTTTTGACGCCAATGTTAGATGTCTATTTGGTGCCCATTTGGTTACTAAGGTCATCCAAGATGCAGGTGGCTTTTTATCAGTCATTAATTATTGCAATCTGGCAACCATTCACACACACTCTATCCACACTGTGGAAAAAAACATGGATGATATGAACACACAGATTGTTTATGGTTGTTATACATTGTTATAAATAAAACCTCTAAACTTTTGTAGCCATATGTATTACATTTGTTTTGCCTGTATTCGTTTTTTTATTGTTTGTTTGTTTGTTTTCTCAAAAGTGTCGGTAACTGCTGACTTGCGTTCTATGAAGCATCACAGTTTCAGCTAAAAATCTTCTTTAAGCAAATAATTTCAGAGCTGAGATGATATTTTTAACAGAAAATCTCTGATTGGAAGATTTGCACAGTCATCTGGCAGCTCCTTGCTTCTTCGTAATTTTTTTCAATATCAGTTTTTTTTGCCATTGTTTTCATTTTTATCACATATTAGTTTCTTCACCAACGTAATTGCTAAAGTCTCAGTCATCATTAATGATGTCATCTTTTCATCAGGGCTGTCGACAACATATAATTTAGTCATAGAATTTGGTTACAGAATTAAGACTATTTAGACTAGATTTGCCTGGAAAACTGACACTCTGGGCTGATGTGGAATGCGTGCAATTTTGTTTTTAATTTTATTTGCAATTTCAAGTTAATGGAAGGTGCATAAACGGGAAAAATAGATTATATCTGAAGAAATGCATACTGTGTTGAAGAGGTGCATTTGTATCAGATTTATGAGCGTGATATTTTACCTGTTAAAGTGGTATTTTAAAGCTCACTTTCCACTCATGATTTTACGGTATATTTAGGGGCACCCTTCATACTTTTTTTTTTTTGTAGGAATTTATTCAAATTAGCCACTAAATAAAAAGCTAATAATATAATACAATATTATTAATAATGAATAAACATAAAAAACATATATATTCTGTCACACTTTATTTTGATGGTACGTTTGTTGAGTTTAAGTTACATTGCATCTACATGCCATCTAATTCTTCTAGTTGACATGTACTTGCAAAGTTTCTTCTAGTCAGTTAAATGTCTGTTGAAGGAGCAGTATCAACAGATATTAAGCAAACAGTTAATACTCAAGTAGACCATCAAAAGAAAGTGTTATCATATATTAATATTAATAAACCCCCCCAATAATAATAGCATTGCTAGTGCACATTATAAACCATTTTATTTAGGGAATCTACTAAATTATTATGCCATGTGTATACACTGTAAAAAGCAATTAATTGACTTTTCTTGAAAACATAAGTAAACCTTTTGCCTTAAAATTATTATGTAAATGAACTGCATGCTTAATTATAGATATTGCTCATTTTTTTAAGTAACTAATCCCTTTTTGTATAGTTTACATAGCATGTCTTGCCCTCTTGCACATTAGGTATCTTGTTTTCGGCTAAAATTATATAGTTGAAGTCCAAATTATTCACCCCCATTTTATTTATTTTTTCTTTTTAAAATATTCCAAATGTTGTTTAACAGAGCAAGGAAATTTTCACAGTATGTCTGATAATATGTTTTCTTCTGGAGAAAGTCTTATTTGTTTTATTTCGGCTAGAATTTTTTAGTTAAAAAACAAAAACAAAAAAAACAATTTAAAACAAAATTATTAGCCCCTTTAAGATATATATTTTTTCAATAGTCAACAGAAGAAACCATCATTATACAATAACTTGCCTAATTACCCTAACCGGCCTAGTTAACCTAATTAACCTAGTTAAACCTTTAAATGTCACTTTAAGCTGTATAGAAGTGTCTTGAAGAATATCTAGTCAAATATTATTTACTGTCATCATGGCAAAGATAAAATAAATCAGTTATTAGATATGAGTTATTAAAACTATTATGTTTAGAAATGTGTAAAAAAAAACTTCTCTTCGGTAAACAGAAATTGGAGTAAAAAATAAACGGGGGCTAATAACTCAAGGGGGCTAATAATTCTGACTTCAACTGTATGTCTGCATACAAAGACTTGTTATGGTTAGTAATTTTAACTAAACCACATCAACATAAATGTGTTTTATTTAGCAGCTTTACAGACAGCAGTCTTTGAGTGCTGCCATTCCCATTTAGTACGATTATATTCTATCTAAAGTGATCCAGTTTATGCAGTTAATAAAGTATCACAGGCAATATTTTGATACGTGGCTTATCAATTTATGATAAAGCATTTGGGTTAAAGTTTATTATTGCCTTGTTTTCTAGCAAGATCTGGCAATGTTAATGAGTAAAGGTGTAACTCATGTGTTGATTTCTTGCACTGTGAATACAGAAGAGACACAGTTATGCATTTAAATACAGTCGGTCAGAATTATTAGCCCCCTTTGAATCTTTGTTAAATATTTCCCAAATTATGTTTAACAGAGCAAGGAAATTTTCACAGTATGTCTGATAATATTTTTTCTTCAGGAGAAAGTCTTACTTGTTTTATTCTGACTAGAATAAAAACCGTTTTTAAATTTTTTTAAAAAACATTTTAAGGTCAAATTTATTAGCCCCTTTAAGCTATATTTTTTTTCTAATGTCTATAGAACAAAACCATCATTATACAATAACTTGCCTATTTATCCTAACCTGCATAGTTAACCAAAGTAACCTAGTTAAGCTATTAAATGTCACTTTAAGCTCTATAGAAGTTACTTGAAAAATATATAGTCAAATATTATTTACTGTCATCATGGCAAAGATAAAATAAATCTGTTATTAGAAATGAGTTATTAAAACTATTATGTTTAGAAATGTGTTGACAAGATTTTTTTTTCCGTTAAACAGAAATTGGGGAAAAAAATAAACAGGGGGGCTAATAATTCTGACTTCAACTGTACATTATGAACAACTAGTTGTTTCGTTTGTTTCTGTACACACTGCGCAAAAGTGCAAATGTGCTTATCACTTACATACATTCCCGAGCAGTGTACAGAACAGGATTAAGCACTACAAGGAAAGCTGTCAAACAAATTTCGATGCAGCGTGTTTGTGGCCAGTGTGAGGGTTAATAATTAAAGCCCCGATGGTAGAAATACATCATCAGTGATTAGTCTTCATGTATGTACAGCTCACTTTAAGTGCTAAAAAGCCGTAGGTCAGCTTTACATTAAATCGACAAGGCCTATTGATTTATCCAATTTGGATTTGCCTTGTCTTTTGCACATAAACTTCAAATATGCTGTTCATATGGGAATGGCGCCATTGATTTCCTTAACTTAAGACCAAATGCTAAAGATTTTTGGATAAGCTTCCTCATTACTTAAGCTAAAATCAATAAGGAAGAGCATCTTTTAATGAACGAGCGGTTTGTACAGCAAACTGCTGAAATGGGCCCCCGTTCATCTGCCGCCCGGTCGATCGATCGTGAAGGTCTTTAAGCAAAACCCAATTGGTTGACATTGTGGTTTATCCTTCACGTCAAAGCGTACAGCCTTCGGAAAGCGAAGCGCAGTCAAAGACGCAACAGGAGTTTTTTTTTTTCATTCCTGCCGGTTTCTCCGTCGTGCTCGGTGAAGTATGAAAAGCCAGTCGGAGATTTAAGAGTGCTGTTTGTGCACAGACTGTGAAATATATGAGGGATTGTTTTGATTAAATGTATCTCTGTGAATATTTGGGTCTTGAATTTTAATGGCTTATTTTGTTTCAGCTTTTGTATTGGTTGTCTGACTGTGGCAGCAGAAGTAGGTTTAGATCAATGAGGAAAGCGAGAAAAGGAGATGGGAGTCTGACCTGCCATATAGAACACCTACTGCATCTGCTGGAACAGAACAAACCCCTGCTGTGCGCTTAAAAACCTGACACGCTCAACTCACACACAGTTTTAATTGTTGTTAAAAAGTGAAAACTTCAATCCTACTCCAACTTCCCAACTTTACTTAAGTTGACTGAAATTCTTAGTTAAATTGTGTTGAAGAAAGTGACTCAAATTTCCTTGTGACTGAATAATTAAACTCTCTATATAAAACTAATTAAAAGTGGCTTTGGGTAAATAAATGGGAATTTATTTCAAATGGTAATACATGAATGGTTTGTCAATTATTATTACATATTCGGGTCTTTAGTGACCCAGAACTATATACACTCACTGGCCACTCAATTAGGTACACCTGTCCAACTGCTCATTAACGCAAATTTCCAATCAGCCAATTACATGACAGCAGCTCAAAGCATTTAGGCATGTAGACATGGGCTGCGTCTGAAACCACCTACTACTCAGTAGGTACTGCATTTGAATTTAAATGTACTACTCGGCCGTTAGAAAAGTACGTTCTATACAGTATGAATGTAAGAAGTATGAATGGAATTCGGACGTACTACATCTGCCATTTTGTCATGGTCACGTGACCTACCTGCGTCAGTTGCATTGTTTCACTCCCATTCATAAATTATCTCGTGGGGCATCATGGGATAGCGCAGCATGCATGGGATGGGCACTTCAGAATCTCGCCGGACTTAGTAAGTCATCCTGATTGTTCTCGCATACTGATTTTCGAGTTCTGTGAATTCGGGCATACTACCCAGCTCGCATACTGATTTTAGCGTACTGTATAGTATGGAGGTAAGCAGTTTCGGACGCAGCCTCGGTCAAGATGATCTGCTGCAGTTCAAACCGACCATCAGAATAGGGAAGAAAGGTGATTTAAGTGACTTTGAACTTGGCATGGTTGATGGTGCCAGACTGGCTGGTCTGAGTATTTCAGAAACTGCTGATCTTCATGCACAACCATCTCTAGGGTTTATAGAGAATGGTGTGAAAAAGAGAAAACATCTAGTGAGCGGCAGTTCTATGGGTGCAAATGCTTTGTTGATGCCAGAGGTCAGAGGAGAATGGCCAGACTGGTTTGAACTGATAGAAAGGCAACAGTAACTCAAATAACCACTGGTTACAACTGAAGGATTGTAGAAGAGCATCTGTGAACGCACAACATGACAAACCTTGAAGCGGATCAGCTCGCATACTGATTTTAGCGTACTGTATAGTATGGAGGTAAGCAGTTTTTTTGTTGATGCCAGAGGTCAGAGGAGAATGGCCAGACTGGTTTGAACTGATAGAAAGGCAACAGTAACTCAAATAACCACTGGTTACAACTGAAGGATTGTAGAAGAGCATCTGTGAACGCACAACATGACAAACCTTGAAGCAGATGGGTTACAGCGGCAGAAGTCCGCACCGGGTGCCACTCCTAAGAACAGGAAACTGAGGCTACAACTCACACAGGCTTACCAAAATTGGACAATAGAAGACTTTGATAGAAAACGTTGCCTGGTCTGATGAGTCTCCATTTCTGCTGCGACATTCGGATAGTAGGGTCAGAATTTGGCATCAACAACATGAAAGATTGGATCCATCCTGCCTTGTTTCAACGGTTCAGGCTGGTGGTGGTGTAATGGGGTGGAGGGATATTTTCTTGTCACACTTTGGGCCCATCAGTACCAACTGAGCATTGTGTCAACGCCACAGCCTACCTCAGTATTGTTGCTGACCACGTCCATCCCTTTATGACCACAGTGTACCCACTGATGGTTACTTTTTTTTCAAATTAATTAATATTTATTCATATTCCAGCAGGATAACGCGCCGTGTCATAAAGCGCAAATCATCTCACACTGGTTTCTTGAACATGACAATGAGTTCACTGTTCTCAAATGGCCTCCACAGTCACCAGAGCTCAATCTAATAAAGCAAGTTTTTGTGATGTGGTGGAATGGGAGATTCGCATGCAGCTGATAACTCTGCAGCAACTGTGTGATGCTATCATGTCAATATTGACCAAAAAGTAGGAATATTTCCAGTACCTTGTTGAATCTATGCCACAATTTGGTTAAAGGGTGGGCGACCTGCGTGAAAGGAGTAATAGGAGTGCACTGACAAGAAAGTCTCAAAAATACACACATTCACACCCAAATCCAGAATTATTCACACTAAAAAAATGATTTACACACTCAAAGTCATGATTAACTCTTTTTGCACACTGTTGTACATTTGTAAATCTTGTTTTGCATTTGTGAAATTCATGTGTATGAACAATATTTTGTAAATAATCATGTGAATTTGTGTATATTTATGCATGCAGCTGGACATAGCATAAAAACACATGCCAGAGTAATTGGCAGATCATTCCGCTGTGGTGATGAATCTGATAAATCAAGGAGATTTATTTATTTATTTATTTGTTTATTTATTTATTTATTTGTTTGTTTATTTATTTATTTATTTATTTATTTATTTTATGTTAAAGCTAGTTTAAATTGTTCTGTGCAACGTTAGGGACAGTATTGTTTGCTTTCTCCCGGCTTTGTACATTTTTCCTATGTTTTAATAAAACATTTTAAAATGCCTTTTTTTAAATAAGAAAAAGCTATTTCAGTCTTTTTACCTCAAACTTTTGGTGTATTAATTCCATTTATTGATGTTTTATTATTTATTGATGACAAATGTATATGTTTTATCACCCCTGAGCCCGCTTAAGTTGGAGAATTAACTTAATGTAAAAAGACAGTGAAACTATACCTATTAAAATACAGTATAATTACAATTTTAAAAACCTTACAATATGATGTGAAAACTAATGAAGCATTTCTATTTTTCATTGTCTTGTACTGATTTAGCTTTTTTTACAGCTGTATTGTATCCCCTATTACAATCGCTATGTTAAAAAAAAAAACTGAATGTCTTTTGCTAATGCCAAAAAATGAACGAAAAACACCTCTTGCAAACGTTTTTCCAAAGGTGTCACACTATTTAAAGTCATAAATATGGAAACGGCATAAGTTCACATCACGGAAAAAGAATCAAAGCCTATTGTTGTATGTCCTTTGGTCGTGTAAAGTTTGCTTTAAATGTCACACATTAGCATATGAACTTTTAAATGAGCTTGTTTGCTCAGTAATGCTGGCATGTAAATACAGATATTGAATGCATAGGTTGAATAAGCGAGGTCTGGGTGAGACTTTGGTCTTCCCAATGTTAATTAAGGCACGGCGAGGGATCTCATGCTTAGATTGACTTGCTTATGTGTGGCTTCAGGAAAAAAAAGCACTTTCAACTCCAATATCCAATAGCAGCAATGGAAATGATCTGTGCTGTCTTGATTTAAGCAGACGTGATTGACAAGCATCAATCCCAATATAAAATGCTTCATGCATTATTCAGAGTCGGTGCAATCCCTTGTTGTTGGAGTGTTTTGTGTGTGTGTGTTTGAGGTAGATGGATCATCTGGGGAACAGTAGTGGTATCAGGAAGACAGACAGACAGACAGACAGACAGAAAGAAAGAGAGAGAGAAAGAGAGAGAGAGAGAGAGAGAGACAGATGTGTATTTGTAGGATATGAAAGAGATATCCTCATGACTTGATGAGAGGTATATCAGCATGCTGGCAGATTGATAGACTGTATTAACATGTAAAGTTCGACTTCATTGTTGTTTACTAGTATTATTAGTTTAAGTGATACTAGGATGAATAAAAATAATATATTATATTTTTTTATTAAATCCATGTAACAAGTTTTAAAAATGATTATTTTGCAGGTAATATTATTGAATATCTATGTACATTATATATTTAAGTGCTGTATAATATACATAAATAACATAACAATTAATTATTTAATCATTTATGTACTTGTCCAAAATGCACAATTTTTTTTAAATTTAAGATGATTTAACTATGTGTTTGAGGCTAACATGTTGTTTATTATTATTATCATCATCATTCTTCTTCTTCTTTTTCTTCTTCTTCTTCTTCTTCTTCTTATTATTATTAGTAGTGGTATTATTGTTGTTCATTTTCCTTCGGTTTAGTCCCTTATTTATCAGGGATCGCCACAGCGGAATAAACCACCAACTATTCCAGCAAATGTTTCACGTAGCGGATGCCCTTCCAGCCACAACCCAGTTCTGGGAAACACTTATTCACACACACACTCGTACACTACGAACAATTTAGTTTATTCTGTGGGGGAAACCGGAGCACCTGGAGGAAACCCATGCCAACACGGGGAGAACATGCAAACTCCACACAGAAATGCCAACTGACTCAGCCAGGACTCGAACGAGCGACTTCTTGCTGTGAGGTGGTGTTATTATTATTGTTGTTGTTGTTGTTGTTATTATTAGTGGTATTATTATTAGTATTATTACTAATATTATTATTATAATTTTTTTTATTTATTCATTTATTTTCAAAATTATTATTATTATTATTATTATTATTATTATTATTATTATTATTATTATTATTTAATAATATATTTTATTATTATAAGGGGTATTATTATTAATATTATTATTATTATTATTATTATTATTATTATTATTATTATTATTATTATTACATATCTAGTATTACCAAATAAGTTTTACTTGTAAAGAATTAAATGGAAATATATTTTTGTACATTTTGTTTAAAAAAGAAAATATTTATTGTGAATTTTTTTTATAGAACAATAACTATATAATATAAAACATTTTAATTATTTACACACAAACACACATTGTGAATGTATATAAAACAATAACTGTATAATATAAAAATATTACAACACGCACACAAATCATTTAAAATGTTTTTTTTTTTATGTATTGAAAAGCAACACCAAATTAATTCAATATATATTTTTTAAAATACACAAAATTCCCTAGAAATGGTTAGGCGACGCAGTTGCGCAGTAGGTAGTGCTGTCGCCTCACAGCAAGAAGGTCGCTGGATTGAGCCTCCGCTGGGTCAGTTGCCGTTTCTGTGTGGAGTTTGCATGTTCTCCCTATGTTCGCGTGGGTTTCCTCCGGGTGCTCCGGTTTCCCCCACAGTCCAAAGACATACGGTACAGGTGAATTGGGTAGCCTAAATTGTCCATAGTGTATGTGTGTGTGAATAAGTGTGTATGTGTTTCCCAGTGATGGGTTGCAGCTGGAAGGGCATCCGCTGCATAAAACAAATGCTGTATAAATTGGTGGTTTATTCCGCTGTGGCGACCCCAGATTAATAAAGGGACTAAGCCGAAAAGAAAATGAATGAATGAAATGAATGCTTTAAGTTAAAATAATATTTAACTATGTGTTTGAACCAAGCACACTGCCCTGTGTGTTTTAGAGAAAACACACATTTGTGTAATTGCACTTGACTGTAATTCGCATCTGCTGCACTTCATCTTGCTCCTCTGGAAAAAAAAATCTACGCATCCCTGATTATTATGTACAATTTATTCCCAATAAAAACAGAATTTATAACATGACATATAAAAGGAGGCAACCATGGACATGGAGCAGATGGACACAGAAGTCCAGACAGATCGAATTATGTGTGTAATTATTTCTTTTCTGCTTTCATTCTCTCTCTGTAGTCCTGTATTGAAGGGAAATGACATTATGTTGCCCATACCTTCAGTACATAAAAATGATTTAATACATACTCCGCTTTCAGCGTGGTGTAGCAGTGATGTCAGTCCTGCGGTGACTCCCTTTCTCTTTTTCTCCCCCTTAAAGTGTTTAAAACGCAAAAGTGTGGTAATAAAGCAATTTAGGATGTAAAACAGCCTGGCCGTTACCTGCAGCAAGGCTTTCCGCCGTCATTACTGTCAGTTGTGAAAAACCCAGCGGGCCCGAATGATAAACACAAGGCCTGATCAGATGCCGCCGTGGCCTAATCATGTTTGTAGCGCCGAATTCCTTACCCTTTGAATGACCCGACAGAATGGCAGTGACCCAATCAGAAAAAAACCTAATTGAATCTACCTTGTGGCTGTGCGATTTATGAAAAAATGAAATTGAAGCTGAAATATGTATGCGCCCAAGCCAAATACCTCATGAATTGCTCTGTGCTGCCTACCTATTACAAATACTTATGAAAAACGAAGAAGAAAAAAAAGCACGGCTGGCTTTCTCATTACCCTTTGTAAGGATATTCCTATAGGATAATCTGATTTATTTGCAATTTTCTTTAAGCCGCTTAGTGTTTACTTCTAAGATTAATATTTGCGATGTTATTAATACCCAGTTGTAATTATGACAGATAGAAATATAGATATATATTTTGTTGAATCTACAATTCCCCCTGTACAAATGGCTGACGCCTTCAGAGGGTTGAGATTGAAGTGTGTAGAAGAGAACAGATGAAATGAATGAAAAAATTAATTGTGGACTGTCACACTTAAAGGAATGGATGAATGAATGAATGAAGTGATGAGGCAGACTGCCACTCTTAAAGGGATGGAATGAATTAATGAGTGAATGAATTAAGCAATGACCAAACTGATGAAATGTTGAGGTGTACCGTTACCATTAAGGGATGGGATGAATTAATCATAAAGGGACTAAGCCAAAAAGAAAATGAATGAATGAATGAATGAATTAATTATTTAATTATTGAAATGAATGCATGGATGGATGAATGAATGAATGGATGAATGAATGAATGAGGTAGACTGTCACACTTAGAGGGAGAGATGAATAAATAAATGGATGGATGAAATGTTGAGGTGTATTGATACTGTTAAGGGATGGGATGAATACATTTTTAAATAACTGAATGAATGAATGGATGGATGGATGGATGTATGGATGGATGGATGAATGAATTAATGAATATAGTGATTAGATGGACTGTCACAACGTGATGGGTTGAATAAGTGTATGAATGAATAAAGTGATGAGGCAGACTGTCACACTTAAAGGGATGGAATAAGTGAATGAAGTGATGAGGTGGATAGTCATAATTGTGAAGGGATGAATGAATGAATGAATGAAGTGATGAATGAATGAATGAAAGAAAGGGACATAACTACATATAAATGAAAATTCTGGCATTGTTTATTGACCCTTGTGTAATGTTATAACCTGCATGATAACTTTTTTGAGAAAGAAATGGAAATTTGACTTAAAATTCTGTCTAGGTAGGCTGTTCTTTTTTGCACATATGGGTAAATGAATGAATAAATGGATGACATGTTGACGTGCACTGTTACAGTTAAGGGATGGGATGAATTTTTTTTTATTTATTGAAATAAATGAATGAATGGATGGATGGATTAATGAATGAATGAGGCAGATTGTCACATTTAAAGAGATGATTAAATGAATGAATGAATGAATGAATGAATGAAATGTTGAGGTGCACTGTTACAGATAAGGGATGGGATGAAATAATTATTTAATTTTTGAAATGAGTGAATGGATGGATGGATAGATAGATTAATGAATGAATGAATGAGGCTGTCACACTTAAATGGGTGAATAAATGAATGAATGAATGAATGAATGTAGTGATGAGATGGATTGTCACAAAGTGATGGGATGAATAACTGCAGACTGTCACACTTAAAGGCATGGAATGATTGAATGAATGAATGAATGACGTGATGAGGTGGACTCTCTCTTAAAGGGATGAATGAATGAATCAATGAATGAATGAATAAGTGTGTGAGTGAATGACGTGATGAGATGGATTGTCACAATTGTGATGGGATAAACAAATAAATTAATGAAGGGATGAGGTTGACTGTCACATTAAAGGGATGAAATGAATGAATAAATGAATGACGTGATGAGGTGGACTCTCACTCTTAAAGGGATGGATGAATGAGTGAGTGAGTGAGTAAGTGAATGAAGAGATGAGATGGATTGTCACAATTGTGAATGAATGAATGAATGAATGAATGGTACAGAACTACACCCATAAATGAAAATACTGGCATTATTTATTGACCCTTGTGTATTTTTATAACCTGCACGATGACTTCTGTGAGAAAGAAATGGAGATTTGACTTAACATTCTGTCTAATGGGCTGTTCATGACTGTACATAGATTTTAAAACAGAGCTCCAGATTTTGAGAGACATTACGAAATAGAGGACAAGGACTGAATAAGCAATTCCCTAAAAGGGAAGCCAACAGAAACCGCTCGGACACACCAAACCATATGGAGAAAAACAAAGATTAAGTGAACATACATCAAATAA
Source organism: Danio aesculapii (assembly GCF_903798145.1). Classification (NCBI taxonomy): domain Eukaryota; kingdom Metazoa; phylum Chordata; class Actinopteri; order Cypriniformes; family Danionidae; genus Danio; species Danio aesculapii. The sequence continues at coordinate 18,726,660 of NC_079458.1, forward strand.
AATTGATGACGGACGAAATAAAGCATCTAGAGAGAGGACACAGTAGAAAAATGTGAAACGTGACCCTCACCCAGGCCTCCTGCCCGTCCCTGACCCATCACAGCTCCTCCAGCACTCAGAAGAGAGCAAAAAACACTGATATTTAGATGGATGAGTCCGGCAGCGGGAGCAGAAAACTACCAAACAGCGACCTAAAGCGATCCCCTGTCTTCACATGCTTGATTTCATCCCTTAATTAGAGCCATTCATCAACGGTCTTGAGATACGAGGTTTCACCCCGGCTCTCGCCTCACCACACCTTGCCAGCTGTCAAAATTACAGCGTTCAGTTCATGCGCCATCCCTCAAATAGTTATTTTCTACAAGCTTGGCTGCGTCTCACAATTCACTATTTACTGTATTGTCTTGGCCACACACACACACACACACACACACACACACGTGCGCGCTCGCACATGCACGCTCACCCGGGGGAGTAGGCGTAATGTCAGCCGGTGCTAATAGTCATTAAGCCTCAGCTCAATTCCAATTAAAGGTCATTAGCCATGTTATTACAGAGATGATTATTGTTTTTAGACTTCAGCCAAACAACGGGCTGCTTGTCCTTGGTTGGCGTGTGGGAAAACAGAGCGGAGCCTAATGAGCTAACGGCTTATAGATTTGTTATGCATTATGAAAGGATGCCAGAGACTAAGGTGGATGTAAGAAAAGGAAAACATCATATTTCAAGGCTGACAGAGCAAGCTTCGTTTGCGAAAATGCTTTAATTCATATGAGCTACATCAATTATTTAATTCATGAAACACTACTTTTATTCCTTGTACATTATGTCTCGTTTGCCAACACGAAATGTGGCAAGGCATCAATAATTTTGCTAGGATGAGTCTGTTAGCGTCGTTAGCTTTACCTTGGCTTCAGCGGCTCGCTCATTACAGCGCTGCAGGTTGTGAAGAGAGCTCTGTTCCAGAAGAGCAGAAGCAGATTTGAGGAGGAAGAAGAAGAAAGTGGCGGGTTGGGTCTCCTCAGCAAGAGCTAAAATTACCTGACCCAGAGCACTCCTGCAGGGCCTCCGCTAAAACAACAAAACCTTCAGATACACAGGCGCCGCTCTCAACCAGTGTTCCACCTGCAGAGCAGTCCATTGTGTTTGAAAGAACGCGCTTGATGTTAAGGAATAGGTAACACTTTACAATAAGGTTGTATTAGTTAATGTTAGATAATGCATTTACTAACATGATCAAATAATGAGCAATGTGTTTATTACAGCATTTGTTTATGTTAGCTAACATTAGTAATACAGTCATTTGTTGGTAGGTCGTTAAATCATGGCACATTACCTAATGTTAACAGGCATTAATTTGGATGTTAATAATGTATTAGTAAATGTTAATAAATGCTGTACAACCATTGTTCACAATTAGTTCATGTTAGTAAATACATTAACTGATAAAACCTTATTGTAAAGTGTGACAATCTTTCAATTTTAAATCAGTGTACTTCAATTTATTTGACTAAAGCTGATGAATGAATTCATTGAAAACAAACACAAAATAATTATTAATAATAATAAATATTACACTATTTAATTTTTGAGAATTAAAAAAAAATGGAACTACTCACATCACGTTTTTTCATTCATTCATTCATTCATTTTCCTACGACTTGGTCCCTTTGATTATCAGGGATCGCCACAGCGATGAACCGCCAACTTATCCAGCATATGTTATACACACATCTGCAACCCAGTAGGGGGAAACATCCATTCACACTCATACATTACGACCAATTTAGTTTATTCTATTCAATGCGCATGTCTTTGGTCTGTGGGGGAAACCGGAGCACCCAGAGGAAACTCACGCTTACACGAGAAGAACATGCAAACTCCACACAGAAATGCCAACTGACCCAGCCGGGACTCAAACCAGCGACCTTCTTGCTGTGAGGCAACAGTACTAACCACTGAGCCACTGTGTCGCCCCTTCTCACACCACAATTTTTGCTATTATTGTAAAATTTTGAGATATCTAAATAAATGAATTAGTTTAGTTTAATTTAGATTTAAATATATCATTTTATTTATTTGTATTGAAGAATTAAGTTATTTATTTATTAATGCTACAAGTGTGAACTTGCTATCAGCCTATTAAATGTTTTCAGTGGGATGATTACCACTTAAATTATAATAATTATTGTAAAATGCTGAAGAACAGTAATAGCATTTGACAACAAAAAATATTTCATCACTATTACAGTTCTTTTTGTATTTATGTAACCAATATATACTATACTATATACTATACTACTATATATATATATATACTATATATACTATACTACACTAAACTATGCTATACTATTATTATACTACACTATACTATTACACTATTACAGTTCATTTGTATTTATGTAACCAATATATACTATATACACTAAACTAGACTATACTATTATTATACTAAACTATACTATTATAGTTCGTTTTGTATTTGTGTAACCAATATGTACTACTATACTACACTAAACTACACTATACTATTATTATACTACACTATACTATTACACTATTACAGATTGTTTTTTATTTGTGTAACCAATATATACTATACTACACTAAACTACACTATACTATTATTATACTACACTATACTATTACACTATTACAGCTTGTTTTTTATTTGTGCAACCAATATATACTATACTACACTAAACTACACTATACTATTATTATACTACACTATACTATTACACTATTACAGTTTGTTTTGTATTTGTGTAACCAATATATACTACTATACTACACTATACTATTATTATACTACACTATACTATTACACTATTACTGTTCGTTTTGTATTTATGTAACCAATATATACTACTATACTACACTAAACTACACTATACTATTATTATTATACTACACTATATTATTCCATTATTACAGTTCGTTTTGTATTTATGTAATCAATATATACTATACTACACTATACTTTACTATACTACACTATACTGCACTATACTATACTATACAATACTATACTGTACTGTACTGTACTATACTATACTATACTATACTATACTATACTATACTATACTATACTATACTATACTATACTATACTATACTATACTATATGTTTTACGCAGCGACTTTCTCGCTGTGAGGCCATTGTGCTACCCACTGCGCCACTGTGCTGCCACTATACTATACTATACTATACTATACTATACTATACTATACTATACTATACTGAAGAAATTACTCTTTGCAAATTGTTGCAGACAATTCATTTAAGCTGTATTTCAACAAACACTTTAAGTTGTACATTACAAATTTTATTTGTTTGTTTAAATTCAGCCCATATAAATTGTTTACAACCTCTTACCTTAAAAATGTTGTAAATCCAACTTTTTCAGTGTATACAATATACCAATATTCTCATGTTTCAAGCCTTAACTTCGTATTCCTCGATTTGTGTAAATTTATATACATTTTAATTTATATACTGGATGTAGATGGGGTGTCATGGTAGCTCAGCAGTTAGCACTGTCGCCTGACAGCAAGAAGGTCGCTGGTTCGAATTCCTGGATCAGTTGGCTTTTCTGTGTGGAGTTTGAATGTTCTCCCCGTGTTGGTGTGGGTATTCTCCGGGTCCTTCGGTTTGCATCACAGTCTAAAGACATGTGCTATTGGTGAATTGGATGAACTAAATTGGCCGTAGTGTCTGAGCGTGTGTGTGTGAATGTGAGAGTGTATGGATGTGAGTGCATCCTCTGCGTAAAACATATGCTGGATAAGTTGGCGGTTCATTCTGCTGTGGCAACTCCTGATACATAAGGGACTAAGCTGAAGGAAAATGAATGAATATATGTAGATTGCATAAAATGAAAAAAGCAAATATGAAATATTATATATGTTTTCAGACTTTAAATACTAGAAAAGTATTTTATATTTAAAAAGAAAACATTTATGGACAGTATTTTACACACAGAAACTTATGGACAATTTTTATGGCATATCAGTACGTAAACAATGTCGAGTAATAAAAAATAATTAAAAGTGCAATAAATAAAAAAATGGTTTGTTGGAGAACAAAAATAAAATACTGGACAACAAAATAGCCCACAATTCATGCCCTATACCATATAGAGTGCATAGTGTATAATGCACATTTAGGACCACATACACGAGTCCGGTCTTTCATGAGCCATAACTGCAGGTTTTGTCAAGACTGTGTTGTCCATTTCAAAGGATTCTCTCATGAGCTTCACTTTCCATTAAAGTACTTCCCTCAGAAGGGTTTTGGACCAGAGCGGTTGTCTTCAACCCAGTAGACAATTAGACGTGTGCTCCGACTAAGACCTGCAAAACCTTCATCAACAGAAGCCAAATGAAGCAACCAGCTCTCTGGCATCCAGCAAACAAAGCTGCGTACACAAACAAAAGACTGATGAATAAAACAGGTGACACGTAGAGGGTTTAGAGGGGGGTTGAGTTGGGTATTGGGACCTTTCATCCAGCAGCAAATGGTGGCCTTTGTTAATGAATTCAATTTAATGTTTACTGTTCTTGAAGCTCTCCTGCCTCATATCCTGGCAGACTGCTTACTAACAAGACTGAAAGTCTGGCATTACGGCGTGTGGCTAAACAGGTCCCCCAGGGAGAGCAGCTTTTCTCTCTCTCTCCCAATCCCTCTTTCTCCCTCCTCTGGCCTTGTATTAAAATACCTGCTCAGCGAATCGCTCCTCTTTTCTCCATCTCACACACACACACACACACATACAATGGGCAGAGAGAGCCACCAGCAGGACTTTTCTTCCTTCGGTGGCACACACTGACAGTTTTATCTACTTTACTAACTGCCTTTGCATGTCTAGAATGAATAATTGACCGATTTCAATGTGCACAGGACGCTCGCTCATTTAAAAGCACAGAGATATGAAATAATAATGACTTGCAAACTCACCGGCGTCATCTAATTTCTGTAATTGTGTGCCAGCTGAATGGAGCTTGATTTTTATTTTTTTTTTGCACTTGTTTTCATAGTAAAAGTGTTCATATAACCATGCACGGCCCTGATTTATTTCTCTCTGCCTGTCTGCGGTGCTGTACTAATATTTATAGCTGTATATGCGTGTATCATTATAGATACAGGGGCTGATAAATTAGTTTGCTGATGACTGTTTTATATCACAAATCATCAGAACATTACAGCCTGCTAATGCAAATCCTCTCTCTCACTTTCTCTCTCTCTCTCTCTCTCCCCCTCTCTCACCGGCAGTGTGGCGGAGCAGGACCACAGCATTTTAATAATGGTCATTTGTGCGATTATTCCGAAGCATCGGCGGCGCGGAGGAAAGAGGATTTCTCATCGCCTCCTGCCCGCGCATCTGCGGCATTACTCAGTGTGAGCTATTGCAGGAGAGCTCATTGCTCTCAAAAATCAAAGTTAAATGGGTCATCTATCATCTGAATTTGTGTCTGGCTGACTTGTCTGAACATCACAATGATTTATGGCTTGAATTGGAGAAGTCAACCATGCATGTTTCTTAGTTTATCGTTTTATGCTGCCTTCAATTAAACCTCTATAAACAGGATGATGGCTTTACAACGTTGTCCGGCAATAAGGGCGATGAAGGTTTTGCATAAACGTGTAGCTTTCAGCCTTCTAATAATCCGATGACTTTTGTGTTTGGATTTGGGGACATCTATTTTAGTAGTTTTATTTATATATATATATATATATATATATATATATATATATATATATATATATCAAGCAGTTCATGAAATATATGAGAAGCTAATAGGTTTTAGATGCTGTATACTGAAAAATGCAGTAGATTAAATGAGATTATTATTAAAAATCATAAATAATCTGGTTTTCCCTCTGATTTGTTTATTTTTCTGACTCCATTAGCACATGTTTATTGTAAATTTGTTGTAAATTGATGCATATTGCATTTTAAATCATTCATTCATCAATTTTCCTTTGGCTTAGTCCCTTTATTAATCAGGGGTTGCCACAGTGGAATGAACCGCCAACTTATCCTGCATAAGTTTTACAAAGTGGATGCCCTTCCCACTGCAACCTAGTACACCCATGCACTATGGCCAATTTAGTTTATTCAATTCACCTACAGCGCATGTCTTCGAAGGAAACCCACGCAAACATGTGACAGTGCTAACACTGAGCCACCGTGTCACCACCTTTTAAATCAGACTTAATGTATTAGATTTTGTCATCATTTATTCACCATTTACGTTGTTCTAAACATATACCATTTTTTTAAAAATTACTTTCTATAGAATCCAAGCTATTTCTGCCCCACTAAAAGTCTGCTCACACAAAACTCTCACGGTTCTGAATGTTCATTAAGTTATCCCCAAAACAAAATAAACTCGCAATTTACTCCAAGTCTTCTAAAATAGACCCACGATCTTTATATGATGAACAGATTTTTTTTTTCTTTTATTCACAGATACTGATTAGTTGACTGGTCAATAAACACATCTGTCTTGTGCATGATCTACTGAACTATATATATATATATATATATATATATATTTTTTTTTTATTTATGTTTTAACTGACCTCTTTTCTTGATTTTCTGCACAAATCGTATTGAATTCAATTGTGCAGAAACATTACTTATCATGTAAGCGTGATGCTGAAGATGGAGCACAAATGCCTCAGTAGACCAAAAACATATTCACTATTTGTGATTTGCAAAAAAAAAAAAAAAAAAAAAACACCTAGAAGACTTAGAGAATAATTACATAAATACATTTATTATTCAGGTAAATATTAGACTAATAAATTTGATTGTGTTTCTTTCATAAAATGCCATTATTGTTAATAAGCGTATTCTGCTGTAATAAAGTAAATGCTGCATTCTTGCATGCCATACATTCTATCTAACCTAATTCCAGACTATTTTGTTTTCACTTTAAATTTTACAGTTATACAATCTGACAAAATCTAAAACTGCTCATTCAATTCTGTTTCATCTTTGTTTGGATAATAATTCAAATCACATGCTTGTCATTTTGACTTTTAAATAAAATTTTACTCATATTTTTAACACTCTGTGGTAGGGCTGCACATTATATATCGTTTAGTATCGATATCGCAACATGTGCATCCCTAATAGTCACATCGCAAGATATGCAATGCTGAGTTGACTTTGCAGTGTACAGTATTTTTTATATTTAAATATTCAAAACCATAAAGCAGGCACTGTTTATCTCACTTTTAACTTTACTTCGTTTCATTCATCTATGCTCGTAGTTTGTCTATTACATTGTAGACATGATTCTCTCCCCTACAGAATCATCCCAATCAATCAAAATGAATAATTTGATAACACTTTAAGGTTTATTCTCACTATTAACTAATTGCTTATTAGCATGCATGTTGTTGAGATATTGGCTGCTTATTAGTACTTATAATTAGCGCCAGACAGAATCTGCGGACATTTTGTGCTATTTCTGCTGAGAATTTTGTAGAAATTCTGTAGAAGTATGCGGAATGATTTTTAGATTATCATAACTAAAAACTGAAATGAAAAATATGAAATAAAAAATATTCCCTGTTTTACATTTATTGAATGTTTACAATGCAAATCCAATTGAATCCACTTATTTGGTAAAGAAAACAAGTCTCTCATATAATATATCTACTACAAGACAGAAAATCTTACTTTACAAACTGTACTGTAAATAAATCAAATGAACATTGTCATATTAATCAATAATATTACTAAAATTATTTTAAAACTAAATAAATATACATTTACACACGTTTATACAAGTAAATAAACTCAATCATGGACTAAAAATCTGCGGATTTCTGCACACGCAGATTCCATGTGGGCCTAGTTATACTCTACATATTCTGCATGATCTTAATCTACATCCCTAACCCAATACCTAAACTACCCTAATATCAAATTTTAAAAATATTAATAAGGAGCAAATTAGGAGTTTATTGAAGCAAAAGTCATACTAAATGGTTTGCTAATAGTGAGAATTGAACTTTAAATTAAAGTGTGACTATAAATTCTTTCCAAATAGTGCTATTCAATCATTTGGAGAAATTCATCGCCGAAAAATAAAATATTTCAACGTCCGATTTTTCCAATATCGTGCAGCCCTACTATATGATATCAACCATACTTACAAAACAATCCTCAAACATGCCATGTGACATTAAGAATAAACCTCATTGGCTCTCACACATCAAGCAAGCATGATTAATTTTCTGAGCTTTAATGCCATTGTTATTGTTTGTTTTTGTGTGAATAAAAGCCTAAAATAAATAAAGCAATCATGTATTTTAAGAAGACTTGAATGAAGCTTGAAACTTTTATTTAGAAATGTTTCTCATTTTTTAACTTACATGTGTTTTGGATAAACAGACTTTCAGTAGACGGACAGAATGGATTTGATTCAAAATATCTTTGTTGGCATTCCAGAGATAAACAAAAATATTATGTGTTTGGAATAATATAATGGTAAGGCATGATACTTTTTTATTTTGTGGGAAAATAACTCTTTAAAATCATTTTGTTTTAAAGTCATTGTTTCGTAATTATGCAAATTAAGAAATGTGTCTTTATTTAAGAATGTTTAGATATCCAGCGAGCCAAAAACACTGAAGAAGAGCATAATTTTGTGCACCGTGTGTTGCTGCAATGAAAGAAGACTCATGTCGCTTTGGCCATTTTTCATTAACTAAATCCTGTAATTTGATCATTTTGTGATTCTCATGACACTGTAATGTCATTAAGGCACGATCTTGATTATTCCCCGCTTGCATCAACAACCAAATGCCACCTTAATGATCTGCCGTTTGCTTATTGTATTCTGCTTATTATTTCCCATTTCTCATTATTGCCATCATTTTTCTAGATAAAAGTGCATGCAAAAATTCAATTTTCCAAGCCTGGAATCCAGGGGCGATAACATGTTTGCTGATTAGAACCTGAATATATGGAATCTAACATGGCAGTTGAAGAGTAAATGGTTTTTGCGCGAGCATATGTGTGTGTGTGCTTATGTTTCGCCAGGGAATCATCCTGTTTCTTGTGTTCATTGTGTTTCCTGTGCGTATCTAGACTCATCCTTGAGATATTGATATGTGTTGTGTGTTCCTGTTTAATGCAGGCGGTTTTGTTTGAGCTTTATTTATATCTTTATTATACGCAGCAATAGTGTAACTGGCGTGTTTATTGACAAAGGTATACCTAGGGATAAACCAGACTGAAAGGCCCAATTACCTGTGTTCATCATTACAGGTTTGAGGCTGTAGAAAACAAGCTTTGATTCTTTGTTAAGAAGGTTTTATTTCTGTCAAGAAACATGTTTAAATAAACCCCCCTGTTCTGTATTCAACCTTTAAAACAAGCGTGCTAACCATAATGGGCCACGAAATGCAGCTTTTGTTTCTTTTTGAGAAGCTTAAGAAGGCTTCTTGCTCTTTGGGAACACATGGATGGAAAGAAATGGCACAAGGTTATTAGAAAAATTTAGAAGAGGAACTGATTTAATTTTCACAACCAGGGAAAGTGTAAGGACCTTGGCATTGGCTGAAGAGGGTGAAATTAATCAGTGCTATCTGTAGTGAGCGCTAGTTAATCACAGGCCTCAGCATTTTATTAACAAAATGATATATCTGCTGCAAATTACCATATCAGGGAAACTTGCTCCCCCACCCCATGCTTCTCACATTTTGTCATTTGAAACGGAACCTTGATTAACAACATTTTAGTCGAGGCTTTGCTGTGTTGAGAGAGAGAGAATGTGTGATGCAAATGACCCCCCCCCCCAAAAAAAAAAAAAAAAAAGAAGTGCATGTATTGTATCAGGGTCTTGTCCTATGGCTCCAAGCAGCCAGTTTTTATGAAACTGTGTTATGTTTAGTCAGTCTTTGCACTTGGTGCTTGTTTGAGGAACAGCTGAAAATCAGTATCCAGCCTTCTAACATGTATTGGTGCTGCTAGCGAAATTAAAATATTAAATTCTCCAAAATAGCCCCTCTTTGAATAATTTTTTTCATTTTTAAATGTTTCCCAAACAATGTTTAACAGAGCAAGGACATTTTCACAGTATGTCTGATAATATTTTTTCTTCTGGAGAAAATCTTATTTGTTTTATTTTGGCTAGAATGAAAGCAGTTTTTAATTTTTTAAGAAACATTTTAAGGTCAAAATTATTAGCCCTTTTAAGCAATGTTTTTTTGATAGTGTACAGAACAAACCATCGTTATACAATACATGCCTAATTACCCTAACCTGACTAGTTACCCTAATTAACCTAGTTAAGCCTTTAAATGTCACTTTAAGCTGTATAGAAGTGTCTCGAAAAATATCTAGTCAAATATCATTTACTCTCATCATGGCAAAGATAAAATAAATCAGTAATTAGAAATGAGTTATTAAAACTATTATGTTTAGAAATGTGTTGAAAAAAAATCTTCTCTCAGTTAAGCAGAAATTGGGGGAAATTGGGGCTAATAATTTAGGGGGGCTAATAATTCTGACTTCAACTGTATACACATCAGACTACAGGGTAGGAACTTCCAGTTCACTTTACTAAAAGGACTTTTCATTCGCACTTGAAAACTTCACCTTCTTATCTGCTATGTGTACAGTTAATGTGGTTTGCCACAGGGTTCTGTTTTAGGCCCTGTGTTTGTTCTCCCCGTATGTGCTTCAGTTATTCCATATATTTTCATAAGCATTACATTTTACATCATTGTAATGCTGTCGATAAAATCCAATTGGAAAATGTCTCCATACGGTGCATCTAAATGCACCAATATCCTTTCTAAAATGTTGTGCTCTATTACTAAATAAATAGACAACCCTGACAAGCGGTTCCCTTTTTCTAATATCTAGCCCTGAATATCACCTGTAACCATAGTGACAGTGACTAAAGTAAATATCAATTGTGGCAGGCCAGACGACATCCTACTCTGTTGCAAATTCTTAATGGACAGTGGCTTTGAAAATGTTTTATTGATTTTGTACAAGCCACATATGTATGGAAGTTAATTGAAATCTGAATCTAATCAACTCAAGACCTTGCCAATGTGAAACTAATATGTAAAATAATTACCCAGCCCTAGTATTTAGCACTTTAAAACAGGACACACAATTAATTCTGCTGATGTGTGAATGCCATATATTGGATGTGTAATGCATATTTAATGATTATAATAATATTTTTCTTAAAGAGCCCCTATTATGGGTTTTTGAAAATGACCTTCCATGCAGTGTGTAACACATCAAGTGAATGAAAACATCCAGCTGAGGTTTAAATCTGAAAGTTTGCCGTGTTTAAAACCATTGATTCTTTAATGAAATAGTCGACTTAATGAATCGGGTCAAGTTTGGATAAGCTTGAACACGTCGACGTCGATACAGTACATCACCAAATATGAAGTGCCGGTTCCGGTAAAACGTGAACGCTATTTTCACTTTAGACACTAGCGGAGCGTGAGGGATTCACGAGACTGATCATGATATGAAGATGACGATCACTGACAGAAGGGTTAAAGTAAATTTTTACAACAATACCACAGTATAGCCAAACTAGGGCTGTGTTTGTTTCTGTCATTTTTCAGATTTTTGATACAATACACAGCAACGCTGGATTCATCACTCGTTTGCTATTAAAGGAAGGAGCAGCAGAGACTATTATTTATGGGACTTGTCAGTAACTGTTACAGTTCATATGGACCAGTTTCTTCTTCCTCCAGATCATAACATGTAAGTGTAATTAAAATTGTTGCCTCGTTTTCTGTAGTTTGCAAAATATGTGTTTAATAGTGTGTTGTAACTTGTAATTGCTCTGCGTGGCTTGTAATCACATATCTATTATAACCTTGTTAAAAACATGACACGTGCCTCTTCCTTTACCAATTTAAATATGTGTCTGAACTCGCGATCCTCTGCCGTTTGTCTTTGCTATGGCCACCATCAGCTGTTCTTTACACACGCGGCGTGGTCAATTTTCGAAGTAGTTCAACATTTCCCACTGTGTGGATTAATACTAAATGTGTGTGATTGTTATTATTTGGGGTTAGTGTTAAGAATAGAGTAATATACTGGTGTTTAACTGCATTGCTTTATTGCATTCCTGCATTGGGCTCTCACATACTCTGTGTGCTACTTCATAGCTGTGGTGGGCGTTTTTCTCTGTCTCACGCTGAACGCAGTCGACCAATTACAACAGATTGGGTCCTCAGACCAATCAGCGCAGATTAGCTTCGTGCTAAGGAGGGGTTTGGGAACAAATGAATCGCTGAACAAATCATATGTTGTCATAATTAGGTAAACGTTGGGATAATTAGATAAAAATAAATGCATATTATAAGACAATGAAAGTGTTTTTGATATTGCCTGCATATCAGCCTTTTGTTAGAGACCCCAAAACCAAAATATGATCTTTTATAATGCAAAAAAAGAGGCTTTTTAAACTATCACTCATGAAGGACTTTCATCCTTTTCCATTTTGACCGTTAGTTTCTCTTAATATGTGACCATGTGAAAAATAAAACTCCATCTGTGAAAGTGATGAAAAATATTAACTTAGATTTACTAGCTCAATCACTGCCAAAAGACGGAACCCCCACCTTTCCCCCACTTCACTCATCCTGCTCATTTTCACACATTTAGACCAATTGTTCCTGCATTGCCGGTCCATGCTGGGATGGAGGTGTGTTTGAACAACCTTTGCATGAGTTTTTTTTTTTTTTAACAACTCTGTCAGAATAGACTACAAAAAAAAGAAGAAGAAAAAAGAAAAGTCAGGTTTCAGTGTGTGTTTGTAGTTGGAACCACCGAATTGTGGCTGCTTGCCCAGATGTATGTTCATTCTCATGGGAAGGCAACAGGAAAGAGAAACTAAAAAATCATCAGCCTTTAAATTTCATGCATCACAATTCATGTGTCTGTGAACACTGTATGTGCCGGTCCTTCCTAGATAAATAAATAGCAGATGGTCTACAGATCATAGAGAATGGTTGTTGCATGTGTAATATGCTTCCGTCTCCCATCCTGCTTCTATGATCTGTCTGTATTGTTTTTCACACTCTTCCTTTGCTCTGCAGTTATAGCATATAGAGTATTTTACATTACCACCAAGGTTGATGTAATGTCGTTATTTAGGGGTTTATATTGTTTGCAAGATGTTTGAAGTGTTAGGCTCATTTAAATATTGTATTGCCATTCTGTAAACACACGCGCAAAGACAAAACAAACAAAAAGCATCACTCACCCTTTGCAAATAATTAATTTTGGGATATGTGACTGTCATGATTTTTAATTGGTGAATAATAATCATTTCAATAATTATTTTATCAACAGATTATTAGTATTATTTATTTATTTAATTTTTAAACTGTTATTCCACACACTACCTAGTGTTCTCTCACTGTATGCAATTTTAAGGTTATGAAAACCAATGTATTGACTGTGTGTAAATGTTAAAGAAATCATAAAAAGAAAGAAAGAAAGAAAGAAAGAACGACCTGATTTTTGATAACATGGCTTTTCAAGCTTGTTCTTATTATTATAATAATTATTAGTAGTATTAATATTATTTTTGTCAATTCATTAATTAATTTATTTGACTGTATATTGGTTAATAATTGTTCACAAACAAAAAAGAAAAAAGACTAATAAACAGTGAAACGATTGATTTGAACAGCGTAATGATCCTTTGAACAGTGAAGCGATTCACTTGAACAGTGTAACGATTTATTTGATTTGAAAGTATGAATATTGAATTCTAACCTGTATTTTGAGTTGAGTTGATTTACTTATTTTTGATTTATTTCTTTTCATTTTTTGCTTACATTTGATCAGAGGTGGAAAGAATACTGAAAAAAATCATACTTAGGTAAAAGTATTATTGCTTGCCCAAAAATGCAGTGGAAGTAGAGTAAAAGTATTTATTGTAAATACTACTCAAAGTATGAATAGACCTTTCAAAAGTACTCAAGAATAGTGAGTAGTGAGTAATCCGCTGTAAAAAGCGGATACATGCATTTACATGTAATTTGTAGATGTGTGTAAACGTAACATTCTGTAGTGCATTTAGTTATTGCCTAGCAGGCACACAACATCATAAGACGTTAATATTAGGTTAGATTTAGGTTGTGACTTCAAATGACCAAAATTTTATGTCTGGCCAGCATCTAAGGACAACATTATTTTGATGTCCAAAATCGACGTCAAATGACATTGATGTTTGGTTGATTTTAGGTTGTGTTAAAAAGAGACCAAAATTCAACGTTGAGTCAACATCCTAAACCAACATCATATTGACGTCAAATACTGACATTTATTCGTCAGGTATTGCAACCAAAATCCAACATCTTGAAGACGTCATAGTGGTAACGCTTGCATAACGTCAAGCTGTAACATCATTAGACGTTGATATTTGGTTGATTTTAGGTTGGACACTGACGGCCTCACTCACCTGTCGGCCTGACGTTGAGTTCTGATGTCAACCCGATTTTCATTTCCAAACAAAATGCAACGTCCCCACGACGTTGGGGTACAAGGTCAATCTGACGTCTGATGTCTTGTGTCTGCTGGGAGTTTAAGGCCATTTCGGTTATCATACAGTAAACATCCGTCAACCTCCCATCATGACATGCATCTAAATCTCTGCGTCAATGCGTGTAAAAAATTTTTTACATCTGCTTGGACACTTTTAATGCTTCCAAACAGTTTGCTGCAATTATAAATCGCCCATGTCTTGAGGTTCATTATGATGCGATTTACCTTCTATGTGTGGTTTAATTGGACAGGAATCACAGGAAAAAATATTGACTACAAAGTATTTTTATCATAATTTATTGTTTTTGTTTTGTTTATTTTGAAAGATTAGTTTATTTTATCAAAAGTGGTTAAAGCTCCCATATTTTCTTGATTCCCACTTTGTTTAAATTGTACATATTGAGTTGACGTTTATCTGTGAAAAGAAAAAAAGAGAAAATCATTTATTTTCATTAACAGAGTATTTCATTATAACTGAACTTACATAGATATTGAACAGAAAACTACAAACATAACATTTTCATTCATTCATTCATTCATTCATTTTTTTTGGCTTAGTCCCTTTATTAATCTAGGGGAGGCACAGTGGAATGAACCGGCAACTATTTCAGCATATGTTTTTTCGGAACAGCTGTCCTTCCAGCTGCAACCCATCACCGAAAAACACCCATTCATTCTCATTCACACATAGACATTATGAAAAATTTAGCTTACCCAATTCACCTAAAACACATGTCTTTGGACTTGTGGGGGAAACTGGAGCACCCGGAGGAAACCTGCGCATACACAGGGAAAACATGCAAACTCCTCACAGAAATGCCAACTGGCCCTGCTGAAGCTCAAACCAGCGACCTTTTTGCTGTGAGGCGACACCCTGTGCCACCACACCGCCCCCCAAAACAGTTTCCTAATTATATAAATTAAATTAAATTGAAGAAAAACTGATTTTGTGTTTGATCATTCACTCTCATGCTGTGCTGCTTTTCTCTCTCCAGTAGCCTTTCCTGCTCTTCTGATCAATTGTCCCACATTGAAAAATACGCCAGTGCAACGCATTAAACCGTACATACTACAATCAATTGTCACATATTAAAATTAGACATCAGAATTTTTCTCCACATCCCTGCACTCGAAGAAGCCAGACTAGAATGAAAGGGAGTCAAAAGTGTTTTAATGGAGCAGCTTTTGCAGACACACAGGCAGTAGACTCTTCCCATACCTTCTCTAAAGGAAGCAAATACCTTTCCTCCTCGCGCACAGGGCCTTTGATCACTGCCTGTTGTTATATGTAATGATTTTGCTGGCATCTGTAGTACAGGCCAGGAACGAGAGTGGCTCTAGTTCATTATAATAGGCTCATTGCTGCCATGCTTGTATCAAGCCCCTTATTGACATCATTCAGTAATGTGTGATTTATTTTATTTGCTCATTTTCTGTAGTTGCATGGGGAGCTTGCGCTTTCAAGGCCTTTGAGGAAGCCTCTCATCTCCAAATGTCAAAGTGCTCCCTGTGCACACGTGCGAGGCACACGAACACACACACATGCTCCATTTGCATATGAGTGGGGTTTTTGGTGGCATGCCAGGGCTTGACTGAAGAAGACATCAGAGATGAAACTGAGTGGTTTTTCCCACCTGGAGCTAGCACTGATTAGCCCCAGAGCAAAGAGGGGAGGAGGCCGACATGAGCAGCTGTGAAATTACAACCTGCTTAATTTAATTACCCGTGCTAATTAATTCATATCTACAGCCAAAGGAAAAGGACTTGAGTAAAGAAGTCATTAGCCTAATTACTTAATTAATTGTCTGTGGCGCCGTCCCATTTGAGCTGCGTCTTCATTATCTGATGTTTGGCCTTGGCACCAGTTTAGGATGTTTGATGAAATCTGGTCCCGGTGATAATTTCTCCCTGTCACGCTTTCGTAATGAGAGGTGCGGAGGCTCCATATGGCCGTGTTTGCGCTCGAGTACCCGTTGAGAATGTCACTTGCTGATACTAAATCACCCAGCTTGAGAGAATATGTTTGGTTGTGTTGCACTCAACGTGCCTGTGGTTTCATTTCGACTTCTGTTATGCATGTCTGTGATTACATTTGCTAGCTTCAGTAGCTGTGTTTCCATCCACCTATTTTTATGCACATTTTGGAGCATGATAGGACAGCATTAATGGACAAACCAGTGGATGGCAATATTGTAAAACATCTGAAATGTTGTTTTGGTCATTCTAAAATCCTTTAGCCAAATTCTGTCATCAAATTGGTTTGAAATTATTACCTCCCAGAACTGTTTTGGTCTCACGCCTCCATCGCCACCTCGTATTCACTGTGTTTCAACTTCATCTTCTGAGGCACAGGTTTTAACATATTTTATTATACGACAGGATATTCAATTTTCCTCTTTGATATTTGGCGCCAGTTTAATAGAAAGGGACGATTTTATTCTCTACGACTGATTTTTGTTTTATGCAATATTCTAGTTTTAAACATAAATCAAATGTACATCTTTGGATAGAATCATAGCTAGTGATGTTTATTTTTGGTGTGATTGTCTACAGCAGGGGTGCACAAACTAATGCTATGTCCCAATTCGCATACTTATACTACGCTTTAAAAGTATGTACTTTTTTGTGAAGGAAAAATATATACTTTTGAGTGTGTAACAGAAGAGTATGCAACTCTTGGACATACTACTTCCTCGTTAACAGATATTTATGTTGCTAGGTTAAGAGCCCTGTCCACACATCATCCACATTTCTGTCATATATAATTTCCTACCTTATTGGAGAAGCAGCAGCAGGTTAATCTCCCATTCACGAGTCTTTCATGCAGAGATATCTCCTCAGGCCTTTGGATAATTATGCATTCAGACGTTAATGTCCAAACACGTCTTTATATAAGTTCAGTATTGTTGTTGGAGATGAAATAAAACACAGAAAATGTGATTTAAATATTTTCCAGTTGGCTAGATATTAATTAACAGTCATCTAAACATCTTTACCGAAGCCTCTCTACTTTACGATTGATCTCGTGCATCTATCATGTTTGTAGTTCATTTACACTTTTCACCCGCATTTGCAGTTCTAATCAAATTGACGTCCAATGCGAAATGTGCTTTGGGCAATATCATAGGTTAGAGTATGGACGCTTCTACACTTAAAATTTTTACCGGAAATAGTAAACCATCAGGGAACCTTTGGCATTTCACCTTTTTAACATACTACGATTGGGACATTCTAATTCTATTTTCAAATACTATTTAGGACAGATAGTATTGACCTTATTCTGCAATGCGGAAGTGCGATTGTTTAAGAACTTCCGATTCAGTCGCCTCTGGGAGAAATGATTAGGAAACATAAACGACAGAAAACAATCAAACTACTCACTCTACAAACAAGTGTTTTGCATGACTATACATAAAAAGTAGAATAAGAAAATAAGAAAAGATCAGTTTGCAACATCAAGCAGCATAACGAGCTATATTTAATGTCTAATAATGAATGGAAGTTAATGAGACCGGAAGTCTCGAGCCAAAAGATTCAAATGGCTGCACCCACTGGTACACGGAGAATAAGGTGAATATGGACTGGGATGCAGCATCAGTGTCCTGCAGAGTTTAGCTCCAACCCAAATTAGGCACACCTTGAATCAGCTAATCAAGCCAGTACTAGTCAAACTATAAGCTTCCAGCAGGTGTGTTGAGGCAAGTTTGAGCTTAACTCTGCAGGACACCAGCCCTCCAGGACAGTTTGGGGCACCCCTGGTCTATAGGATCCCAAATAAAGACTATTTGACACTTTATATCTTTGTGTATGTTTTGTATAACTGATGTCAGAGGGTGCCAGTCTGTACCATCCTTGTTAGCACAATCACCTCCCATGTGAGAGGCGGCTGCTGGAATCCAGCTCAGACCAAGCTACAGTTGTTACATAGGTGCAGTGACCCGGGTGAGAGGGAGGTTTGGAGGGAGGTTAATGGGAGCTGTTCAAGTAAACCTAGCTTGCCTTGCCTTGTAGAGGCATTGATGCTAGAGGCTACAGTCATCAGTGTATTTGTAAATATGGCCGCCCAGTTTGAATCCCACATGGTGCTGGTGTTTTTTGAACAGGCTTGGTCAGAAACTTGCTTAGCCCCAACACATCCCCAAGAATTTCCCAATGATTTTCCTTTTTTTTTTCTTTTTTTATCAACTTCACTTTATTAACATTGTACAATGAACATTTAAGAAACCCTCCGCTTTTTTGTTTTGAAAATAGGCTAATTTTACAACTTCCCTTGAGTTAAACAGTTTAATCTTACCAATTTTGAATCCATTCAGCTGATCTCCGGGTTTGTGGGAGCACATTTAGCTTAGCTTAGCATAGATCATTGAATTAGATTAGACTATTAGCATCTCACTCAAAAATGACCAAAGAGTTCTGACGTATTACACAATGTAAGAACTGAAGGGTCAAGCTTTAAATAGGAAAATTATTGAAACTCTGTTCATTTTTGAGTGAGATGCTAATTGTCTAATCCAATTCAATGATTCAGACCTACAAAAAAGTCTCTAATATGTAGCCTATGAACAGTTGACAGTATAGAGGAGCAATCAATTACTGTAGGTGTGCTTAGGTAGAGTGTGAATTAGCTTTCCTTTTTAGCTTATTAAACATTTAATCTGTTTGCATTGTTCTTTATTTTAAGGATAATATTTCACCAAATCAACACAATCACAATGGATTTCAAATCAAAGAAAAGACCGCAAAATCAGACATTTTTCAGAACAGCTCAGATGAGAACAATAATCAAAGTCAACAATAATCTCAGTCAGAGGCAAAGCTGCTGTATAAAAAAAGATGGCTGAATTTGCATGCGTAGGTGTTCATTACTTTCAGTTTCATTCTTTTTTTAAAGCACCCCCTCTGAAAGAATTAAAAACATAACAAGTGGAGCTGCCTTTAGGTCACATTGCCATGACCAAGATGGGACTGAGGCCAGCATTGTATGCCAGAGATGCTACTTCAAATCCTGTTCACAGTGGTGCGATTAAAACTGTTGGGATTTACATTAGTGTCATGGCTGGGAAGGCAGTGAGGTTTAGGTGGTGAGTGTAACAGAGGCCTGCTAGTAAGAACTGTAACTAAAACTTTTCCCTCCCATTCCAGTACAGTAGTGCCTTTTTTATCATCCGTTAGTGCTCTGGTCTACCATGATGGCTTCAAATCCTACTATTTGTGCTGCAATTATGGCTAGAGGGGTTAGATTGGTGGCATAACTCAGATAGGAGTATAAGATGTAGGGGGGTTAGTATAACAGTGGCTATACCGTATATGATAATGAAACGTTATTTCACCCATTTTTATTTTCCCAAAAGTTATCTATGTCTACAAACTATTAAATGTGCTTATTAAATGTGTATATTTTACCTTATAATTTGATGCAGGCACCAGAATAGGATGTCTAATCTTTAGACCCACATTCATTTCGTGGTGCCTAAATTAGGTTTAAAATGATATATTTTATTAATGAATTTATTTATGGCTACAACTAAGCAGCGTATTGGCTATAATTGTCTTTGAAACAAACAATGCATTGTTTTGATAGCACCGTCAAGCCCATTGTTAACCTTCAGGGGGAATTTGCATACAAATGTCTTACTTACAGCCGCCTCTGCATGTTAATTAAAATAAAAAAAGATTGCACACATCCAGCAATCTTCTTTGTTTGTCTAAATGTTAAAATCGACAGATACATTTCCATTTATCCATTTGCTACATGGCAAGAAAATATCATAATGTCATTTCACGAATGGGGAGGATATGTTTATCGTATACATTTAATCTGTTTGCATTGTTCTCCAGTTTAAGAATAATATTTCACCGTGCCTCGGCGGAGAATAACCCCACCGCACTCTCATTTAGGACGTTAGCATACGATATTGAATTGGGTATATTATTATCCTGAGAACATTTGGCTAACTGCACTTTTACGACCACTGTGTTGGGATCTCGGGTGAAAACGGGAGTGGCGAGGGATGTTTTACGCTGCTGTGGTGACTTAAGCAATTGGATAGAAATTGATTGAGAGCGTTTGTCCGGAGAAGGTCTGGTTCGGGAAAAGCTAGATATAGGGCTTAATAACCGAGGCTTTGGTTCCAGTGTCAGCTCAGATTATATTATATATTCAAGTGATACCTAGTGTTTGTGCTGAAAGCTAAAAAGCTTTCCCCTCCTGTTCTAACACACCACTGGCTGTGGTTTCTGGGAAAGCATTATGTTTGTCATTTATAGACTCTATAGATGTGCTTGAATGATCCTCATTTTTATACACTTAAACATATGGAGCTAATAGGTTGTCAGTGTGTTCAATTGAATTATGTCTATTAATAGACAAACACATAAATGTACAAAACAAGCATGTGCACTGGAACATGTTGAATCAGATTGCAATGATTGCATTTTGGCTGTACACCGTTTCATTTTCTTGTGTTATCTCCATCTTATACAATAAATAATAAAGGTTTTCATTATTTACATCTTGTAAAATCTATTTATTTATTTTTTAATTCCTTTTTAAAGGAACGGTTTATCCATAATCATAAATATATTAATTTACTCACTCTCAAGCCATTCTAGGTGTACATGCCTTTCTTTTATCAAATGAGCATAGTCTGTGTTTTATTAAATACTGTCCAGGATCTTCTCAGCTTTGTAATGGCAGTAATTTTTCTTTGGATGGCCTTTAAAGCTTGTAAAAGAGTACATACAACTGCAGTTTGTATGAATCCCTTCTGAACCAAAGTCAGAAATAAAGGTAGAAAAGCTGTCAAAAGCTGGGGTGGTACCTTTAAGTATACCAAAAGTGTTCCTTTTGTAAAGGTACCAACCCAGTGACAGCTTTTGTAGCTTTATTTCTGAGTAAAGTTTTTAAATGATCTTTAAATTGGTAAGAACTATGAAGTAGGTATAGTCAAAGACTATAGAATACACAAGACATGTCACTCATATTGTTGTGAATCGGGAAAAGTGTAACAGTCAATATGGCGAATAAAGCCTGCCTTCTAGTACAGGAGCCAATCGTCGATCACCATATGGTAAATAAAGCCCACTTTCTGGTACAGGAGCCAATCATCAATTGTTATGGAATGCCAATACTCAGGAGGTGGGGCTCGGATTAGACGTTTCTGCAGATTTTGTTTGATTTGAACGTTTAGAAATTAAACTAAAGAGACTGTTGTTTAATTCTGTTGGTGACTCCAAATTCATTCGTAAGCTTGGCAAGCAGTTTTGGAGAATTTGATGCTTCCCCATTCAAACAGAATGCCCGAGAATACTGCCCGAGAGGTGTTTCAAAGATGACCGCCGAGTTAAATGACTTGCCTTAAAGGGACTTTGATACAGTGGAAGATAAGGCTGTAAATTCTCACCTTGGCTTTCATATGGAGTCATGTGGAGAAGTAGGGGTGGGCGATTAATTGAAAAGTAATAAAAATCAACAATCAGAACTTATAATCGATCAAAATTTTCCAGGTCGATTTAAAAAACTTATTGGGTTTTACAGTACTCAGTTGGTTTGAGATCTCTTCATTTATCGGGTTTTACTGTTCTCAAATTGCTTCGTTTACTCAAATAGATTAAGTTGACAGTACTCATTTGGAATAGTTTTTGAACTTAAATGGTTTGTTGCAAACAGTTTGAGTTGCCTTAACTTTTTGGGTTTTACAGTGTACCAAAGATGGTAAAATAAGGTAACTACATGTTGCAATTATGCGCAGCGCAAGCTCTGTGATTGGTCGGCTTTGTATCAGTAATGTGTGTGGGCGGGGCCAAGAGCCGCAGGACAGGAGCAACCCATTGGATCGATTGTTTACAAGTGACGAGTCCCGTGACGGACCTTCAAATGTATAATTTTGTTTTGTGTTTACCTTATGATTAAAGTTGTTGCACGTCCACCAAGGCTGATTTATACTTTTGCAGCCACTTTGCAGCCACATCTGATCTCAGTCAAATAGGATGATTGACCCATTTTAGGGCCTTACTTTGGACTTTATTGATTGAAAGCTGCGCCAGAGATGCCTTGAGACGGCATATTTTTCATTATATTAAAATTATTTACATTAATATATTTGTTTACAGAAGATGCAAGAAATGCAATGCTTAAAATATTATTTACAGGATATACAAGAGGTATTTTATTTTAAAAAGATGCTGCTTATTTTCAACATTTAATATGAACAGCACTGAAAATAATTAATTTTGTTTCCAAAAGTTATATATTTTATAAGAAAAAGTGACTTTTTGTAGGCAATGTGTGTTTTAATTTCAGTTGTTCAACGATGATGTTCAAATAATAATAATAGATAGTGTGTGTTTCCTTTGTTATTATTAAAATTATTGTAATTATATTATTAATTATTATTAATTATTTAATTATTATTATTACAATTATTTTAAAATTAAGTAATGCACTCTTCATTCAAAAATCTCTGACTTAACAAAACTTGTCAGAGACCTATGAAGGCAAACACAAAATAAATAAATAAAATAATCGTTCATTAATCGTAATCGAGTTAAAATGTTCAATTAATCGAGATTTTGATTTTAGGCCAAATCGCCCAGCCCTATGGAGAAGTGATATGGATTACGTTTATGATGAATGGGTGGACTACTTAGAGCTTTAATAGCTATATTTACTGATGCACAACACATGTGATGGTTTATGGGTGAGTAAATTACTGATTAATTATGTTTTTTTAAGTAAAGCGGGCCTCAGTTTTCAGTTTCTCAGGTCTCTTTTTTTTTTAAAATCATGTCAGTTGTTTTGAAAGCGTGGCCAAATTCTGTGACATTAAACATCATTCAGTTTTTAGGATTCTGCAATACAGTTTAGTG
This sequence comes from Danio aesculapii, assembly GCF_903798145.1. NCBI lineage: Eukaryota > Metazoa > Chordata > Actinopteri > Cypriniformes > Danionidae > Danio > Danio aesculapii. The sequence continues at coordinate 18,750,097 of NC_079458.1, forward strand.
GATTCTAAATTAAATCTGCATTGCAGAAATCAAGGAAAACCTCATTCAAATATGCATATTGACTCTCTGCTGTTGGTGCAATCATATAATAAACACTCTCTATTCACCACAGTGAAGCTTTTCTGGTAACTCTGAGTGAATACATGCTTTTTTACAGTGTGCTTGTTTGTTGCTCAACTGCCTGTTTTGTGTGCATTCTAGCAGGCTTTCCTTTAGCACATGCTTGTGAAATTAAATTTTGACCTTGACGACCTCTTTGGCCTCTGTAAGCCCAGGTGCATGAATGGGCTTTATAGAAGCTGCCATTGTTGCCTTAGTATTTACTCAAAAGGCTGTGAAGAGGAACAACATGGAGACGTCAATGGTTTAATTATTTCGAAGGCTGATGCTTTATGCTACGCCAATGCAGGAAGGTTATTATTAATGATAAGCTGGGTCAAAGATGAATTGTATTTACCTCTACGGCGAATCTGTGAATTGTGTGACCACACGGACAATAAACTCTGCTAAGGTTGTTCCTCTGAAAGTCTCTTTTCAAGTTTTTAATCTCTGTTACAGAGATTCACGCACCTTTTTCTGTCCTTTAAAACTCTCGCCTCGCTGTTGAAATGTCCTTGGTAAATCGTTTTATTTCATAAAGTCCAGATGGTTTTGAACAAAGTATAACTAGCACATTGTCCCTTTTCTATCTCGTTAAAATCTGGAGTGTAGGAAGAGCTTTGGCCAATCAGGGATTAATGCGGGCCGGTTTCACAGTCAGGAGATTCAATACCGGACTGAATGGGACATCCAGGCCCAGCAAAAAAATCTCCTGGGGGACTTTGATTGGCAAAATAATTAGCTTATTATGTCCTTTCCAGATAGGTCCTTTTCTCTAGCCAAAGCCTTCTGAAATAATATTTAGGTTTAAGCCCTCATTTCACATTTAGCAATTTGATATTCTATTTGGAGCGCTTCCGTTCAGCGGGGGTCAATTGAGACCTCAGAAATTATAAAATGAAGTTTTCATCATCTGATTTGTCGGGCTCTCGCTGTCATGCCTTACGCACAAGTAGGATCCTAAATGGTTATCAATTTCCCCCATTGAGTCAGAAGAAGCATGACATTTACTGTTCTTTCCACCAGACCATTTTAACAGGCTTTGCTTCTGTCTTGGAGATTTCTTTGGAAATTAAGATTGAATGAAAGCAATGAATAGGGAGCAGCTTAAATTGAATATACAAAAATGTTTTTTATTTAAATTCCTCTCATTAATTAGAATGTGTACTTTAGGATTTGCCAAGAGTCCTTTAAATAATAAATGTCAATTAAAAAATGATAGACAGATTATGTGTTTAACTATAATATAAAAATAACATTGCCTTGTCTCAAAACTGCTTTTGCGAGAAGTTGCAGATACTTTCCTCCACCACAGATCAGAATCAGAATCAGAATCAGTTTTATTGCCAAGTGTGCTTCACACACACAAGGAATTTGTTTTGGCTACAGAAGCTTCCAGTGTACATAGTGACAACACAAAATAATAACAAAACAAAAAAATAAAATAAAATAATAATAAAAAAAAAAAAAAAAAAAATGATGAACATTAAACAGATGCGGTTAGTGAAGAAACCTGGATGTTGAGTTGTATGTACAGATTGTTATAAATATACAGGTTATAAGGTGCTGTGTACAAGTGCGAATGTAGAGAGTATTGCATTGTATATTGATATAAGGTGCTGTGTAACAAGTGCGTATGAGAAAGTATTGCACATATTTATTGCACAATAGGGGAATATTTAACTGTTCATAAGGTAGACAGCCTGAGGAAAGAAACTTTTCCTGTGTCTGGCTGTTTTTGTTCGAACAGGAAGTGTGCTGGGTGTGAGGCGTCCAGAGTGATTTTGCGAGCCCTTTTACTCACTCTGGAAGAGTACAGTTCTTGAAGTGTAGGAAGGGTTGTGCCAGTGATTCGTTCAGCAGTCCGGACTATTCGCTGTAGTCTACGGAGGTCAGTTTTGGCAGCTGAGCCGAACCAGACGGTGATTGAAGTGCAGAGGATGGATTGGATGACAGCTGAGTAGAACTGTACGAGTAGCTCCTGTGGCAGGTTGAACTTCCTCAGCTGACGAAGGAAGTACAGTCTCTGCTGGGCTTTCTTCACAATAGAGTCCATACGAATGTCCCACTTCAGATCCTGAGAGATGGTGGTGCCCAGGAACCTGAATGACTCTACTGCAGCCACAGTGCTGTTCATGATGGTGAGTGGGGGGAGTGCAGGGGGGTTTCTCCTGAAGTCCACTATCATCTCCACTGTTTTTAGCGTGTTCAGCTCCAGGTTGTTGTATCTGCACCATAACGCCAGCCGCTCCACCTCCTGTCTGTATGCAGACTCGTCACCGTTCTGGATGAGGCCGATAACAGTAGTGTCGTCTGCAAACTTAATGAGTTTGATGGAGGGGTCTTTTGCAGTGCAGTCGTTGGTGTACAGGGAGAAGAGCAGTGGAGAAAGAACACATCCCTGGGGGGCACCAGTGCTGATGGTGCGGCTGTCGGATGTGATTTTGCCCATTCTGACTAGCTGTTGTCTAGCTGTCAGAAAGCTGGTGATCCATTGACAGACAGAGCTAGGAACAGAGAGCTGGGCCAGTTTGTACTCAAGCAGTGATGGGACGATGGTGTTAAAGGCAGAACTGAAGTCCACAAACAGAATCCTTGCGTAGTTCCCTGGTTTGTCCAGATGTTGTAGGGTATAGTGCAGTCCCATGTTGACTGCATCATCCACAGACCGGTTTGCTCTATAGGCGAACTGCAGGGGGTCCAGCAGGGGTCCAGTGATGTCCTTCATCACTGATTCGCATCTGCAGCTGACCGTCTGAATGTCTATTTATTTATTTACAGTTTAAAGATTTTGTTGAACATGAAGAAAATACGGTGGCCAAGAGAGTTTACGTGCTTCAATTTAATAAAACAACTGCAATTACAAAAAACAACTGTTTGACAGCACACGTACTGCAAATCCATATATGCAACACATATGCATAAAAAACTGCGCTGTATTTTCCCACAGTGCAAACAAATTAATGAAACATGCTGCATTTTCTCAAAACACAAACAATTTATGAAAATGCACTGCATTATCTCACAATACAAAAAGACTGAAACACAACGGAAATGTTTTAAGGGGACCCAAAAATGTGATGGACGCCACTGTGCCGTGACTATTGCTCAGTGAAGTTGTAGGTGATCTTTGAAAGATGTGCTTTTGTTTGTTTGTTTTAACATCCCGATTCCCTTGTCTTTAGTATTTATTAGCCTAAATAACCATAACCTAAATAGCCAGGTCCATCACATTTTAGGGTCTGCTTGAAACATTTACTTTGTGTTGTGAGAAAATGTGGGGCTGCACGGTGGCGCAGTGGGTAGCACGTTCGCCTCACAGCAAGAAGATCGCTGGTTTGAGCCTTTTGTCAGTTGGTGTTTCTTTGTGGAGTTTGCATGTTCTCCCCGTGTTTAGTGGGTTTCTTCTGGGTGCTCCGGTTTCCCCTTAGTCCAAAGACATGTGATAAAGGTGAATTGGGTAAGCTAAATTGGCCGTAGTGTATGTGTGTGAATGAGTGTGTATAGATGTTTCCCAGTGATGGGTTGCAGCTAGAAGGGCATCCGCTGCACAAAACATATGCTGGATAAGTTGGCGGTGCATTCCGCTGTGGCGACCCCAGATTAATAAAGGGACTAAGCCTGAATAAATGTGAGAAAATGCAGCGCGTTTTCGTAGAATGTTTGCATTGTGAGATAATGCAGCGTGTTTAATTAATTTGTTTGCGTTCTGTAAAAATGCAGCATGTTTTTTTTTTTTAAATGTGTTTGTGTTGTGACAATTTGCAGCAAGTGTGTTGTCAGACAGATGAAGATCTTTTCTCAGTTAGCACTGTCACCTCACTGCAAGAAGATCGCTGGTTTAAGTCCCGACTGAACCAATTGGCATTTCTGTGTGGAGTTTGTATGCTCTCTCCATGTTCGTGTGGGATTCCTCCAGGTGTCAAAGACGTGGTATAAGTGAAGTGGATGAACTAATTTGAACATAGTGTATGAGTGTGTGTGAATGTGAGGGTGTACCGTATGAGTGTTTCACAGTACTGGGTTGCGGCTACAAAGGCATCATTTTAATACATGGATTGTGAGAATAAGAAATATTTCTAAATACCTGTTTACCAATGTGGACAACAAAAAGTATATGGCATATATTATATATCTTATTATTGTTTTGTTTGTTTGTTTGTTGTGCATGTATGCCTGTATGTATGCATGTGCTGTTTGTTTGATTACTTTTCCCCTCTAGAATATGATATGCCAGAAGGCAGCTGTGTAGATCTGGCAAGCTCGACTGTTCCGCTCAGGAGTACAGTAGATGATTATAGGCACACCTCCAAGCCCAAACCGTCAGCTCACAATGTGAACAAAACATTTTAACCGCTGAGGTTTGTTTCTGCACACCTTTCCTTTCTATTCTCCCAAGCAATGCTCCCACACTCTTTTAACAGCAACTCTTTCCGACCTCCATTCACTGGCACAATGCACTGCGACCTTCCTCAACAAACCAGACACACACACACACAACAAACTTCACAGTCTAGAGCTCCACTGAGGCTATGTGTACAAAAGCGTGTTTTCTTTTTAAAACACACAACTTTACTACGGTTATGCTTGGCATCCACACTACTTTGAGACTTTTAAAAATGGTCCTAATTTTCATTATACTGGATCCCTCCTATAGCATTTAACAAAAAGAAATAGTGTGTTCCAAATTAGCCTGGATGGTTTTGGTACACTGCAAAAAAAGATTTTTGCTACTTGTACTACGTATTTGAAATTAACTGAATCAACACAATTCTTGATGTTTTTTGTAACCACTTAATTGTTTTATGTTTAATCAACTGAAATCTGCAAAAATAATTAAGTTAACTTTTACTTCAGTGTAGAAATTTGAAGTTCACATTAGTACAGGTAAACGGCTAAATTTTTTCACAGCATGTTTCATGTTGGATGTGAATTTAGGACTACAAAATATTTTTAAAACTACAAAAATGGCAGACACGCACTATTTCTGATGAGATTCTTCAGTTAAAGGGGTTTGAATTCATATAATATACATTATTAATATTAATATCTAATCCTGTTAAAACTCTTTTATTTTATGTTTTCCTCATTATCTTCAACATATAACTAATATAATAATAATAATAATAATAATAATAATAATAATAATAATAATAATAATAATAATAATAATAATAATAATAATTCTTTATTTATTTAGGGCTTTACACATAGGGGGGAATCTCCTCATCCATCACCAGTGTGCGCATCCACCTGGCATTTTGCACCACCACACAGAGGCTGATTGGTAGAGAGGAGATAGAGTGATTAAACCAATTGTGATATGGGGATGATTAAGAGGCCATGATGGAAAGAGGCCAGTGGGCAGATTTGGCCAGGATGCCAGGGTGAAACCCCTACTCTTTTTCGAATGACATCCTGGGATTTTTAATGACCACAGAGAGTCGGAACCTCGGTTTAACGTCTCATCCGTAAGACGGCGCTCACTGAGCAGTATAGAGTCCCCATCACCATACTGGGGCATTAGGACCCACACAGACCACAGGTTGGGCGCCCCCTGCTGGCCTCACTAACACCACTTCCGAAAGCAACCTAGCTTTCCCATGTGGTATCCCATCCAGGTACTGACCAGGCGCAGCCCTGCTTAGCTTCAGTGGGCGACTGAAGTGGGTGAGAGTTGCAGAGAGCTAGCTGCCGGCTGTATTATGTAATATGCATCAACTTTTGAATGCGTCATTATGCAAACATAATAGATTTTATTTGCATGCAACATCTGCGAATGGCATATTAATGTGCTAATTCATCTATAATATGGTAGGAAGTTAATTATAAAAGATACATGGATGATGTGATGAGATGACTTACAGGGTAAGTGACTGAGCCACAGAGCTGTTTGTTAATGAGGTAGTTTTTCCCAAAGCTTGCCTACTGCTTTTTTACACACTCAAAAATATATACTTTTTCTTAACAACAAGAGTACATACTTTCTGGTGAATCTACTACCTGATTGGCTCTTCTGCATCATTGTGTTTCTGTGATTGGCCAAACCCTGATCACATGACATTTATGCTTAGTTGGTCAAGTAATTCTGCAACTTCTTCACACAAAAGTGGTTTTGGACACTGCGCAGTTGTTTTTATTCTATAAATGCAAGTCATTAATCTTTCTTTCATTTACATTTTTATCATGTAAATTATTCTTGCTGATGTATCCTAGTGTACACATTCTAATTAATGAGAGTAATTTAAACAAAAACATTTTTGTAATTTTATTTTACGCTGCTCCTGTTCATTGCTTTCATTCAATCTTAATTTCCAAAGAAATCTACAAGACAGAAGCAAAGCCTGTTAAAATGGTCTGGTGGAAAGAACATGCTCAAATTCAAAGAGTCCATGACATCCACTTTTTTTTTTAACATTTACTTTAAAAAAATGGTCAAAATGAAAGGGTTTTGTTCCTGAAATGTGACTTCAATACTAGATGACGTATATTGTTTATATAAGAATGGGTCTTTCATTTGATTATATAGTTTTTTACTTGTACTATATAGTTACTTACATTTTCCTTTTTTCTTTCTCAATACACATAAAGTATTTGCTGCTTACTTAAAGGGATAGTTCCCCTAAAAATAGTACAATTCTGTCATAATTTACTTATTCTTGACTTGAGTCAAACTTGTTTGTTTCCTTAAACACAATGGGAGATATACTAGTAATGTTAGAAAAAACAGCCAATGACCTCCACATATGTTTTTGTTCCTACTTTTTTCCAACATTCTTCAAAATATCTTCAAAATAACTGGTTTTGTGTTAAATAGCAGACAGAAATTATTATTATTTTTTTTTACAAATAATTTAAAAGCCTTTTATATGTTTAAAATGAATACTCCTCAATGGTGTTTTCTAAAATAATTGTACTGTATATAGACTTTGATTTTATATCTACTTCCAGCATATGACTTGTGAGTTTGACCATGCAGCATCGATAAAGATACCTTTTCTGAAACAATAAAACTGCCAGTATGGACGAGGATCATTTTATTAAAACAAAAAAACAAAAAAAAAACACACAAGTGTAAAGATAGCCTGAGAGAAAATGTGCAGAGAGCAAAGTCAAAAACCTTCTTTTCAAAGAAACACAAAGAAAGAAGAAGCAGTTTCCAAAGTGACATTAGCACTTTCTTGTCCATCAGTCACGAGACATGTTGATGAAACCTGAGGTAAAAATTACAGAGCTTTCCGTTTGAAGCTCTTTCAAGAATGGCTCTAATTGCCTCTTGTGGATTGAGATGTTTAATTGGCTTGTGCTTGTGTTTTACCTTGAAAGACAGTGTGTGCTGTGCTGGTGAGTTCATTTATTGTCTATATGTTTGTTTTAGCAGACAAGATGTGTTCAAAACCTGAATATATTTGGTTGTAATCATATTATTTGCCAATTTATAATATAATGCTCATTTTGTTTCCAGCATTTAATTTTTTTTTAACTATTTAAGTTATACTTTTTAAAATGTATTTTATCATTGTAATTAAAAAAGATTTAATTTCTTTTGTCCTAAATGGAAATATTGTTTTAATTATGAATAAATTTCTGTTTCTTATACACATTTATTCCTGTCAGTTACATTATTGTTATTGCTGAATTATCCATATTTTTTCAAGCTTCTGTCGTAAAATGAAGAATTTTGCAAAATGCTATTTGTTTGTTATTTTTTTGTTTTTATTAAGTGGTATTCATATTATATTATATTATATTATATTATATTATATTATATTATATTATATTATATTATATTATATTATATTATATTATATTATATATTTTTTCTATTATTTATTTATTTATAATTATTTATTTTTTTTATTTTTATTTATTATTTATTTGTTCCTAAATCTACTAAAATGTAAATCTACTAAATCTTAAATTTACAAAAAATTTTGGTTCAGCATAAAATTAATAAATTTTACAGGATAACAGACCTGTCTTGTCATTAGATATCATGTGGACCTGAGTGGGGGGATTTTTTCACAATTTTACAATGGTACTCTGAATCTATGCTGACTAGATCCATTCAGCAGTTACAGTGTGTGTGTGTGTGTGTGCGTGTGTGTGTGTGTGTGTGTGTGTGTGTGAGGAGCAGACTGTAAAAACTCCCTCACATGTCCCAGAATGCCCCAGAATGTTCTCTGGAGTCTCTGTCTGCTGCTGAAGCTCCTGAGGCGCATCTGCTCTGTCTGAACAAAATCTCTGTCTGCCTCATGACACTGCAGAATCACACCACTTTAATGCACTTTCTGCTGAAACACAGAGATCTGAGCGAGATCTCCAAGACAAAAGCATTTATGAATTTAACAGTTCTTATTAATATTTAGGTAAATTGGGCAATCCAATGTGTTCTTGCAGCATGTACTTGTATACAGTATGTAAGAAATTGGATACAATACTAAATGCATCATTATAAGTTGATATGTAGTTGTTTTCTTTTATCGATTTAATTATGAAAATAATAGGAACAAATATTGATTTATTTTTGTTTGTTTAGTGAACTAATTTGTTGATTTTATAGATGTTTCTTTTATTTTAAGAATGAAATGTTTTTTTAGTTGTATGGTTTTAGATTTAAATAAAGATTACTACATATTATCTAATCTACATATTTGGGAATAATCCCTTTATAATGCTTATTTTCTATTTTATTATGATGTGAATAATAATAATAATAATAATAATAATAATAATAATAATAATAATAATAATATATTATTATAATTATTTTTATTAGATTTTTTTCCATTCCAGTGAGAATCTTTAAAAAAATAATGAAATGATTTATTATTATTATTATTGTCATAATTTATTTAAATGTTTATTAGGATCTCACTTGAATGGAAAAAAAATCTCAATAAATTTCCCAATTTCCCCAAAATATGTGTATAATAATAATAATAATAATAATAATAATAATAATAATAATAATAATAATAATAATAATAATAATAAGGTGTTATTATTATTATTATTTAATTGATCTTTTCTTTGCATTCAAGTGAGAATCTAATAAATATATTATAATAATAATAAATTATTATTATTGATATTTTCTTTGCATTCAAGTGAGAATATAAAAATAAATAAATAATAATATAATAATAATATAAATATTAATAATAAAATCATTATTTATTTATTAGTTTAATATTTTTTTAGATCCTCAGTTGAATGGAAAAAAATCTCAATAAAATAATGATAATGTTGATAATAATAATGATAATAATAAAATAAGTATTATTTATTTATTATTATAATTATTTTATTTCTCACTTGAATGAAAACATCTTTTTTCCACCTTTATTTATTTACTTATTTGTTTGTTTATTTGAAAACCTCAACACAACTTTTAGTTATTCTTTGATGTTTTCTTGTTTGCACCCTTCTTCAATATTTGCTAAAATGACATAAATTAGTATCAACACAAGTACTATTTATATCTAAAGAAAAAGAAACTGTACTTCTTAACAGCAATGACCCATCTTTGCTCACACAATTCTCTATTTACATTACATAACAGCTCACAACAGAAACTATAAAGTCTTTCTCTTAAATAATCATCATGTTCAATCTTCTCTCCTCACCATAATGAAACGTCGGCCATTTTGCCCTCTCGCAGCACTGACAGACTGATAGCCGTATGTTTTCTGACAGCGATTTAAAAGGCAGTCTTTGTTGCAAATACAAATCCTGAAACATGTATTAGTAACAGAGTTTCTCCAGCAGCTCCCACAAGTGTTGTTTGTAATGGACAGAGCGAAACGCGCAGCTTTAATCTCGCATTCAGCACAGATGCGCTTGTCATTGCCGCAGACTTAAAAGAGCCAGGTGTTCAAAATCACTCATTGTTGTCAAAGACGGTTTGGGCTTTTAGCTTTCGGAAGAAGCCGTTCTCCGAGTCGAAGGCGTTTGAAAGCTGATTTTTCCTCTGTAAACTCTGTTTCCCCAGAATTCCCCAGTCTGCTTGCTATCTTTAAAAACAGTCTGGCTTTTGTGTTTTGACAGTGATGGGGAATTTACTCATGGGTTATTTGTCAACATGCTCTACATGTGTAAACTAGAATGAGCTTTCCTTAATCTGAGCGCCTCAAAACTTTTTTTTTCCCCTCTTCTCTTGACTATTTGCTGCAGTTTTGAGTTTATTATATTTTATGACATGTTTAAATTTTTTATTATTTATTTACTTTATGTGATACTGTAAATACCTTTGCTCAATGTTTTGTATTATTTAAAGTAATGGCATCTAAATTAATATTTTTATCAGGTTCAATTTTATTATACCGCACAAAATATTAATACACCTAGTGAAAATGAAACGGATTTTGCTTTACGCTAAAAATATACAGTAAGTCAGAATTATTAGCCCCCCTTTGTTTTTTTTTTTCTTTTTTTTTTTAATATTTCCTAAATGATGTTTGACAGAGTAAGGATAAAAGCCGTATAGAATAAAAGCAGTTTAAATTTTTTAAAAAACATTTTAAGGTTAAAATTATTAGCCCCTTTAAGCTAAATTTTTTTCGATAGTCTACAGAACAAACCATCGTTATACAATAACTTGCCTAATTACCCTAACCTGCCTAGTTAACCTAATTAACCTAGTTAAGCCTTTAAATGTCACTTTCAGCTGTATAGAAGTAAAAAATGTATAGCCTTGAGAAATATCTAGTAAAACATTATTTACTGTCATTATGGCAAAGAGAAAATAAATCAGTTATTAGAAACGAGTTATCAAAACTATCATGTTTAGAAATGTGTTGAAAAAAATCTTCTCTCCGTTAAACAAAAATTAGGGAAAAAAATAAACAGGGGGGCTAATATTTCTGACTACAACTGTATATTTATTGGATATACTAAATTTTTTAAGAGATTGAGATAGATTAAGAGATTTTTAAATAATTTATATGATCTGAATTCATTTATTCATTAATTTTCTTTTCGGCTCAGTCCCTTTATTAATCTGTGGTCGCCACAGCGGAATGAACCGCCAACTTTTCCGGTACATGTTTTTACGCAGCAGATGCCCTTCCAGCCGCAACCCATCTCTGGGAAACATCCATACACACTCACTCACACTCATACACTACGGACAATTTAGCCCACTTAATTCACCTGTACCGCATGTCTTTGGACTGTGGGGGAAACCGGAGCACCCAGAGGAAACCCAGGCAAATGCAGGGAGAACATGGAAACTCCACATAGAAACACCAACCGACCCAGCCAAGGCTCGAACCAGCGACCTTCTTGCTGTGAGGTGACAGCACTACCTACTGCGCCACTGCGTCACCATGATCTAAATTTAAAGAAACAAATTGAGTTGAACATTACAAAATGTAATTTGTTTGTTTAAATTAAGCCTCTATACAGTAAATTGTTTGCAACCACTTACCTTAAAAAATTGTAAATCCAGTGAATAATTTTTTTTGGTGTACAATTCATTTTAAAGTAATATAAAAACATGTTTTTATTTCATTACAGCATAAAACAAATAATATATGTATTTATTACTGGTAGTATTTTTGCAACGATGTGTGAGATGGAGTTTAAATCTGGAATAAACGTTTCTAGAATCTTTTACTGGAAAAACTATTACTGTAAATACATTTTCCATTCATTTTGCACTTTAAAAAATGTCCAAATAGTCATTTTTTTTTGGGTTTTCGCAAGCTATCTCTCTCTCTGTCATTTGAGTTTTGTTGTTTCGGTCATATTAAATCAGATTTTATGTTGTATTAAGATAAATACAATTTTGATGTTACCACTTAATCCGCCTTTCGGATGCAATGTAAAACCAAGGTCCTGACTCTCTGTGGTCATTAAAAATCCCATGGCACTGTAAAGAGTAGGGATGTAACCCGCGTCCTGGCCAAATTCCCTCTATCGGCCCCTAACCATCATGGCCTACCAATCCTCTACATCCACTGAATTGGCTCTATCACTGTCTCTCCACTCCACTTATAGCTGGTGTGTGGTGAGCGCACTGGCGCCGTTGTCCTGTGGCTGCCATCGCATCATCCAAGTTGTTGCTGTACACTGGTGGTGGTGTGGAGAGATGATAAATGCATGATAAATGCACTATAGAAATACACACTTTACATTAGATTACATTACATTACTTGAAGGACATTTTTGCTTATCTGACTGAAACATTATCCAATGACCAGTGTCCAAACCACAAAATATTATAGACATTATTAGAAGCACTGGTCAAACATTATTTTGGTATCAATTGCCATCATTTGTAAAACTTTAAGGTAACTAAAAGTATGTTTAAAAAAATAAACATACATGGTGTCTCAGTGGTTAGCACTGTCGCCTCACAGCAAGAAGGTCGCTGGTTGGCGCCTCAGCTGGGTCAGTTGGTGTTTCTGTGTGGAGTTTGCATGTTCTTCCCGTGTCAGCGTGGATTTCCTCCGGGTGCTCCGGTTTCCCCCACAGTCCAAAGACATGCATTATAAGTGAATTGAGGGAACTAAATTGTAGGTGTGAGAGAGTGTATGGGTGTTTCCCAGTACTGGGTTGTGGCTGAAAAGGCATCCACTATGTAAAACATATGCTGGAATTTTTTCCGCTGTGGTTACCTCTGATAAATCCGAGACTAAGCTGAAGGAAAATGAATGAATATATAATATTTGGTATAAACTAATTTCTTTTTGACTTATTTCTATTCAGTAGAATTTTTGACTCATTTCTATTTATTTGAATTTTTGACTCATTTCTATTCATTTGAACTCATTTTAGGCAAACAGAACCCAAAGCAAAATTAATTTTGAACCAATGATATCAAATAAATTTCAATTGAAATACCTTGGTAATAAACTTACACAAGGTGGTACCCTCAAAACCTTAAATTGAAGTCATCTAAATCTTCAAACTAAGTGAAGATTAAGCTCTAAGATGTCTTTTGCTTGAATCAGCTAAGATTATGTTTATTGCCAACATTATTTCATCTTAATAAATACCACATAAAATATGCTAGGAATTGCACATACACTATCAAGGTTACACAACACAATTTATATCCCAACACAATCAGATTAAGTTCAATTACTATTTTATTTTATCTTCAAATTTGAGTGGATTGAACATAAAATAAACTAAAAGATCAAAAAAATGTAAGAATTATGTTGATTGACTTGTTTAAACAAGTAGCTTGAATAAGCAGCATAAATCTAGATATTTTTTTTTGAGTGTGTATTAATTAATAATGTCAGTGTCAGTTTCAGCTCAGCTTTAGCAACTTCAGAGTTGTGCCAACATGCAGCATGTGCTCCAAAAAAACTCAGCAATGCCATTTATTTTCTTATAAAGCCAAAACCAGGAACGGCCTGCATCCACAGAGAGTTTGTGGAGAGTAAATGAAGGACTTTTGCTTCATTTGAATGTCATTTAGAGCCGAGATGTGAAATACTGAATTTAACGTTTTATGACTTCCATTGAATAATAAATGAGAACATTAAGGAAGCATACTAATGATGAATATAATTGGCTTTGGGTTTTTCCTTTAAGCACTTTTTTTGTGCAGATTTTTCCTCCACCGGTGCATGATGGGATAACTCATTTAGAGTGGCCAAACATTTTGCCCTTGAGAAAACAGAAGTCATCTGATTTTAGCCAACTGTTAAAGTTCCTCGGCTCACCTGATCAGATTTAATATTTCACTCATTATCTATTCAGCTTCTCGGTGGGGTCTTTGCTTTAATATTAATCACTAATTTAAGATCAGAATGCAATCACAAAAGCAAGGTCCAGTTAATAAATAATGATGATCTTTAATAGTTAATCGCTGTCAGAAGGGATAAATATCAGGATGGACAATGAGTAATTTGCAATCAGATCAATATGAATGTGTTTTCTCCCTCACATTAGATTGTGCTCTTCATGTGAAGCTCACAGCGTGCATGATCTTCATTTACCCAGTGTTTGTGGATATCATATTTATTGCAACACATTCTAGCTTCCACATATTCACATTTTGATACTTGGTCAGTTTTTTACATGTAGGGAATGTTCACTTCTTTGCACATGTGTAGTCTACATAAGGAAAAATACATGACAAGGTGTTGAATTATTAGAATAATAATGCACATCCAGGTGGTGATGCAGGTTGGCCATCACACTGTGAGTGAATTGTACAAACCCACTGTACATGGACATTTGTAATCTATCTATCTGCATACCTCTGATTATTAATAGGATTGTACATATGTAATATGTAGATATATTCATTTATTGTAAATCTCTGTTCATAGTTAACACAACCTGAATATAATGTTCACATCCATCTGTAAATATCACTATAGTTTTTCTATAACTGCACGTTATAACTTGTATCTATATCCTGCACTTGCTGCTATTGCACTCCTGGTTAGACCTAAACTGCATTTCGTTGCCTTGTACTTGTACAATTCAATTATTTTCTAATCATTCAATGAATCAGATTCACTTATTCTGCTTATATTATGGTTACCACACCTAAAGATATTGTTCAGATGTTGTATTTCAAGACATTTGTCTTTTTTTTCTCTCAGTCAGCTCATGTGTGTCTTTCTATTTGCAAATCATTCTCTTGTAGCAAGCTTAAAAATATTGGTTGAAAATATTGTGGCCGAAGCCATCAAACTGACAACATACAGTTTGCAGAAGCATGTGGTCAGACTTCAATTGAAGGTTACCAAAACAAACATTATTTTATTTTTCCCAGTGAATTAAAATGGACATGTTAATAGTTCACTCAAAGAAAAAAAAACATTCATTCATTCATTCATTCATTTTCTTTTCGGCTCAGTCCCTTTATTAATTAGGGGTCGCAAAAGCAAAATGAACCGCCAACTTATCCAGCATATGTTTTACACAGCGGATGCCCTTCCAGCCACAACCCAACACTTGCATTCACACACATACACTACAGCCAATTTAGCTTATTCAATTCACCTATACTGCATGTCTTTGGACTGTGGGGGAAACCAGAGCACCCGAAGGAAACTCACGTGAAAGGAAACTCGCATTCCACACAGGAATGCCAACTGACCCAGCTGGGGAAAAAAAACAATGTGCGCTAGCAAAATAAAGATTGTACATTTTGATTTCAGACAGACTTTAAAGTTGCTAGAACATTCCGCAAAGGTTCTTTACATTTTATAAATGCTCTTCACACTAAGAAAAA
Source organism: Danio aesculapii (assembly GCF_903798145.1). Classification (NCBI taxonomy): domain Eukaryota; kingdom Metazoa; phylum Chordata; class Actinopteri; order Cypriniformes; family Danionidae; genus Danio; species Danio aesculapii. The sequence goes on from NC_079458.1 coordinate 18,765,404, forward strand.
GTGATTTGGGCCCTCTAAGTAGGGCTGCACGATTAATCGAAAAAAGATCTCGATTCGACCCTACACACGATCTAAATTTAGCTTTTCTACGATTCTGCCATTATATTTTCAAGGTCAGGAGAGAAGCGTAGGCGGACGCACAAGTCCTCACAGCAACATGGACACCTCCAAATGGCATTAAAAGTGTCACATACTGTATTTATAAGGTATAATTTACCCAAAAATGTCATTTCTGTCTTAATGTAATGAGAAGACACACATAAGCCCACCAGTGATGTCTACTTTAGTGAACAGAACCTGCATAGGCTGTGAAAAACAATTATTAAAGTTGTAAATAACGTTCAGTTTGTTGCACAGAGCAATTATTTGAGAGCCTTGCGGGAAGTATAATTTGCATATGTGTGTTTTTTGTCCTCAAAATGACGGCAGCTATGAAATTAGTGCACTTGGCACTAATTGGTGAAACCGAAAGTGCGCACATCATTTAAATGATCATATCGTAATTTAGAGTTATGAATATGGCAAGCATTACATATGTTATTCTTTCATAGTGAACACAAAGTGTTGTGCATGAGAATAAATGTTTACTGGGTCAGTATAATACTCTAAGCTATATAATGCTGAATATAATGCAAGAGGAAATCTGATAATGACAAATGTCTCATTTTACCAGTGAAAAAATGGTCTAATAATGTTGTCAATGACAGATTGCAAGCATGTCTCAAACATAATAATTAAACTTTATAATTATGAATAGTTGTATTCTGATGTCATCACTTTATTGTGAATTAACCAACAGGAGATATTTTATGTCTGTTCAAATCCACCAATCCAGGTCAATTCAAAATTTAGCATTTTAACCAACAGTAGACCTACACATAGACCTAATATTATTGTTGTTATCCCATATGTTTCAGAATAACAATATTAATGGTCTACTCAAATCAGCCTCTATTTTACATCTACAGAATCGGGAGAAAATCGTGATCTTGATTTTAAGCAAATAAAAGCATGAATCTCATTTTAGTCAGAATCGTGCGGCCCTACTTCTAAGGCGTACATTAATTTCAGGAACTTTTATTTGTAAGAGTCACTTTGTTCTCATGCTGGTTTTACACTATGTGACCTTCTAACGCTAACATCTTTTTTTTGCTTCATTTTTATTAACCTCACCACCTTAACTTGAAAGGATTGAAATGTTGATTTTAAGAGAATTTAATTTCTCTCTCATTCTCTCTTTCTCTCTCAGTTGCAGGCCAGCAAGGAGAACGTTAATATCCCAAGCTTAAAAGTCAGCTTGCTCAAGTCCAAATTACAGGAAAAGACAGAACAATCTCAACAGCTGCAAGATCAAATTCTCAAGCAGCGGGAGGCTTTAAGTAGGGCAAGCCAAACTCTCAAAGACACCAGGAAAGCAGCTGGCAAGAAGGTAAAAAGAGTGACTTTCTCTCTTCTCTCGCTCGCTCTCGTCCCTTCCTTACGAAAAAAAAGAAGCGTCTGAACATCTTTCCTCCCCTGTGATGCTGAATTCCCAGGTTGTGTTGTTTAGAAGTCTATTACACAAATTTTACAGTGTCTTATCTAAATTTCACCATTCAGAGACAGCTTGTATTTGTGTTGGCGTGCACTGAAACGCAGACGTTACCGTATTTTTGTAATCACAGAGGACTGGCTTTGTGTAGAAAGAAAACAGCGTAGCTCTGTCAAATCCTAACTGGCAAAGGATTCGGTATTTTAAGTGTTTTCTCAACAGAGCAAAGCTGTCGTCTTATTTTTTCCCCTCTAAATGAATATCAGATGAAGACGGGTGGAAATGTCCAAGTGTGAAGCTTCACATGGGTTAACCTAATTTTCCCTGAGACCAAGTAGATGTACGTTTAATTCCTCGGCTGCGCAAACAAGCGTCCGTTTAACCTCTCGACCTCTGCGAATAAATATATGTATAGGCAAACATAAGGGCCTGCCGATGGGTTTCAATTAAACTCGGCCACTTTTATCTTGCTTAGGCAAACAAAACAGACGTTAAGTTCTGCACGGGTCCCGTTACGCTTTCCACATCTGGTTCTGTTTCGCTTCTCTCTGATCTCATATGTTGAACTACTGTAACTTCGCCACTGTCTGTTTCCTGTTGGAAAAAGGGGAGAGGAGGAGGGAAAAAATGCATCGAACAATAATAGCTTTTGTTCCAGAGAAGTTCCTCCGTTAGCGCAGCTGAACAAATAGCATTAATAGTTTGGTTTGAACCAACTCCTCCCTTCGCCGTTGTCTGATATTTATGCTTTCAGCAAGAGTTTCGTTTTGATTTCTCAGGCTTGGTTTCTTTGGATTTGTTTGAACAGATCGTTCTTATTTCTTTCTTTCTTTTTATGAGCGCTAGGAAATTAATAAGATGTCAAAGACAACAAAACCCAGTGTTTTACTTGCTCGACCTTGCACTCCATTAGAGAGGAGACACGGGGAAGATCATTTGTCCACTTGAAGTTAGTGAACATCAGAGGAGAGAGAAAATAACTGAGGCCTCTGCAATGGAGATCCTGAGGCGTTCAATCCTGCTCATGTTACCCGTCAGCCCCTGCTGCTCACAGGCCAGAGTGACGTACAAGAAGCCTTCTTTTTCTTCTTATGCTGTGTTCACACCAGATGCGGAATGTATGAATAAATCATGCTATTTGTGCATAAATAGATGCATAAACATTTTGAGTTTACTCACTTCGTTCAAGTCTCAAATTCACTTCACAATAGGCAGGGCTGGGCTTCTATCTGCCTGATGACACTAGCTTTATTGCTAAATCGCTAACATAGATTTTATTGAGAAAGTAGTTGTGTTTGTTTGCTTTTTGAAGGCTTAAAAGCAGCGTATATATTTGTTTGGGGCTATGTATGAGTCTACTAGATCCTGATTTCAGAGGTGCACCCAGCTCTGTAAGTTCATCAACTCCTCCAGAAACTATACCTGTATGATGGCTGCTTTTAGCAGTGCTTCAGACTTAGCCGAGCCCAGTTTGATGAACTGTTGTCCATTGTTGGTTTTCCTCTTGGGACACCAACAACAGGTGCTATGTCATAATCACGACCCTTCAAGACAAAGCTCCTGATTGGTTAACGTGATGCGAATGTCCGCTGAAGTTCAGATTTTTTCAACTCGAGGGATTCGCGCAAATTAGCTGATATGCACAAACCAGCTGATATGCGCAAACCGCTTAATCCACGCAGCTTCATTTGTGCGAATTGCATAATTCGTGCTGCCTCATTTGCGCGTATCTCGCCACAGGATGTCTATTCACGTCTTTGCATTGACTTAACATGTAATTCACTCACGTTTGATGCTTCATATCTTGTGTGAACGCAGCATTATGATCATTCGGGTATCAAAGTATCAAAATGCAAAACTATTATTTGCTATGCTTGGCATTTACAGAGTTAATTTTCATACTTTTTAATTTTACAATTTTTAATTTAGTCAACTTTAAAAATAGTTCATATTTTGCTATTTTCTACCTTTTTAAAAAAGTTTACTTTTTTACTTTTAAATTTGAACTATTATTTGTTTTTTATGCACTAAATTTGTACATTTTTATATACACTACACACTGCAAAAAAGCTTTTTTTCTTTGTCTTGTTTCTAGTCCAAATAGTTAAAAAGAAGCTTTTTTAGACCAGAAAAATATATTGTCTTGTTTTCAGAAATTTTTAATTTAAGTTTTTCCTTAAAACAAGTAAAATAGTCTGCCAATGGGCTAAGTAAAATAATCTTGTTCTTCTTCGTAAAAGATTATTTTACTTTTCTTGTTTTAAGGAAAAACTCATTAATTTTTACGTATTATTTCTTGCTTGTCTAAAAATGCTGTTTGATTTAATAATTTTTAGATATTTGGACTAAAAACAAAACAAAACATCAAAGTAAGAAAGGCAATTATTTTGCAATGCAAAACTTAATTTTCAGTTATATTATTGAATAATTTTGAAAATTATATGATCTATGTACAATTCAGTTTGTAAAGCAATATTTTCTGTCTTTTAGTAGATATATTATAGATTGAATTGAATTTCCATTATAAACCTTAAATAAAAGTTCATAATTATGTTTTTTTTCATGGATTGTTAGCATACTCTCTGATTCATTTAGCAGAAATTCATTTTTTTTTTATATTAAATTATGTCTTATTACTTCATCATACTGAATGCTAGGTCTATTATATTTCAAATGATTACAAACACAGTGCTCGGCATAATTGAATACACCCCATTTTGAAAATGAATATTTGTATCCATTTCTCAGTAAATATATAGGCAATGTATTTTGGTGCATTTAAACAAAACAGATTTATTTAACAGATATATTTATTAAATTAATTTATTAGTCACCAAGCATATTTAGAAATTAAAAAACAATGCAATTAAATTCAAGCAAAATATTTCCAAAAAAATTACAACCTACAAAATTTAAACAAAATTTTTGCATTTTTTAGCTTCTGTTGATTCTTCCTTTTTTGAAAATTGGATTTATTATTTTTCTAAAACATATAAATTTGGGTGTTCTAGTTTTTGGACCGTTATCGCAAGTTATTTTGTTAGATAAACTCCAGATGCTTCAGTACTAACTAATCTAATTAATATGCACAAAACGTTTTGTATAGCTTCTTATTAAAAATATGAATTTAAAAGATAGATTTAAGAGGGGTGTACTTATATATGCTGAGCACTGTATAATGTTTTCTACATATATTTTGATTCCTGAAAGCTCAGCTTGTTTTTTGCTAATTATAATGCAGTAATATTAAATGAACATTTATAAGTTGGACAATTTTTCTTCAAAACATTAAAAACTGTAGTATTTTTTATTCAAATTTGATCCCTAGAATATTTATTTCAGTTAAATCATCAGTGTGGCTTTTTTTAACCTTATCCCTCTCGTTCATTAAATCAAAAACTTCACTGATATATGAAAAAAAGATCCCCTGTCCATCAGAATGACTTTGCAGTTCTCCTCAAATGTCAGAGCCGACTCTCCTCATCGACAAACTCTTGTCAACTCTTCCTGTTCACAAAGTCTTAATAAACCCGCTCCTCCATAAATATTGGATGTGAGTGTCACTCACCCGATTTGTTTATTTGCTTGTTTGTTCGTTGGATATATCACACTTATTCCCAGATCTCTCTCTCTGTTCTCAGTATAGGATGTCTAAACGTCAGATGGGATTCTCTTGTTGTCAGCATTTGAAGCCAGAAAAGTGCGCGCAGGGAAAAACGACAGCGATTGATTTAAAAATATACCTCCTCCTCCTTGATTTCCAAGGCCTTCCTGTCCATAATGCGCGTCTTTTAGCATAAAGTTCAGTCTAAAAGTTGTGAGTGATTGACCCAGTTGGTGGTGGATTTCGCTGGCTGCTTGTGACATGTTTCGCTTTGCTAAATAATCAACAAAGGTTTCGCGGCTGTCACAAAATGGCAGCAGTGCAACTTATCACGAGTGCAGTTTGTAGTCGTACTTCACATTATTTTTGTAATATTTCTTATGCGGCTCGTCTAATGCACCGTAATGCGATTCTGTACATCGTTGACCTTTATATTGGGGTCGTTTCTGTGATTTTATTACTTTTTGCTCTGGAACAAAGTCAAAGAACATCTGTTTTTTGTGCTTTGTGGAAAAGCAGTTTAGTTTGTTGTTTATTGTTTATCGGATGGGCTAAATCAGTGCAGGTAGTTTGACATTTAAAGGAACAGTTCACCTAAAAATGAACATTTGCTGTTAATTTACTCCCGCAAAGCACACAGATGTTGATTTTTCTTCAGTAAGACAATAAAAAATTTGATCAAAACACAGATACAATTATTAATAAGGCTCATCAAAGATTTTATTGCGGAAACTCAACTCTTTTTATGTAGAGAAAGTTATTCTTAAGACTTTTACAATTCATTTATTGAAAGTATTTTGTCCTTGTCCTTTATTTGCTGGTTTCCTTCACTGTCTATAAAAACAAAAATCATCTTCAAGGCATTGTTAATTTGTGCTCAAAAATATTAGGAGTTCCCTTGCGAAGTCTTGCATACTATTATGAACAGCAGGTGTTGAGGATGGCACATAAAATACTAGGAGACAGCACACACCCCTTGAGCAGATATTTTGAGTGGATGCCCCCTTGGGCGACGTCTCAGGACAATAAGATGTTCCACAAATCGTTATAAATTTACTTTGTGCCTGAAGCAATTTGGTTACATAATAAATGTATTTAATCAATGTACTCTTATTATTATTAGTTATTATTATTATTGTTTTTTTTTTTTCTTTTTTTCCCCCAGTTTTTTTGTTTGTGTACTTGATGTTAAGTATTGGTGTTTATTGTGTTAAGTGTGTCATTTTTGTTATACTGTATGTGAAGCTCCACCATGTCACACTGAATTGTTCCAAGGGGATTAATAAAGATTTAAACTAAACTGAACTAAACTAAACTAAAATAGATCGACCTATATTGATTTAATTAGGTACATGTTTATATTCCCGATAACAGCTATGCAAATTGATATTTATTTAAATATATAGTTCTGTTTTTATGAAATATCTAAAGGATTTTTAAGAAAGATTTTGTTTAGACTGACACTTTTTTGTACTGTATCTTTCATCTATAATTTTAGTAATCTAAAAAAAGGCACAGACAATAAGTAGTCTTTATGTTAAAAAATAATCTTCAGATTAGAAAAATAAAAGATTTCATTTTATAATTTTTTTCTAACAGCAGAAATACTAATATTATGACCATAATTAACATCAATATTAAAGTTTTTCTCAATTGCTTTGGCTCAAATCTCAAATGAAAATAAAATTTTTGAAACAACAGATCTCTGAACAATTAGCTTGTTGATCACATCAGATTTACATTTCTTATTCATTCATTCATTCATTTTCCCTTGTTCCCTTGAGTTCACCACAGCGGAATGAACCACCAACTATTCCAGAATATATTTTGCGCAGCGGATGCCCTTCCAGCCACAGCACAGAACTAGGAAACACCCATACATTCTCACATTCACATGCACTCACACTACAGCCAATTTAGTGTATTCAATTCACCTATAGCGCATGTCTTTGAACTGTGGGGGAAACCGGAGCACCTGAAGGAAACCTACACAAACATGGAAAGAACATGCAAAATCCTTACAGAAATGACAATTGGCCCAGCCCCGGGACTCGAACCAGTGACCTTTTTTGCTGTAAGGTGACAGTGCTAACCACTGAGCCACCGTGCCGCCTACATTTCTCATTGAATTGTCTGTACACTGTAAACAATGATATGACTATAATTGTTTTTAATTTTACTTATTTTAATAAATTAATCAGATTTCATCCAAATGTGTTAAGGTATGCAAAGCTTAACTTGAAATTTTTAGTCAGTTTGGTTGATTTAAGTTGAGATGACTCAAAGTTAAAAAATTAAAGCAGACAGGAAAAAACTTTTTACAGTGTAAAAGAGAAAAAAAAGATAATTATATATGGCTTGTTGATCAAAAATGATGAGTCAATACTCATTTAAACTATTCACAACTTGAATCCTTTTTCGTGGCGTAAACTGTCACACTGAAAACAACAAATTAGTTATGAAAAAAGATATACACGCATATAATGTCAGATTCCACCAAACCAACATTGTTAGGGAGTGGTTTGCTGCACATGAAGGGATACCAGTGGAGTTCCTTCCACCATTCTCTCTATTTCTAAATCCAATTGAAGTGATGATCATTGCAGTGGATGGGTGCAGCATTCAAGGAGATTTTTCCCCAGGTGCTTGACAATAGAAAACCTTAAATTTCCATGGTTGACTGTTTAGTGGTCTTTAGCCAAATTGCTGACACATAACTAAGTTTGAAGCATGAATGAAATGTTTAGGGTAATTAACTACATTTTGCAGACATGTAGAGTTCTGAAGTTCCAGCAAACAGTTTGGACTCACATTTGGACTCACAGTTTAGAGAATGTTAAGACTGTTTCAAAAAATGTGCCAAAACAATTGAGGAAAGAATAGCTAATTTTATTCATTTATTATTTTAAATGTTTGCAGTTTAATTGTTTCAATTGTTTTAGATTTTAAATGTTTATTCATTTATTTTACCGTTTTGATGTCAGTGTTAACTTTCATAGTGTTGTCAGTGTTACCTGTACCTTTCATAGCTACAGTATACAAGGATTTCAAAAACAGTATTATAGTTACACTGTAAAACCCAACAGTCAACTTAATCAAATGAAATGAGTGTAGTTAACTCAAAATTGGCTGAAAGTTAATTCTACTCATTTGAAAAGAGTCTTGAACTCAGCGTTGAAGGTAATGAGTTCATTAAATACCTCATTACTTTAACTTAAATGGACTAAGTTCACCTTAACTCATTGGGTTTTACAATACTCAGTTGGTTTGAGTTCTCTTCATTTATCAGGTTTTCCTGTGCTCAAATTGCCTCATTTACTCAAATAGATTAAGTTCACAGTACTCATTAGGATTAGTTTTTAAACTTAAAAGGTTTGTTGCAATCGGTTTCCTTAAATGATTTGAGTTACCCTAACTTATTGGGTTTTACAGTGTATTAAACTATATCTTGTTATACTTTTAAATCCATAATCATGATCGTAAAAGTAAAAAGAAGTCAGATGTTTGTAGTGCCTTTAAAAAAAATCTGAATATTATAATCTTAATTCAAGTAATTTTGAGACATTTGTGTAGATAACTAGTGGTTGGTTAAAACTGCCATGTTACAATTTTATTTGTTAAATAGTAAAGGATAAATGATATTGTATTTTTCCCCCTAAAAATATTTGTAGCAGTAATGTTGTACTGTAAGAGTCATTTACGCATACACCTCTAATTGAGTGAGTTAACAGCTAATTTTTTAAGTGTTCTGTCTATTTAATTTTGACTCAAAGGCACAACGTGTATTATAACATCATCGTTTTTACTGCCTTTCTAATGTGCTATAAAAGCTGATTTCCTTTGAATGTTTCATGAGCAGGTCGCATCCTTCTTTTAGGAGAAATGCATTCACACTTTGCTTTTTGTCTTGGTTTTTTTTCCTCTCTCTCTCCTCCTGCTTTCAGATGCGGTTAATGTCAGTCGCTGTGCACTGGAGCACATCAGATGTCAGGCCTCTGCAATTGTGCTACAATGAGCCTGTTAAATGTGCTTTGGAAGGGTGTAACGCAATATATTATGCATGCATGAAATGTACAAACACAATGAAATTATGCACTACAGATATGATACAGTTCTCTCAAGTCTTGCGGAGGCACTCTGTGATACATTTTAAATGCAATTTTTTTGTGGCCACCGGCAAAATGATGCTGCTGTCTAATGGTGCATTCATGGACATTGAAAACTCGCTTACACGAATACGCACACACACATGCATGTACAAATAAACACATATATACACACTCATTTTGTGTGTGTGTGTGTGTGTGTGTGTGTGTGTGTGTGTATGGTTCACATGACATGTCAGCTTTTTGAATACATAGAATTATTTATAAATTTTGTCTTAAAGTAGTCTTTGTGACCTGTGGTGTCTTGCAGGGATATTTATTAAACCAGAATTCATTCATTTTTTAAAGGTGATTTGAAGGTGATGTAGTTTTTTTTTTGGACATTTTTTATGTTTTTAGTTGTTTCAGATATCCATGTTTTAAAAATATGCCAGAAGAGTTCAACGTAAGGTTTATGATGTGCAAATTAAGTGAATAAATATCAGTTTTTTAAGCAGAAGAAAAGGAGAAATATACTGATTAATATTTATCTGTTATTATTTGAGATGCTGAACAATTGTCCTTTATTTTATTTTCACAGATTCAGACTTTAAAAATATCTTAAGTTTTTAAAATACATTAAATTAAAATGAAAATTAAAATATAACAATTTTACTATGATGATGATCATTTTTGAAAGAGGGAACTAATTATATATTATATTTTGCTGAATGTATGTGTTTGTGTGATCATTAAAATGAAAAATGATCATGATAGTACAGTAAAATATAACAGTTTTACTATAATGATGATGATAATCTTTTAAGAAAGAGAACTAATGATTTATAATAATATTTTGCTGTATGTATGTGTTTGTTTGATCCTTAAAATGAAAAATAATCATGATAGTACAGTAACATATAACAATTTTACTATGATGATGATCATTTTTGAAAGAGGGAACTAATTATTTATTATATTGTGCTGTATGTATGTGTTTGTGTGAGCATTAAAATTAAAAATGATCATGACAGTACAGTAAAATATAACATTTTTACTATAATGATGATGATAATCTTTTAAGAAATGGAACTTATGATTTATAATAATATTTTGCTGTATGTATGTGTTTGTTTGATCCTTAAAATGAAAAATAATCATGATAGTACAGTAAAATATAACAATTTTACTATGATGATGGTCATTTTTAAAAGAGGAAACTAATTATTTATTATATTTCGCTGTATGTATGCGTTTTTGTGAGCATTAAAATGAAAAATGATCATGATAGTACAGTAAAATATAACAGTTTTACTATAATGATGATGATAATCTTTTAAGAAAGGGAACTAATGATTTATAATAATATTTTGCTGTATGTATGTGTTTGTTTGATCCTTAAAATGAAAAATAATCATGATAGTACAGTAAAATATAACAATTTTACTATGATGATGATCATTTTTGAAAGAGGGAACTAGTTATTTATTATATTGTGCTGTATGTATGCGTTTTTGTGAGCATTAAAATTAAAAATGATAATGACAGTACAGTAAAATATAACAATTTTACTACGATTATGATAATGTTATAAAAGGGAATTCATTATTTATTATTATATTTTGCTGTATGTATGTGTTTTGTGAGCATTAAAATTAAAAATGATTATGATAGTACAGTAAATATAACAAATTTACTATATTACTATATAATATATTGTGAAATATAATAATTATACTATGATTATGATCATTTTTAAAAGAGGGAACTAAGTATTTATTATATTGTGCTGCATGTATGCATTTTTGTGAGCATTAAAGTTAAAAATGATTATGATAGTACAGTAAAATATAACAATTTTATTACGATTATGATAATGTTATAAAAGGGTATTAATTATTTATTATTTTATTTTGCTGTATGTATGTGTTTTTGTGAGCATTAAAATTAAAAATGATTATGATAGTACAGTAAATATAACAAATTTACTATATTACTATATAATATATTGTGAAATATATATAAATAATAATTATATATAAAAATATATAAATATAAATAATTTTACTATGATTATGATCATTTTTAAAAGAGGGAACTAAATATTTATTATATTTTGCTGTATGTGTGTACGTGTGTTTGTGTCATCATTAGAATTAAAAAAGGATCATGATAGTACAGTAAAATATTAAATTTTACTGTATGTACGTGTGTGATCATTAAAATAAAAAGATCATGATAATACTGTAAAAAATAACAATTTTACTATTATAATTATTTTAAAAGAGGGAACTAATTATAAATAATAATAAACTTTATTTTTATGCATCGCCATTAAAAGTAGCATCTCAAGGCACTTTACTGACAAAAAATGTGCACATTAAAAGACACAAAAAGTAAAAGACACAAGGATGAATGCAAAAATATATAATGCAAAATAATTAAAAACAAAAAAATTATAACAATAGATATAAAAGTCTAATAAAAGCTACTCTAAAAAAGTAAGTTTTAAGAGATGATTTAAAAATCTCTGGGATTCTGCATTGTAATGCACCTTCAACGTTTGCAATGCATTAAAATATTGTTTTCCAGCCACAGCCACGCTTCATTCTCGAAATGTATAATATGTCTAAAGTGATGTATACAAACTATATAGTATACTATGACCAGGGATACAGTCAGCCAGCGCAGTCGTAGCTCCAATGTAAAAAGCGACGTTTTGTGTCTGCCGGTTTGTTTACTTGCGAGAGTTCATTTGGCATTTTCCCGCACGTTAATTCTGACCAATCGTAAAAGCTGTTCCGAAAAGATGTTCAATAACATCTGGCCAATGAGTGACGTGGATTTTGTCACATGACTGCATTTTGGTTCATTTCAGCTGGTTCGTATCAAAGCAATCAGCGTGGCGTGAAAAGGACTCAAAAATGGCAGAAAAATGCTACAATGTATCAATTGTTGCCCTTGGTCCGGACCAAATGAACCAAACCACAGAAAGTGTTTCTAGTGTGGAAATTATTTCAATGTTACACAAATTTGCAAAATTGTGTCATATTTTCACATAGGATTTTTCTGTTACTGTATTGTCACTCACTTATTCGTTCATTTTATCAAAGAGCAAACATTTTCATTTCAATTTGTTAAAACATACTAACATAATAGAAACATCAAATGCAATTGTATGGTGTTTATTTTATTTTTAAATATCCGCTCAAACTGTATCAAATACAGTTCAGCTCCCACTTCTTCCAGTGCGTTTCATTCTCATGTCTTCCTGGAGGTTTGCTCTTTGGAGTGTATTGCGAGGTCTTGAACCCAGCCTGGACCTTTTCTTGATGTGAAATCTCAGCTTCGCTCCGAGCCGCAGTGTTTGCCCTTGCTGTGAGCTGCGCTGCCTCTGCTGCTTAGTTTCAGAGTAGAAGGCATGAGCCACAGACAGATGGCCGATACAAAATTGTTTAAGCTCTGTTTCCATTGATCTTGACTATGTTTGCATAGGCCACAAAAGCAATTATTCCCCGAATATAGCTTTGAAAGGACAGCCAAAAAGCAAACCGAAATGCAGGAATTAGTGCAAATTGGAGACATTGGCGAGTTGTATTGCATGACAGGTTAGCTCTTAAAGGGACGGTTCACTCAGAAATGAACATTTGCTGTTAATTTACTCACTTCCAGAGAATTTAAGATGTGATTTTTTTTACTACAGTGAAACAGTAAAAGAAGGTGTTTTTACTTGAAACTGTGGTCCTTGTTTATGTAAATCAATAGATGATATTACTTGGTGTAAAAAAACTGCATACGGCTTGGCTCCAGACAGTTTTTTTTTCTTTACAAGGAGCATTACTGAAGAATGTAGAAGTAAAGTATAACATTCTGTGGCAAACCTAAAATCAAACTGTAATCTAGTTATTCACATTTTACTAATTTTATCTCTTACTATTGACAAATGTCTTGGAAAAATAATTAATTTACAGAAATGACACTGTGTTGTTTTATTTTAAGTTCACATGTAGAGTTCGGTCCATAAATATTTGGACATTGACACAATTCTAACATTTTTTGGCTCTATACACCAACACAATCGATTTAAAATAATAATAATAAAAAACTGCAGACTTTCAGCTTTAATTTGAGGGTATTTACATGTAAATCAGGTAAGCGGTGTAGGAATTACAACAGTTTGCATATGTGCCTCCCACTAGTTAAGGGTCCAAAAGTAATTGGACAGAATAATAATCATAAAACAAACGTTCACTTTTAAATACTTGGTTGCAAATCCTTTGCAGTCAATTACAGCCTGAAGTCTGGAATGCGTAGACATCACCAGACGCTGGATTTCATTCCTGGTGGTGCTCTGCCAGGCCTTTACAGCAGGTGTATAGAGCCAAAAATGTTGGAATTGTGTCGATGTCCAAATGTTTATGGACCTTACTATATATGATATTGTTGCATGCAATATGTCATATTAATTTAATACAAGTTTGTCTCTTATAATGGCATATTTGATAATAGATTACAAATATCTATCTAATGGGTAAATTTTCTGAAATTGAAATTTGAAATCGTCTGAAATAGGGCTCTACGGTATTGGAAAAATCTGACATTGCGATATTTTATTTTTCTGCTATATAGATTGCAATATGAATATAGTTTCACAAGATGGGTTAAATAGCTCTATTCGAGGAAAAATAATAATTTTTTATTGATTGGGGTGATTTTTTTAGTCTGTGAATCTTGTATAAAATAAGAAACAAATTGCAAGCAAGAATAATTAGCAAAGAGCAAAGAAAAAAAGTAAAATTAACATTGATTTATGGGTTTCTGGAGAGTCAATCAGTATTCAAGAACAGAAGTGAAATAATAATATGTCAAATAAAACTGTATAATCTTCATTGTATTAGAAATTCAGTAAAATTATTCTTCATTAAAATTACAAATGTTGTTTGTTGTTGTGCCGAATGCTATACACTCTCTTAAAATGCAATGTTTTACTCTGTTATGGTTATACTTTTCATATATGCCAGAAATCTCATGTCTTCTTTATTATTGATAAACTATAATCCCAACTTAATATTGCATATCCTGCAATGTGACTATTGCGCACACTCACATTGCGATATCAATCCTAAAACAATATATATTGTGCAGCCCTAGTCTGAAATCCGAATAAATTAGCTTAACAATGATGTATGGTTAATAAAAAATCACCAAATAACAATACAAAAATCTAAATATTGAGGAAATTACCTTTAAAGCTGTCTAAATTAAGTGCTTAGTATAATAAACATTACTGACAGAACAATTAAGTTTGGTAACACTTTATTTTGATGGGTCATATTGCACATTTTGTTGACTAAAAGTTGCATTGCAACTACATGCTAATTAATTCTCATTTGAGTATTAGCAGACTTTCTGCTTAATATCTGCTCATACTACTAATTCAACAGACATTTAACTGACTATAAGAAACTGCAAGTACATGTCAACCTACACTAACCCTAATGTCAACCTAACAGTTTACTTAAATCTGTTGAGAATGTAGATGCAACTTAAATTCAACAAAATGCATTAAAGGGACCATCAAAATAAAGTGATACCTTTAGTTTTAATGTGTTTATGGTGGAAAACTTACAAAATATCTTCATGAATGTCAACTTAATATTTAATTTTTGGAGTTTTGACAGATATTTTTGCCATTGCCATAAGGTTTTGTGGTCCAGAATCATATACATTTCATTTATACATATTTCATTTCATGTATAGGGAATACGGCAATTCTTATTCAGGAAAATAATTGTTGCGACAAATATATATGAATATAAATGAACGATCAATGAATGTTTATGAATTTTGCTAAAGCAAGAAGCTCATGCACCAGACTGTCATGAACACACTCAGTCGATAGATCAAATGTAATCATTTTGTAAATAATATTCAGTTTCTTGCCCAGACCAATCATCTCAATGTATCACCAATAGCCAAGTACAGTATTATTTTGGGTAACCTGTATATGTTTTTTTTGACTCTCAAAGTGCCACTGACTTGGATTTTCATCTTTAATGTTCTTCTGATGGTCGGCACGGCCAAGAAGGTCGCTAGTTCAAGTCCTGGCTGGGCCAGTTGGCGTTTCTGTGTGGAGTTTGCATGTTCTCCCGGCTATAGACATGCGCTATAGGTAAATTTAATAAACTAAATGGTCTGTGTATGGGTGTTTCCCAGTGCTGGGTTGTGGCTGGAAGGGCATCCCTGCGTAAAACAAGTTGGCGGTTCATTCCGCTGTGGCAACCTCTGAAAAAGAGACTAAGCCAAAGGAAAATGAATAACTGTTCTACTGATTTTGATGCAATCGAACACAAAAGCAAATGCGATCTGTGAGAATGCATTAAAAATTCTGTATAGTAGCGTCTTTGTTAAAGAAAAACAGCTATTATTGGTAATATTGGGTTGAATTTCTTTAAAAAAATGCTGTGCTATTGTGAATAATGGGAATCTCTTAAATCTACATTTCTAAAATTATAAATATCTTTAAGGTTTGACTGACTTTGGATGAACTGTCCCTTTAATAAAGAACAAACAGCAGTTATTAAATCTCAAGCTGCATTTATGAGTCCAGACACTGAAAGACATATAGAAGAAAAAAAGTGTTGAAAACGATTCAGTCCAAAGTTGTCCGATGCTCCGTCATTTGAGACTGTTCTTCATGAGTGCAGGGTGAAGGTCAAGGAGGCTATCTTAACTCCATCAATCCTGCAGACAGTTACAAACGACCTTTCACGTCCCATAAGAAGCTCTATATGCTGAATTGGAGGCGATACATATTTCTGTGTTTAGGCGACGTGTTCTGTGGGGATGGAGAAACGGTTCATTCACCAGCGCATGGTGATTGAAGCTAATATCTCATTTGGAGAAACAGACTGGTTTTACAAAGGCTGAGATTGAAGATGTTGAAAGCGCAGATGGACTCGCAGAATATATAGAGCCTTATTAGTTCATGCCATCGAACACAAAGACAAAAGCAAATGCGATCTGTGAGAATGCATTAAAAATTCAGTATAGTAGCGTCTTTGTTAAAGAAAAACAGCTATTATTGGTAATATTGAGTTGAAGTTCTTTGAAATAATGCAGTGCTATAGTGAATAACGGGAATCGCATAAATCTACGTTTCTGACATTCTTAGGTTGATACAATTACAGTAACTTCGATTATTATTAACATGGTGGCTGAGCGTGATTTGTTATTTACAGATGTACTAAAAAAATAGCTGCCTCAGGAATTATAGAAGACTAAGAAAAACTATTGGATTTCGAAAAAAGAAGCCTTTGAACTTTTGTCTGTGTTTACAGATGTGGATACAGAAAAAACATGAGTAAAATAAAGCCTCCAGTCTGACTGCATCCTTTTGTGAATATACACAACCCCTAGCATATCAATTATTTAGCTCCTTAATGTATGTATCATTATCATTCATTCATTTTCCTTCAGCTTAGTCTCTATTTCAGAGGTTGCCACATCGGCATGAACCGCCGACTATTCCAGCATATGTTTTACACAGTGGATGCCCTTCCAGCCACAGCCCAGTACTGAGAACTCTTATACACACACACACACACACACACACACACACACACACACACACACACATACACTACGGCCAATATAGTTTATTCAATTCACCTATTGTGCATGTGTTTGGACTGTCGGGGAAACCGGAGCACCCGGAGGAAACCCACGCAGACCAGGGGAGAACATGCAAACTCAACCAGCGACCTTCTTGCTGTGAAGGCGGCGACAGTGCTAACCACTGAGCCACCGTGCTGCCATGTATCATTTTATGATTTATAATTTAAATTGTATTATTTATTTGAATTGGTATTGATGAGATAAATAGGATATAATATAAAATGTGTTAAAAGGCTTAAACTACTGTTTTTAAAAAATGAAACAACAAGAAGCTATGCAATATATGCTCATATGCATCGAATGTTCATTTTATTTTTAAGGTTTATTTTGAAAAAAATTAAATTAAATTAAATTAAATTAAATTAAATTAAATTAAATTAAATTAAATTAAATTAAATTAAATTAAATTAAATTAAATTAAATTAGATTTAAAAAATTAAGTTAAATTAAATTAAATTAAATTAAATTAAAAAAATATTAAAACTAAAAAAATATTAAAACTAAAAAAATATTAAAACTAAATAATTAAAACAACAGAAAAACTAATACTAAAACTTGATCTAAAATAAAAAAAATGAAAACAAAAAAAACAATAAACTAAATTATTAAAACTAAGAAACTAAAACTTAAAAAACTAATAATAATAATAATAATAATAAAATAAAATTATTAAAACTATTAATCTATTAAAACTAAATTATTAAAACTAAAAAACTAAAACTAATAATAATAATAATAATAATAATAATAATAATAACAAAATAAAATTATTAAAACTATAAATATATTAAAACTAAATTATTAAAACTAAAAAACTAAAACTAAAACTAATAATAATAACAATAACAATAATAAAAATAATAATAATAGTGCTGTCGCCTCACAGCAAGAAGGTCGCGTGGGTTTCCTCCAGGTGCTCCGGTCTCCCCCACAGTCCAAAGACATGCGGAACAGGTGAATTGGGAAGGCTAAATTGTCCGTAGTGTATGAGTGTGAGTGAGTGTGTATGGATGTTTCACAGAGATGGGTTGCGGCTGGAAGGGCATCCGCTGTGTAAAACATATGCTGGATAAGTTGGTGGTTCATTCCGCTGTGGCGACCCCGGATTAATAAAGATACTAAACCGAAAAGAAAATGAATGAATAATAATAATAATAATAATATAAAATTATCAAAACTATAAATATATTGAAACTGAATTATTAAAACTAAAAAACTAAAACTTAAACTAAAACTTAAAAAAACTAAAACTAATAATAATAATAATAAAATATAATTATTAAAACTGTAAAAAATATTAAAACTAAATTATTGAAACTAAAAAATAAAACAATCTTTCAAATCATATAACTATATTGTAGTGATATGTGTGCATAATTAACATTTTATATAAAAATTACCTATACATTGAGTGGGTTTAATTGGCACCAATAATTAAAGTAATCATATTTCAGGTTTTATAAATGACACAATGTGCTGTATTAAAGCTCTTTTTTTTTTCTTTTTATACCAAAATGCACATTACCAATTTAGACAGTAGATTATATCAAATAAGTAAAAATGTCAATAAAAGTCCCTCTGTTAAACTGAGGATTTATCTTAGCAGAGATCAAGATCCCAATGCAATTTCAAAGCAAAAATAAATTGAAAATTACCAATGAATCAAAAGCTACACACAATTTATGATTAAATACATGGGCAAACAACTATTATTTTACAGACACGGTGTAGCTGAGTGTGATTTGTTATTTACAGATTTACTAGAGGTAAAAAAACAAAAATGTAGCTGCCTTAAAGGAAAAACAGAAGCTAGACTAAGATAAACTATTGGATTTTGAAAAAAAAAAAAGAATCAAATCTTTAAACAATAGTTTTTCTTTGTTTACGGATATACAGTAGATATCACAAAACCCCAAAATCAAACTAAAATAAAGCCTGCAGTCTGACAGCATGTTTTTGTGTGTGTTCGAGCATGTATAGTTGTAATTGTAATAAGGTGTTTGTGTTTGTAGTGTTGTTCAGTGGCAACAGCAGGTGGAAAGACAGACGTGGTGGAGGCTTAACCAGCTGCAGGGTAAAGCTATGAAGTCTGTCTTCATACCCTATTGAGACGTTTTTTTTCTTTTCAAAAAACACCTTTAAAATAGATTTCCTGCCATTTGGAGCCATTTATTCCTGACACAATATCTGCAAGATACAGCAAAGGCTACCTAAGTGTAGCATTTTTATATAGTCAGGTAATTGAAATATTTAATAACTCATAAAAAATAAGCGTGTATATATATATATAAAACATTTATGTTTATTATTTATTTTATGTATTATTTCGTTTAAAAATTTAAATAAAATTGAAAATGGCAGCATTCTTCTTTAATATTTTGATTGGAGAGGGACCATATTGAAACAAGGGGAACATAATTATAAAGTTACATTTATAAATATAACAAAGTCAGAATTATTAGCCCCCCTTTGAATTAAATTCAGCACCCTTTAAATATTTCCCAAATGATGTTTAACAGAGCAAGGAAATTTTCACAGTATGTCTGATAATATTTTTTCTTCTGCAGAAAGTCTTATTTGTTTTATTTCGGCTAGAATAAAAGCAGTTTTATTTTTTTTAAAGCCATTTGAAGGTCAAAATTATTAGCCCCTTTAAATTATATATATATTTTTTGATAGTCTACAGAACAAACCATCATTATACAATAACTTGTCTAAATAATTAACCTGCCTAGTTAAACTTATTAACCTGGTTAAGCCTTTAAATGTCACTTTCAGCTGTATAGAAGTGTCTTAAAAAGTGTCTAGTAAAATATTATTTACTGTCATCATGGCAAAGAAAAAATAAATCAGTTATTAGAAATGAGTTATTAAAACTATTATGTTTAGAAATGTGTTGAAAAAAATCTTCTCTCCGTTAAACAGAAATTTGGGAAAAATAAACAGGGGAGCTAATAATTCAGGGGGGCTAATAATTCTGACTTCAACTGTAAATATATATATATATATATATATATATATATATATATATATATATATATATATATATATATATATATGTATATATATATATGTGTGTGTTTTAAGAAGAAAAGGTGTGAGTGTGTGTGTGTGTGTGAGAGTGTGTGTGTCCTCGCTGACCCCTCCCGCTACTTTACCGCCACCCATCTGTTTACTGACTCATGAAAAATGCATGAGTGTGTGTTTGGGAGCAGCGGAATAATTTTCAATATTTAGCCAGGCTATGAATACAGATGATGTTGAACTTTGGTGTATTGCAGTGAAGGTGTTTGGGTGCAGCTGATATCATGGCAGGCGGAGGTCAGCAGGACTAATGACAGATGAGGAAGACTGAGACCACAGACTGGACATCTAAACACAGACCGACAACAGCTCCAAAGCCCACTGAAACTGGTTAGCAACAGCATGAATCAAACATACACAAATATACTGATGATAAAAAGTGAACTGAAATAAATAATATATACTGTGTTATATTCAGTTGAAGTCAGAATTATCAGCCCCCCTGAATTATAAACCCCCCTGTTCATTTTCCCCAATTTCTGTCTAAAGGAGAGAAGATTTTTTTTCAACACATTTCTGAACATAATAGTTTTAATAACTCATTTCTAATAACTGACTTATTTGATCTTTTGCCATGATGACAGTAAGTAATATTTGACTAGATATTTTTCAAGACACTTCTATACAGCTTAAAGTGACATTTAAAGGCTTAAATAGGTTAATTAGGTTAACTAGGCAGGTTAGGGTAATTTGGCAAGTTTGTTCTGTAGACGATTGAAAAAAATAGCTTAAAGGGGCTAATAATTATGACGTTAAAATGCTTTTTAAAAAATTAAAAACTGCTTTTATTCTATCCAAAATAAAACAAAAAAGACTTTCTCCAGAAGAAATAAAATATTATCAGACATACTGTGAAAATTATGTTAAACATCATTTGGGAAATATTTAAAAAATGGAAAAAAAATTAAAGGGGGGCTAATAATACAGTTGAAATCAGAATTATTAGCCCCCCTTTTTTCTTTTTTAAATATTTTCCAAATTATGTTTAACAGATTTTTTAAAAAACATTTTATGGTCAATATTATTAGCCCGTTTAAGCTGTATTTTTTGATAGTCTACAGAACAAACCATCGTTATACAATAACTTGCCTAATTACCCTAACCTGCCTAGTTAACCTAATTAACCTTCACTTTTTTTTTTTAACCTTCACAATTTTTTTTTTTTTTAATAATATAACTGTAAAAAAGTTTATATATATATATATGTATATATATATATATATATATATATATATATATATATATATATATATATATATATATATATATATATATATATATATATTTATTTATATATTTATTTATATATATATATATATATATATATATATATATATATATATATATATATATATATATATATATATATATATTTATTTATTTATTTATTTATTTTTAAACTAAAAAAATACCTTTAAAGAAGCTTTTGTATGAATTTTGTTTCTCTCCAATAGGTCCTCTAATGGCCAGAATAAAGCGAGAGCCCCCTTTTATTAACACAGATGGTTGTGTGTGTGTGTGTGTGTGTGTGTGTGTGTGTGTGTGTGTGTGTGTGTGTGTGTGAGAGAGAGAGAGAGAGAGAGAGAGAGAGAGAGAGAGAGAGAGAGAGTCTGTGTGATCGTGCCTGGTACAGTATTCATC
Source organism: Danio aesculapii (assembly GCF_903798145.1). NCBI lineage: Eukaryota > Metazoa > Chordata > Actinopteri > Cypriniformes > Danionidae > Danio > Danio aesculapii. The sequence goes on from NC_079458.1 coordinate 18,787,026, forward strand.
AAAATTTGGAGGCTAAATGTCCCCACAATTAAAGCAATACCAGTCATTTTTGGTCCCTATGTGTACATTTTCTCATAAATCATCTAGAATGATGAATTGTATTAGTAGTAATATACAGTCTGTACAGTATAAAAATTAAAAAAAAAAAATTTCAATTGCGTGTGTGTGTGGTTAGAATGAATACAATTTATTACAGTTTGGAGCAAACAATTTAATGTGAATAATTTTTTAATATTTGAACAAAGTTGATAAGTAGCCTTATTTATTTATTTATTTATTTATTTATTTATTTATTTATTTGTTCGTCCATTTGTTTATTTATTTATTTATTTATTTATTTATTTATTTATTTATTTATTTATTTATTTGTTTATATGTTCATTTATTTTTCTGTTTAATTACACAAGAATACAGTGACATATTTTGACATAGCTATGCTAAGTAAAGATATGCAAAACAAATAAATAATAATAATAATAATAACAATAAAATAACACTGATATACCTCTATATGAGGTATATGAGCACGCCTCTTTTCTTGTGAAGGTCCTGTAATGGATCTAAACTCCAGCACAGGTGTGCCGGGAGATTAATTAGGTTTCTCTTAGAGTAAAATATCACAGAAATGGACCTCTATTGTTCACTTGCTTATTTATTGCTTTGCATTTTGAATAAATTTAGCATTTGCTTAGCTGATATTACACCGCAGGTGTTTTGTTTGAAGTGTTTGGTGACATTTTCAGATGGACTAAAACTCAGTGCTTAATTGTATTTTTTCCAGCTGCAGTGTTTTAGCCTACTTGGTTTTAAGGTCAGAGTCGCTGCACTGTTTGTAAAGCGCTGGTCCTGAACCCATCATTAAAAGAGTTTGTAAAACAGCAGTTTGAGCGCGGAGAGAAGTGCTTAATTGATTTTTAAAGATTAAAGGCTTGTCCTCATCATAGATTAAAATCAGTCAGGGCAAGAAAACAACATCATTTAGCTTTAAAGAACTTTCACTTAAGCGCACTCCTCGACGGCATGTGATAGACGCAAATAGCAAAAGATAAAATAAGCAGGCAAATTTAATGTAGCGGCTTCAAGGTCACTTGGGACGTGGTCCTTCGTTACCAAGCCCTTAGAAAGTGCCGTTTTGACCACAAGTTTTTTATTACAGTCACAAGAGCAGCATATCATAGTCATTATGCACTGTTAATGTCATTTATCAAATAAAAGAAAAGACAGGCGAAAAAGCTCTTTAAAGCTGAAAAACTATTTCTATAAAAATACCATAATCTCATCAAAATCTCAAGTCACAAAACAGGACATTCATATGGAGTGTTTGGAGCATGAACCCATCAAAACAAAATTAGTAAGCAAATAAAGTTGCAGAGTATTTGATCATGATGATTGGGTTAGACATAAATACGCTTTAATTGTGCTCTTGTCTATGAAGGCTTTCAGGATTGATTTGAGAACGCATTGGAAACATGATGCCATTCCGCATAAAAACTTGAATTTAAGCACTCCGGTGAGAAAATCAGAGTAATGCTGAGGTCATTTCTTTGGTTTAGAGTCTAAATGCATCAGGTTTAGTCTATAACTCTGCTCACAACATTTCTCAGACTGAAAGTTTTCTAAAAGATGCTTGCACAGACAGTGATCTAACAAAAACAGGTGAAATGTCCGTCTGCATCTGTCAATGTGGTTTGCAAAGTATAACATTTTGTGAACTCTAACCTGCAAATTCACATCACACGAAGACCAAAAGAACATAAGTGTGGCCTTTTAGCTGAAATACAGGTAAACAATCTATAGATTTGTAGAATTACAGCATTGAATCTTTTTACAAGGGTTAGTTTACCCAAAAATCAAAATTCTGCTATTAATTACCCACCCACATGTTGTTTCAATCCCTCAAGACCTTTGTTTGTCTTCACAACATAAATTAAGATATTTTAGATGAAATCCAAGAGCTCTCTCATCCTCTATAGACAGCAACCTGAGACTTCAACTGTAATCATACATACAATTCTCCATGAACAATTGTGTGTGCCATAGAAACTGTTGGACTCTATTTACCTTAATTTTCTGTGTTAGATTAGTTTTTATTGGCAATATGATGAGTGCATGTACTGCTGACTGTTTTAAAACTATGTTATAGCACCTGTAGTATGTACCTGTATGTACACCCTGAAGAAAAAGGTGAACAATATTATTTTCACAATTATTTTGCCATACAACTTGTTCTTGGAGCTTCATACAATAACAGTTGAAGACACATGGAGTTTCTAGTTCCTTTTCTGGCCTTTAAATGTCTCGCGACCAATGCTGTCTGTGGAGGATCAGAGAGCTCTAATATATTCATCTAATATGTTTTAATTTGTGTTCTGAAGATGAAGGAAGGTCTCAGTGGACTGAAATAACACCAGGATGAATAATTAAAAAGAGAATTGTTCATTTCATTCAGAATTTTGGGGGAACTAACCCTTTTAATGTTGAATTGTCTTTATAAAGGTGCTGTAAATGTGTTCACATTACAACAATTGCTGCAAACATGTTATACCTGCTCAAAGTATAGTGTGACCGAGGCTTTATGTAGATGGTTTGCTGCTCAGAAGTGACTTGAATGCATTTACAAAGCAATTTAACATAAATTACAACATACAACATAAAATACGTTGCTCCAGATACTTTTCATTGCACATTTCAGATGACAAATCCGCTAGAGGGCACTGTTTGCATATTTCAAATACGTTACTTTGGGTACATTTTGTTGTACATTTCAGATACATGTTTTTTGTATGAATGTCCATGAGAAGGCAGGACTTATACAGATTTATACAGTTATACAAATGACCTAACGAACCACTAACCTAAAGCCTTCCCTAAGCCCAACCAATAGTATTTTCAAAAGCGAACATAAGAGAACAGTGCAGCATGACTACATACAGTAGTTTAACCTTGATTTGACATTGCTTTCATCTCTTTTGTGAAACCATGCTTCACAAACTTGATCTTGATGTTTTGTGGTATTTATTTGATATTGTGCAACAAGCTACTCAAAAGTAATGCTTATTTTGTCAATATTATGTCCCTGTAAATATCATTAGTGTGAAAAGGAACAAAAGTTAGTGGCTTCATTATTCATATTTATTTTAAATTGAAACTACAGTCAATGTACCATTTCATAGAAAGACCACAGCCATATCACCCTGTAGCCCAAGACCGATTACTCAATGAAGTTAAGCAGAGCTGAGCCTGGTCAGTACCTGGATGGGAGAACACTTGGGAAAACCAGATTGCTGTTGGTAGTGTTGTTTGTGAAGCCAGCAGGGGGTTCTCAACCTGTGGTCTCTGTGAGTCTAAATGCCCAGTAAACTGAAGGGGACACTATATTGTCAGCGAGCACCATCTTTCGGATGAGACATTAAACCAAAGTCCTGACTCGAGTTCTGTGGTTATTAAAAATCCCATGGCACTTCTCATTAAGAGTAGGGGTGTTAACCCCGTTGTCCTGGCCAAATTCCTTCCATCGGCCCTTAGCCATCATGACCTCCCAATCCTCCCCATCCACCGAATTGGCTATATCACTGTCTCTCCACTCTCCCATTAGCTGGTGTGTGGCGAGCGCACTGACGCCGTTGTTCTGTGGCTGCCATCTCATCATCCAAGTAGATGCTGCACACTGGTGGTGGTGTGGAGAGATGCCTCGTCATGATTGTGAAGCACTTTGGATGATAGCCATACACAATAAATGCATTAAGAGTATGTTGAAGTGCATCTCAAAAAATATACACTCAAGCATGTATTTACAATGAGCCTGGATTGCATAATTTAGTATGGTTATTGTTGTGCCATTGAGACTTTACACTGATATTGACCATATAAAGACACCTTATTTATTTACTTGCAGATATAGGATTTAAGTGACCTTATAAATACTTCTACTACTACTAGTACTACTACTACTACTACTACTACTACTACTACTACTACTACTACTACTAATAATAATAATAATGATAATAATAATATAGTAATGCATCGGCCAGAATAAAAAAAACAGATTTAGAAAGATAATAAAACTAAATAACTTTGTTTTCTGTGATAATATAGTAAGTTTAGAAATATAGTTTATACACTATTATAAAAGTAATTAAAGTGACAGGATTAAAATGTTATTCAGTCATTTCTGCATATGCATTCATTCATGCTTTCATTCATTCATGCATTCAATTAGCACTGTGTTTTTTAATCAGTCACCTTACAACATCTGTTTTGATTAGCTTGACACATTTGAGATGTGTCATTCACAAAAAAAACCTCTTGCTCTTTTTTTATTCGGTGCAGGATCAAATGTCTGGATACGGGAATGTGCTGCATGTGAAAGAAATCTTGAATGATGAATGAAGGTTTGTGACATTAGTCTCCGATTATTATTGCAGTCTTCAGACGGCATGTTGGCTCTTGAACGTCTCATGCTAACTACATTACGAGGGTCGATCTAAGTGCATGGTCGTATTTTACAACTTTTAGGGTCCCCGTCTCAGATTAAGCCTAGTTTTTGGATGAATTTTACATCGTTCTTGCATGCTAGCACACAATGTCCAACAAAATACCATAGTTACTAGACTTATTGATACTGTAGTAAAAACAGTACATTTTCATTAGTGACGCTTGATGTCAGAAAAAGGAAATTAAACCATATGACTTACAGAGGAGGAATCTGAAAGAGAAGCTATTAAAATTGTTTCGAGGAAAATCCCTATGAAAAATGATTATGGTTTTACTCTAGTAAAATAACCTTTGTAACTATGGCTGTTTGGCAGATAATATGGTTGTCGGGTTAGAGACTGTGGTTTGTTTCTTTTTGTTCTCATTTGTATGCGCTTTGGGGTTTTAATACTGTACTATCCTAAAGGTCCAGGGGGAATCTGAATGTCTAATGTTAATTTAAATTTTTAATGTCTAAATTTGAGGAGCAGAAATGTCCAGAATTCATCTGTATTGAAAAACCCTGAAGAGGCAACAGAGCAGTTAACAGAAAAGCTCCAAGCAACCCCAGGCAATCTGAAGAACCGGACAGGGAAAAAAATGTACAAGTGTAAAGAGAAAATTGAGAGATTAAGAAAGAAACTGGACAGCGACCAACGTGGTTTGTAGTCAAACTAGTGCACATAAAAATACAAAAATGATATTTAATCTTATTAAAATATATATTTAAAATGGTTGTTCTGTTTGTAAGTAAAATACTGAGGTATTTTTTTTATTTATTTATTTATACTACTACTACTACTACTACTACTACTACTACTAATAATAAACATTTTCAGTTTGTTAGTGAATTTGTAAAAATATACGGATCATATGTCATAATGTCATGGATTTAGAATGGCATAGTTATAAATAAATAAATAAATAAATAAATAAATAAATAAATAAATAAATAAAAGAAACCTTAATTTTATAACTTGTTTGCAGAAAATATTACAATATAAAATAAAAATATGCAAGTAAATGCACTTAATTATACATATATTGTCCTTTTGGTTATGTTTGTTTTATGCATGAAGCATGGAGTAATAAAAAGTAGATATGCATATAGATGTTTTCTTATATAATTGTATTATACTGAAAAAAAATCACATTTTATCATATTCTTATTTGTTTCTCTTTTATTATAATTATTTACAAAAATGTGTATTAATTAACTTTTTTAATATCAAAAGTTTATTTAAGATTATTGGTTTGGATTTTTACAAGGAATTAGTCTATTTTAGTCCTTATTCAAAATGAAAGATTGAATTGACTTACTACAACCACTTCTTCTGCTTCTAAGAAATGAATAAGGATGTTTAATTATTTCTACCTGTGTTTATTTAATAAAAATATAAAAAAATAGGAAAATTACTAATAATATTTCAAAAACAATTGAAACATACACTGTAAAACCCCCAAAAGTTAAGGTAACAAACTATTTGAGGAAACCGATTGCAACAAACCATTTAAGTTCCAAAACTAATGAGTACTGTGAACTTATTCAATTTGAGTAAATGAAGCTATTTGAGCACAGTAAAACCCAAAAAATGAAGAGAACTCAAACCAACTGAGTACTGTAAAACCCATTAAGTTAACGCAACTCAAACCATTCGAGGAAACCGATTGCTACAAACCATTTGAGTTCAAAAACTAATCTATAAATGTAAGTACTGTGAACTTTCTCTATTTAAGTTGACGTAATGAGGTATTTAATTAACTCATTACCTTCAACACTGAGTTCAAAACTCTTTTCAAATGAGTAGAATTAACCTTTAGTAAAGTTTGAGATAATTACAATCATTTCATTTGATAAAGTTGACTGTGGGGTTTTACAGTGTATTTTTATGCATTGTTATTCTCTCAAGTTGACTTGTCCAGTTGTTTTGATTCATATTTCAACATTCAAAATATATTTGCTAACCCAAATGTATCTTTCTAACCTATACCTGATCTTGCTTTAGGGGTATTTGTTAACCCACCATCATAGAGTAATCCACATCTGCCATCCCAGGTCTTTCACTGCAGCTAAACCAACAATTGTAGGACCTTTATGTGCATCATATTCCTCTCTAAATGAGTCTGTCAGCACCTATACAGAGAACTAAATGAGAATCAGTCAATAAATGATGGGTTAATGAACATGTAGAGCGTTAATACCAGAACCAAACACCTCAGTATTGTATCTGTCTGTTAACAAGCACTGAAAGGTTACATTCAACCTGATAATCATGTTCTCCAGCATGATGACAATGATCCCGTGCTTCGATGGAAACAAAAGCATCTGACCGCCTGTATAGAGTTCACATGGACATTGTCACAAATCTGCTCATTCGATTAGTCAACTATAAATAGTCTAGATATTTCTAATTCTGTGTATGTTCGCTTGCTTACAAGTTTTCAAACACCTGGTTTAAATTAGATTTGAAATCACAGTTTTTTTTTTTAATGCAGCGTCTTAGAGATTAAACAACAACAAGAGAACTTAACCAAAACCGTGAGAACGTATTTCTGTGGAGAAGAGTAATTTATTAAATTCAGAAGTGACACCACTCAAGCCGATACGAGATATTGAATTAATAAAAAGGTCTTTTCAGAGGTAATATGAAGTTAAAGCAGTAGTGCATCAGGACTGCTTGCAACAGAACAGTATCAGTCTTATTACCGCATGTAACAAAGTATAAAATACAGTCATTCTTCAAATCGGTAACTCTTTTATGAAGCACAAATTAAATTTGATTTGATTAAAATTATATTCCGCCAGTCTGACCTTGTAGGCTGCAGTTTAGCTCATACAAATTAAATTTTTCTGCAATAAAAATGATTCATTTGTTGCCAGGCATTGTAAATGTCTTCAAAAAGACGCAAAACCAAAGTGACATCAGGGGTGCTTGATTCATTTGTCACCCAAGGATGCCCCAAACAGGGCAACTGCAGTGGCTAACCAATATTAATGAATCCTGACGCAAGCACAAAATTGCTTGGCAAGAATAATGCTGGGAGATTATTAGTACATTCTGTGTATGCTCCAAATAAACTGAGCTTTCTTTAAACGATGAAATATGAAACCAAACAAATGGACACATCACCTTGAAAGAATAATAATGCATATCTGAAACCTGATTCGCAGAGGGAAAAAAACCTGACAGAATACACTGCAACATAACTCATTTCTAAACATAATTGTTTTAATAACTCATTTCTAATAACTGGTATCTTACCATGATGACAGTAAATAATATTTTACTAGATATTTTTCAAGATACTATCAGCTTTAAGTGTAATTCAAAGACTTAACTAGGTTAATTAGGTTAACAAGGCAAGTTATGGTAATTAGGCAATACATTGTATAATGATGGTTTGTTCTGTAGACAATTGAAAAAAGAAATCCAGCTGCTCGTTAATGCAAACTTCTAATCATCACATGGCAGGAAATCAGTGCATTTAGGCATGTAGAAATGGTCAAGACGATCTGCTGCAGTTAAAACGGAGCCTCAGAATGAGGAAGAAAAGTGATTTAAGTGACTTTGAATGTGGCATGGTTGTTGGTGCCAGATGGGCTGGTCTGAGTATTTCAGAAACTGCTGATCTACAGGGACTTTCACGCACAACCATCTCTAGGCTTTACAGAGAAAGGTCCGAAAAAGAGAAAATGTCCAGTGAGTGGCAGTTCTCAATGCCTTGTTGATGCCAGAGGTCAGAGGAGAATGGGCAGACTGATTCGAGCTGATAGAAAGGCAACAGTAACTCAAATAACCACTTGTTACAACTGAGGAGCAGAGGACCACAACAGCAGCAGAAGACCACACCGGGTACCATTCCTGTCAGCTAAGAACAGGAAACTGAGACTACAATTTGCACAGGCTCACCAAAACTGGACAATAGAAGAATGGAAAATTGTTGCCTGGTCTTATGAGTCTCGATCTCGGCTGTGACATTCGGATGGTAGGGTCAGAATTTGCCATCAACAACATGAAAGCATGGATCCATCCTGCCTTGTATCAACAGTTCAGTCTGGTGGTGGTGGTTTAATGGTGTGGGGGATATTTTCTTGGCACACTTTGAACCCATTAATACCAGTTAAGCCTGATGAATGCCCCAGCCTACCTAAGTATTGTTGCTGACCATGTTCATCCCTTTATGGCACATCATGTCATAAAGCGTGAATCATCCCAGACTGGTTTCTTGAACATGACAATGAGTTCACTGTACTCAAATGGCCTCCAGTCACCAGAGCTCAATCCAATAGAGCACCTTTGGGATGTGGTGGAACAGGAGATTCGCATCATGCAAATCTGCAGCAAGTGCGTGATGCTGCTATCATGTCTATATGGACCAAAATCTCTGAGGAATATTTCTAGTACCTTGTTTGTCTATGCCACGAAGGATTAAGTCAATTCTGAAGGCGAAAGGAGGTTTAACCTAATAACCTAATAAAGTCACCATATGTACTGTACTGTATATATACTGTATATATTTGTGTGTGTGTATATATATATATATATATATATATATATATATATATATATATATATAGGGTCGCTGTACAGTTTATCCAGTGGTCTCCAGAAAAAGAGAATATTCACTTTTTTTAGCATGTATTGTCATATCATAGGTTCCCTGTCGATGGTTAGGTATGGTCCATGTTGATGGGTCTGCAGTCTGTAGCAATCCATTTAGTGATGGAATGAATTCACTTTGCAGTTGTTTTTTTGTTGATAGGCTTTTGCTGCTGCACTCATTCAGTGTTCTTTGACAAGCACTACTGGTTGACGCTGCCTTTGCACTAGGATCTTTGCTAACATCTGCAAAAATATTTTTGGCCTGACGCTGGTACTTCAAAGTTTTTGTGTTTCAGTGAAAGTTCATTTCATCACCACAATAAGTTTACACAGCTTAGGTTTAATCCAAGCTTTCATCTGGAATCCTTTTATGACTATACTTAAGTGATAATTATTGTAATTTAATCAACTTTGTCTCATTTACTGTTTAAAATTCTTATATTGTTTAGTGTTTGGTAGTAATTCTAATGTTTAAATTGTGTTTTCTTAAAAAATGCTTTTATTTTGTAACTAAAATAATTTATTTGCAAAAAAAAAGAAGTTTCACTGATCCCTTTCTCTTGCTGCCCTCTTGTTTGTTTTTCTTTTTGCAAAATTGTTCATTTCCTCCTACCCATTTAGAGTTCACATAAAAAGTTTGGTATCAGACTGAAAGGATGGATCATGTCAGGTAGCCAATAATATACTTACCGTCTCTTTTTGCTCCAGCAAATTGCCTTGCGGTGTATTTCATCCTTTAGCAAGTCGGTCTCCTCATGGGCTGAGCATTCCCGGTATCTGTCAATTATCCTCTCTCTCCGGCATCCGTGTAGCCTCTCTGTCTCCAATCAGCGCTCATCGACGGCCTTCTCCAGTCAAATGTTTGTTATGTTAGCGGCGCTCGCCAACACTCCCAGTCGCCCCCTTAAAACCTCATTCATTTGGCCCCGTCTGACTCAGAGCCCTACTACAACTGCGCTGCGCAAATAATTAAAGGCTTTAGTTAAATACATAGTTGGGGTATTTGGAGACTAGGGGATCTGTAATAACATTTGCCATTATTCACTCAGGCTTTGATTGCCTGACAGAAACAAATTAGGCCCCAGGATTAATTTCCAGCAAAACGTGCCAAGTGAATGCAATTGACTCCAATTAAAGCATGAAAGGACACTAAATATTCAAATCAGCCGAGCCGGTGATGGCGAGCCGATAAAGAATGGTGTGGAATTGTGCCAAGGGAGAAAACCAGCTATTCACGGGCACCTGAGGGAAAAATAACAGGCTCTCATTCAATAAAGAGTAGCTGGGGCAACAGACATGTGTTTCTGCTAACCGAACATGCCCCTGCTGGCGTGTTGTTGTTGTTGTCGGGTCACATCAGCGGCTATTCACAAGCGCTCAGTGTTTTGAGCTCATTTGAATATCAAGGCCACATTAAGACACCTAAGTGGTGATGTATTATACATGCTAAGTGCTTGTTCAAGTTTATGCGGGGACGCGTTTTGTAAAAGGCGGCGATGTCACATACATGAGCAAAATTAACCTGATTAAATAATAATGTCCCAGAATGCAAATTGCAGACTGACGGTGGCATCTGCAAACATTGCGTGCGCACTGCGGGACTGCTTGCAGTTGTGTGTGATTAGTAATGATATAATTAGTCAATTTTGGAAATTGAGTGTGCATTTAAGGGGATTCTTGTGAGATTAATTCACCTAACAGAGTTTTTTTTTTTCTGTTGAACACACACACAAAAAGTTGATTTGAAGAAAACACCTGTAAACGTTGCCTTCCATAGTAGTAAAAAGGCAAGGCAAGTTTATTTATACAGCACATGTCATACACAGTGGTAGTTCAAAGTGCTTTACATAAACAGGAATAAAAGAGACAAGTATCAGAAAAAAAAACTAATAATAAAAGTGTTTTAAAACAGACAAGAACAGATTAAAATGTGTTAAAACAGGTTTAAGAGAATGAAAAAGAAAAGAAAGACATAATAGTGCGATCTGTCGGACGTAGCACAGTGCTCATTTAGTAAAGGTACAGCTAAACAGATGTGTTTTCAGTCTTTATCTGAATGTGCCTTATGTTGGAGCACATCTGATCATTTCTGAAAGCTGATTCCAGCTGCGGGGGTCATAGTACTGTAGCTGAACGCAAATACACCCTGCTTTGACTGAACCCATGGAATTTCAAGTTTATTTTATCCTAAAGATCTTAGTGTTCTGTTGGGTTTGTGTTCAGTGAGCATATCTGTAATGTATTGAGGTCCTAGACCATTTAGTGATTTGCAGACAAGTAATAATACTTTAAAATCTGTTCCGAATGTAACTGGTAGTTTGTGACCTGAGGACAGGTGTGATGTGCTCTTATTTTATGGATCTGCATCTAGCATTCTGTATCAGCTGCAACTGTCTGACTGTCTTTTTGGGAAGGCCGGTGAGGAGTCCATTACAGTAATCCACTCTGTTGGTGATAAAAGCATGAACAAGTTTCTCTATGGCTGCATTTACACTGCAGATCTTGACGGTCAAATCCGATTTTGTGACTATATCTGATTTTTTTTGACGACCCGCTTACATCAACTTTTAAACGTGACTCGTATCCGATTGTTTGCATTTACACAGCACACGGCAAAGACGCATGATCAGCAAAAAAAGAGCGGGCGCTGACTCACAGCTAATAATAAAAGAGCACTCTTTTCTCCATTCCTGTATTTAATCTGTTTGCAGGCTGTTGTTTTTGTATTATTTTTTGACAAGTTGTTTTACTATAGTTTATGGCAGTAAAGTTCTCATCTGGCCATCTTCTTTTAATCTGGGCTTTTTTTTTCAAACAGTAGGCATTTTAATGTAATGTTCATGGTGTGATTTATGCACATATGCAACAGTTTTAGTTTATTGTTTACATGGCGGACATTGCGCTCTCTCTCTCTCGCTAACATGCTTAAATACTTGTGCTACATGACAGTATAAAAGCTTTTTTAGTCCTCATGTATGAGATTTAAGGTTTGGAACTGTGCTGAAGTCTGCTCTAAAATGAAATTGTTAGAGTTGACATAATTCGCTATAGTTTTTAATGACGCTCGACTCGCATTGACAGGTAAAAAAATCCGATCTACCTCCTTACGCTGCAGACACGAGAACACAGATCCGATTTATATCAGATAAGGAAACCCACGCGAATGCAGGGAGAACATGCAAACTTCACACGGAAACACCAACTGACCCAGCCAAGGTTCGAACCACTAACCTTCTTGCTGTGAGGTGACAGCACTACCTACTGCGCCACTGCGTCACTAGGCCTGAATCTGATTTGAGTAAATCCGAATACATATGATTTTTTTCCTGCTTACACGTACATGGACCATATCCAATCTGTGCCACATGGGAGAAAAAAAATCGGAATTGGGTCACTTGAACCAATCAGTGTAAATGCAGCCTAAGTCTTCCCTGGAAACAAAGCATATAATACTTGCAACTTTTTTAAGATGATAGTATGCTGATTTACTTACTGCTTTGTCATGACTACTAAAACTCAGATCTGACTCCAGATTTTTGACCTTTTTTTTTGTTGACTCTTAGAGCCAAGGTACACGTTCACCTTGACAACGTCATCACTGTTCCTAAATGCAATGACTTCTGTTCAAAACAAATGCTATGGAAGTTCAACATTTTTATCTTCTTTTTAGTTCAACAGAAGAAATTCAAAGGTTTTAAACAGGAATAGGGTGGGTAAGTGATGACAGAATCCAAATTTTGTGCTAAACTATCATTAAAAAACTTGATAAATTGTGAAGACAAACTTTAACTTTCATGAGTCTAAAAAAGAAACATAAAAGTGCATCATCATATAACTGTCCTTGACGCTGCTGACAGATGAGAAAATTGGTAGACTAAGTGGGATGAATGTTATTAGTAGAGACACTATGATTTCCTCGCCTCAGGAAACTCGGCAAAAAAGGAATTTACTCTCTAACACACAATTTCAGAGTTTGGCAAATGTTGGATTAATAAATAAAAATTAGGTCTTCAAAGCTAATCAGATTGCTATACATATAAGTAAAGTGGAGATCAACGTAAAAGAACAGCCTACATTTTCCTAAATTTGGAGGCCACTGTTTAGTCACTTAAAGGTATCCTAACATAAGTAAAAGATCCGTTTTTAAAGCAGTTTTCAGTAGACACGAATATTCTGACAGAAAGTCCTTGATGACAAAGTTATTGTTAACAAAGTCGCTACATTTCTGTGAGCTGTGTAAGAAAAGCAGATCATGATCACAGAAGAGCACTCTCTGATGTCTGAGAGACTAGTGATATCTGTGAGAGACTAGTGATGTCCTGTGAGAGATGTCCTTTGAGAGACTAGTGATGTCTGAGAGACTAGTGATATTTGTGAGAGACTAGTGATGTCCTGTGAGAGACGTCCTTTGAGAGGCTAGTGATGTCTGAGAGAGACTAGTGATGTCTGAGAGGCTAGTGAAGTATGTGGGAGACTTGTGATGTCTTTAAGAGATTAGTGATGTCTGAGAGGCTTGTGATGTCTGTGAGAGAGTAGTGATGTCCGTGAAACACTAGTGATGTCTGTGAGAAAGACTAGTGTTGTGCTGTGCTGCAAATTAACTAATGTCCTCCAAAACAAGGGACTTTACATTTCAAACTCATTTTTGATTTTTTTATCAATCAAAAAATTTAGTTTTTTTTTTGTTTCTGTTTGCTTCAAAAATGACAAACAATGCATTTGTTACACTTTAAAACTGACAAAAAGTCAGGACAGCAAATATTTTTATGTTGCTTTAACATATTTTAATAAGTTAATAAGGTTTCAACAATTTTTTTTAAGTTATACAAAGACAACTTAACTTGAAGGTGCAATGTGTAAGTTTGACACCCAGTGGTTGAACTAGGTATTGCACTCCTGGATTAAAACACATTTTCACTCAGCTCCTCTGATGAGTCCACGCAAGCGCAGGTTACCAGATTGACGTAAGTGTACCTGACTATCAATCCTAATGACTGATTTAAGGCTGATTTGAACTATATTCTAACTAAAAGTAAAGGTTCGCGATAGAAGAAATATTTCCCTAACTAAAAGGAGTTTTCATCCTAACACCTGAAATTTCTATTTTAGAAATGCTTCTTTTTCTCACAGGTGAACAACAGGATAAACTAATCACCTTAGGTACACCACATGTGTTTTATTCAGTTTAAATGCTAATAATGGGAGTTTGAATGCCATTTTACGTGACATTTATTGCCACACTACTGAAGGCAGCAGCAGATAGTTTACCTCAGATCTTGAAAATAAAATAAACCGTTTGAAATTGAACTTTAGAACTGTGACTCAGTGCAAGCTAATATATATCAGCGATTCAGCATGTACATTTAATCATCTTAAAGAGGTTTAATATATATTAATTCGATTGTAAACCTTACCATTTCAATGCAGTATTCTGTGCTTCTGAATGGCTGTATTTAAATTTCTATCTTGCTTATCACTTTCGTCAGGTAGCATGTTCTTAGGACACCAGGGTTACAATGTAACATGCTCACCTAATGTTTACATTCAGAATATTTATATTATTTTCTAATTAAAAACCTCATGTGGAACTCTGAATCTTCATCTCATTTCAGAGTCTGCTACTGTCCACTAGAGGTCACATTTTGGTCACGAATGCATAATTTGAGAGCCTTCCTGACTGAATGAAAATGAAATATGTGGTTTTCCAGCAAGTCAACCCGGGGTGCTGAAATATAATTGACTAAAGTGGCAATGGACTTAAAAAGTTTAAAAAGGTTAAAAAGGTTAAAAAGACCAAAACAAAGACAGCCATTCCAGCACTTAAAGCACTTTTTTTAAAAGCAGAATATCTGACTTAAGCATTGTTTTTTGCAGATAAACAAGTATGTTCAATTAGCATGTTTCTTAAGCAAACATATTATGGTATTTTTATGCTTTAGAAGAGTCAAAAACTTATATACAGCACCTTTAATATTTTTAGTTAGTTTGTTTGATGTAAGCTGATTTGTAAAGTTAATTTGATTCAACTAAAAAAGTTAGGTCAGCAAGATTTTTTTTTTTTTACAGTGTACAGCATTTTTAGCTGTTTAAAGAGAATAAATGGTTGTAAAAATGTACCAAAGTGTAAATCCAGCTAATTATGTTCTTGATTTGTTTTAGCTTTAAATTGTCTTTATATCTGGAGTCAACCTGTTGTATGTCGGTCAGGTCCTCAGTGTTCAGAGTTGGATTTGTAGAGCTAAGAGTCAGGTTCCATGCTGAAGTTGAGCAGGTGTAGATGAAGCTGGCCAGCCGAAGGGAAGAATAGTCTGTGGATCTCTTGTGTGAGTATTATCAGATGGTTGAAAGAGTCTTCAGACGTGTGGTTGAAGAAAATTTGGCCTTGAGATGTCCAGCTGAGCCGGACACATGCTGGACATCAGTCCTTTTAACAGACGATTCTCTGATAAGATGTGTGAAATAGCCTGTTCTGAGTGCAGAGACCTTAATGCTTTCTAAATCCTTGAAAAAATTATAAATAACATTTTGAAATATATTTGTTACCATGTTTCATAGAGCCATGTGACAAAAGTTCTTCTTTTTTCAATTTCTTTCTTGTATCAAATGTGAGTAAAAAATGAAATTGACAAGTATTCTATATGAAGGTATATAACTTTTTATTATTAATTTTAACAATGAATGAGAACACTATGTTTTACCTTGATTTTATTTTTAGCTGCAATCTGCAAAGCTGCAAGTGACATGCTGCACTGTGATCAGTTTAGTAAAATAAATAAATAAATATAGATTATGTTCATGAATTAATGCTATTAAATAACACCAACAACAACAACACTAATAATAATAATAATAATAATAATAATAATAATAATAATAATAATACAATTCTTACAAAAAATATAAAATACTTTAATGTTCAGCAGTATTAAAGTGATTTTTTTGTATGTATGTTTAATATTTATAATTAGATTTAACTACAACCACTATAATATAATATAATATAATATAATATAATATAATATAATATAATATAATATAATATAATATAATATAATAACAAGCAACAACGATCTATTTCTTTCAGATCCCTGGACTACTACACATCTGTCATTGAACTGGACTACAAATACCATCATGCACCTCACACACGCACACACGCACACACACACACGCACACACACGCACACACACGCACACACACACACACACACACACACACACACACACACACACACACACACACACACACACACACACACACACACACACACACACACACACAAGTTCCTGATTTCCCCTGATGACACACACACAGCTGGTAACTCATAATAATTATGATATAATAGAATAGAATAGAATACAATAGAATAGAATATTGTCACAAGCTCCAGTGATCTAATCCTTGTATATCACTGGAGTACTACACATCTGTTACTAAACTGGACTACAAATACCATCATGCACCTCACACACACGCACACACACGCACACACACACACATACACACACTTACTTTACTGAGTGTTGTAACTTTTTCGTGTCTTGTTTGTCCTTGTCGTGTTTCCTGACCTTTGTCTTGTATATTGTTTTTGCTGTTAGCTGCCCGTACCAATATCTTCATCTGTGACCCGACTACCCTTTTGGATTGAACCCTTATGTTACTGTTTGTTCTTGCTTGGCTTGTGACCATTGCCTGCCTGACTACTCTTATGTGGATCCTCAACTTCGCTGTCAGCATAATATAATATAATATAATATAATATAATATAATATAATATAATATAATATAATATAATATAATATAATATAATATAATATAATATAATATAATATAATATAATATTGTCACGATCAACAGCGATCTTATTCTTACAGATCCCTGGAGTACTACACATCTGTCATTGAACTTGACTACAAGTACCATCAATCACCTCACACACACCAGTTCCTAATTTCCCCTGATTACACACACACAGCTGGTAATTCTTCATAGACTGATTTCTCTGACTTTATATTCACCTCTCTCTTGCACACACTTTACTGAGTCTTGTTGTTGTAACTTCACGAAGCGTTTCTGTGTCTTGTTTTTCCTTGTCATGTTTCCTGACCCTTGTCTTGTATATTGTTTATGCCATTAGCTGCCTGTATCGATCTCTTCGTCTGTGACCCGACTCTTTTGGATTGCCCTTTATATTACTTTTTGCTCCTGCTTGTGACCATTGCCTGCCTGACTACTCCTATGTGGGTCCTCAACTTCATTGTCAGCATCCCTCAGTTACTAAAATGTCATGGATTATTACAATATCATGTTAATAAGAATTGAAAATGTGTTTTTAATCACATATAGTACATACTCAGAGCTGGAAATTATTTTTATGGCAGATAAAAAGTCTCCAGATGTTTCAGTCTCTTAATGTATGATTAAAAATAGTCTGTTAACAAGCAAATGAATATTTTATTTCCATGTTTTCCGTTTGTTTTTAGACTGCTGGTGCAAAATTGTCATATACTAGAGAGTTACGCTTCACACATATAGAATAAACACAAACACACGCAAGCAGGAAGTACAGCTCACCTTAATGATGGGCTATGTGATTGTGGCTATGTCCGTGTGTGTGTGTGTGGTAATGATGCGATGCCGGCTGGGCTGTCTGTGGAGAACTCCTCATTTGCAGTCTGGGAGGCCTTTGTTGTTTTGTGCAGACAGTGTTGTTACGCATGCAGGAATGTCTCATTAAGAATTAACGTGGGCATCCTCAGCAGCGACAGAAGAGAGCGAGAGACAGATCAATCCCCACCCCGAAGCCAAGCCGGCCCTCCAGCCCGAGCGCCTTGATTATCAGGAGTCATTTGAAACCTCCCCATTTGTCCACAGCATGCTGGTTATGATCTCATTGTGAAGCATGCAGGGCTGACCATCTCGCTACCAATCGCTCATTACACCAGCCGCTGCCGATAAACACCCCGTTGCTTATTTTTGGCGGATGTGTCCGTGCTGGCGTTTTTGAAGACTCCTCAAGGCATGCAAAATAATTGTTATGTATTCCGTCTGGATTTGTCCTTTTCTCCTTAGATCTACAGTGGAGTCTATAATTTGGTGTCAGACGGTAATGTCTTATTTGAGTGCTTTTGAGCCCGCTCAGGTTGCTGTGTCTCGTCCATGCATAAGATCGCTTCATCGTTTTATCCTCTTGTCTGTGTTCATTCCCTGGTGTCAAGGCAACAGTTTGGGTTGATGAGATGAGCCTGGATGCTCTATAACTTCAAAGCCTTGTGGAGAGCGGCACGCCGTATCGATTTCCCCAGTGTTTAAAATGTAAAACGTAAAGATATCAGCGCCGTTTGATTGGAATCGGTGTTGACCGGCCATAAGTGATGGATTGCATTTGAAAATCTCCATCTGGTGGTGGAGAAATCAGAGGGAATGGAGGATGTGGCAATGACCGTGAGAGTTCAAGTGGGTGATTGAACCGTTTGAAGGCAGCAGGACCGAATCAAACCAGGAGAAGAGAGCGCCATCGAGGAACCCTTCCAGACTTCAACAGCATAGGTGAAGAGAGCGGCCCTGCCCCCTTCCCACTTCACAAGAATGCCACGAGCCCTTGGCATGGATGAATCGCATTCAACCACCAAGACCTTTTTTTTTTCTCTTCTTCTGACCCATTCATGCACTCCAACTCACGAGTGCACTATTGTACAGATGATCGATCGAGGACCTTCTCGTTAAATGCATTTTCAACAACTTGGAGTTGGATTTTCAGCTTTCTCCAGGCAATGATGTTGTGCTAATGCAAATATCTGAAACATGAACTCTTATTTTGGATCAGAAATTTGTTCATCTTTGAAACACTAATGAAGATTTTTTTTCAACCAAATTAAATATTTATGTCCCTCCATTGAAAGCCTCTAATCACACGAAATTCTAATGCTTCAAAAAGGATGTGTTGGTTGATTGTGTCACAAATGAACAGGTTTATATTTGTTTTTGCTTACCCTGGCTCATTGGAAATATGCGTCTCAGCCTACGTATTTGCAAAACGTTAAATATGTTGCTACCGGTATGTTTTGTTGCACAGTTCATGTGGATTTCATTAATCCACCTGAGGGCTGTTTTTGTTTTTGGTACCATAGACTGTAAAAGATATGTATGTAGTATCTAACGTCACCCATAGGTAGGCCCACACAGAATCTGCGCGCACAGAAATCCACAGATTTTTAGCCCATAACTGAGTTTATGTATTTACTTGTGTAAATGTGTGTATAGTTAAATTTATTTAGTTTTCAAATTAATTTAACTAATATTGTTGTGATATAAAAATAGTAATATTGAAATACAATTTGTAAATTAATATTTACTGTCTTTTAGTAGATGTATATTATATGAGAGACTTGCTTTGTGTACCAAATAAGTGGATCGTGTTGGATTTGCATCGTAAACATTAAATAAAAGTAAAAAATGTATAATTTTCTATTTCAAATATTACGTTTTTAGTTATGAAACTTCTAATATCATGCTGCATAAAGCCGCAGATTTTTCACAAAATTCTCTGCAGAAATTGCAAATAATATCTGCAGCTTCTGACTGGCCGTACCCATAGGTTACTGAAGAGTGCGATTGAAACTACAAGTAGGCGTGGCCAACTCTCGCCATTTAGTTTGCACGTCACAGATGCCTGCTAGCATTTTGCTTAGACAGGCTTTTCTTTGGGAGAAACGCTTAGTACTTCATTATCTGCAACTCGTTTTTGTTCTGATCACATGTGCTTGGTTGTGTACTATATCAATAAAGGGTTTTGTCTTTTAAAAAGCACTGTTGTAACACATTGAGCCACTATGCATTGTTTTTATGATGTTTTTCTACAGGAGGAAAGTGTGAATTACTTCCAAACACTTCAAATATAGTCTGTGTTAGTAAATGCAAGGCTATTTATGAAATCCAGGCATAACAATGTATGACAACGTTTCAGATGACAGTTCTATAGCCTACATCTAATCAATCTGTCAGATTCTGGAGTGCATTACAGGTCTAACGAAAATTCTAAATGATAAAAGATCTTAAATAAAACAAATACATTTATAGAGATGGTATTTAAGTGTATAATTTCACTCACCTGGGAAATGGAGGCCACGTGAGCACGATTAAGTGCACAGCATGCCATATTATCTGATAATTGTAGGAAATAATTCAAAACGACAGTTGACTGTGTAAAGCCACATGAAATAAAATAAAAAATATAATGTATATGCCAAGTTCAGCAGTTAATCAGCTGAAATTAGGTGAGGTGAAATGACGGCAGCCAGCGAGACCTAGCTGTCACTCAAGTGGCCACGCCCTTAACTCATGCAGACTTAATATAACTTAATATAAAAGAAACGGATGAGTTATAAAAGTTCACCCCCTCACAGTTGTCATGAAGGGTAATAATATCTATATACAACAAAATAGTTTTTTTCTGTGGTAAAGTTGGCCATTTTAACATTGGGGTCAATAGAAATGTGCCCTATTATGGAGCCAAGACTTGCGGAATTTCGCTGAATTGCAGTTTTAGTTGCCGCTTATTTTGTACGTTTTGTTGTACATGTTGGTGCACGATTCTGATACACGTCCTTCTTACACATCCACGAGAAGGCAGGGCTTTTCACCAACCGAACCACTGACCTAAATCCAAACTCTAAATTCAACCAATGATGTTTTCAAAAACAAAGGTTTGAGAAAAGTGCACTGTGACCACAAAGTTATCTCTTTTGCTGAACTGTGCTTGACCGAACATGAACCCATCAGCAAGAAAGATGCAAACATATTCGATCACAATTCATACACACAGAATTCTGATATTTATTTGGTGGTGTTCTCGTGGGTTTCCTCCAGGTGCTCTGGTTTCCCCCACAGTCCAAAAACATGCGCTATAGGTAAATTGTATAAACTAAATTGGCCGTAGTGTCTGTGTGTAAATGAGTGTGTATGGGTGTTTCCCAGTACTGGGTAGCAGCTGGAAGGGCATTCGCTGTGTGAAACATATTCTGGAATACAGGGCTGGACTTAACCAATAAGCAAGGTAAGCAGTCGCTTAGGGCCCTGGGAAATTAGGAGACCCCGACCATTGCCAAGAAGCTTATTTTAATCATATAGCTTTTTTAAAAAAAATAAATTTACCCTATATATGTTGTAAATCTGTCTATAACCATTAAGATTTTAATGTTAAAAACTGTGGTCCCCATGAATACTGGAACTTTACTTAATTTGAATTTAATTTTACACATTCAGAAGATAAAAGTTCCACTCACTTGAAATAATTTTTTAACATGCTATTTATAAAAAACAAAACAAAAAACAAACAAACAAACAAAAAAAAAAACAACAACAACAATGAATATATATGAATGAACAAATGTACAGAAAAAATATCTATAGAGAAAGAGGGTGTTTTGAGTGTCAGTGCTAGGGCCCCATAACTGAAATTACTTAAGGCCCCCCAAATCACTAAGTTCGTCCCTGCCGCAATACAGTAGTTGGCAGTTTATTCCGCTGTGGCGACCTCTGAATTAAAAACTAAGTTGAAGGAAAATGAATGAATGAATGATTGATGTGTCCCTGTAAATATTATTAGTGTGAAAATGAACAAAAGATGTTGGTGTCTTACTGGCCCATAATGTTAATTTTACTGTACCTAGAAAATGCAGTCAAACATATATTGAAGTATGTTTTTGCAGATTCACAAACTTTTGAGCCAAATGTTGAACCAAATGAGGATTTTTCTGATCTTTAATCTAATATTGTGAACTAAGCTTTAACAGTTTACATACTGTACACT
Organism: Danio aesculapii; assembly: GCF_903798145.1. Lineage (NCBI taxonomy): Eukaryota > Metazoa > Chordata > Actinopteri > Cypriniformes > Danionidae > Danio > Danio aesculapii. Next base: position 18,808,918 of record NC_079458.1, read on the forward strand.
ATAAAAAAACCCGTAATTTAATGTTTTTCTTCTGGCAGCTGGGGTGCCGGAAAAAAACGTAAAATAACGACCGCTAAATTACAGAAATTTACTGTAAAATAACAGACATTAAATTACAGGAAATTTCCTTAAACTTCAATTTCTGGTAAATTTCTGTGCTTTAACATCTGCTATTTTATGGTAAATTTCTGTAAGTTAGTGGTCGTTATTTAACTTTTTTTTTCTTTTTAACGCCACCCCAGCTGCCAGTAAAAAAATGTAAAATTAAGGATTTTTTTTTTACAGTGTACATACTGTAAAGAAAGAAAACCTACTTAAATTGATATGATTCCATTTTCTTTTTTTGAAAAAAGTTGCAAACTGTATATTTTTTATTTTTGTCTGCGTTTTATCTTATTGCAGAACATCAAAAGTAATTAGATTGTGTCTGAATTAAATCATCACATTTAATATAAGCGGTTTCATCACATAAAAAGATTGACCATGCAGTGTTTTGGTGATTGAAGTCACGTGCTTGTAATTGCTTGTGTAATATAAAACAATTAACAGCACATTATTAAATAAATACATGAAATAAAACATATTTTATTGAAAGGCAAGCAATTAAACATCTTCTGCTTGTGATCAGATTAATCAAAATGCATTTTAAGTTTTGAAGGGACACAATGACTAAGTAAAGTTTATTTATAAACCAATTTTGAGAGGATCACGTGCTTATGATTGACAATCAGACGATTCCTAACTCAGCATAAATAACCAAAGCATCTTACCTTTAGTCATCTTCATCTTGAAGAGTCCCCCCTCCCACCCCCTCTCCTCCTTTTTTTCTCTGTAGGGCAGCACGGCAGCCCAGTGGCTAGCACTGTGACCTCACTGCAAGAATGCCTCCTGTTCGGGTCTCTACCCAGCCAGTTAGCATTCCTGTGTGGAGTTCATGTTCTCCCGGTGCTCGCGTGACATGAGACATAAGTAAATTGACTAAACCAAATCAGCACCATAGCCAAATTCCACCAGCAACACACCCTCATAGCAATCCTTAAGCAGCAGGAGGGAGGGGGTTCTCGAGGTCTACCTGAGCTCAAACTCCCCTCAAGCCCTGCAAACGAGAGGGAGCCCCATGAGGATATCATGAGCTCAGGGCTCTCTCCCGGGACAGCATGCCAAACTAGCTTGTTAACAATCATCAGCTAAGTGTGAACTCTTGAAATGAAGTTTATAAATATGATAATAATAAATGATTTGGCTTTTATTCACAAATAAACATTCATCAACATTCAAATTTGTTTGCTTGCTTGAAACGTGAGAACCAATGAGATTCATTCTTATGTGTCGCACAGCACATTTCAGCATATGCAAGAACCAATGAGGTGTGTTCCTGCATGTCAAACACAGAAATGCTAGAGCTTCTGTTTATTTTTACAGATTGTGTTTAATATTTTAATAAACAGCCATTTTAAATCTGGTTGTGATTTAAATATACCGTATTAATATATGAATATATTAAATGATATAATAAATTAAACTGCTTCATTTTTATAGATTTATTGTTTGTACTATTTACAACCTTTTAAAGCCTCAAAGTTGTTGGTGAATACAGGCTTTCAATGTATAAACAGAAATCTTTCACATTTGATTAATTTGCCTTCATTTTCCTTTGATTAATTTGAAGACTAACTAATTTCTCATGGGTTTGCAACAACATGACAGAATTGTACATTCTTTTTTTTAAAATAACTCTTCTGGAGTGTTTTGCCTGCGCCGAGGTAGATCTGTCATTGACGCGTGTTTTCCGCTGCTCCTTTACATGAGTTTTGTGACCTCAGTGGTTTGAAGCTGTTAGCTGGAGGTGTTTATTCTGTTGCATTAAGGCCACCTGGGCGTTAAAATAAGCCGAGGAATAATACATTACATGCAGGAATATAACTTTATGCCGCAGCCTGCGCCTATCCAGCAGAAACGGCAGCCGCTGATTGGCTGGCAGTGACATGATTTATGATCCTGTTTTGCGCATCAGCGGCACAGGGTTTGCCGTGGCGAAGGCCTGCTGGAAATGATACATGGCATTCTAATTGAAGAATCCTCGGCACGTCCTTCCTACAGTAGGACTGTTTAAATGTGGACGCTGTTAATTCGGGAAAGGTGAAAAATCGCCTCTTAATGGGGTGAATGATGGAGGTTGAGCAGTCGGCGGTAGGCAGCGTTCATGATGCATATACAGAAATGACTGTAGAAGAGCAGAACTCTTTCTCTGAGCGCTATCAATGCGTGGCAGACCTCTGTTTGAATCATAGGGTTTAGAATGCTGCAGACACTCTTGAAGTATGACTAAAGAAGCTGGATAAATGGATTTGACCAATGATCTTTTTAAATGTGTTGCATTACCTGCAAATTAGCTTTATTAACATGATCAAACTGTTGACCATTAACACCTGTTTCTGTTTTTTTTACAATACATTATGTATACACAACAACAACAACACCAACAACACAATAATAATAATAATAATAATAATAATAATAATAATAATGTAATAATAATAAGAATGTAATAATAATAAACATATAACATATAATAATAACTCATTGGTAACATTGTCAGGCCAGTGTCCACTTACACTGTTTTAAACACCTTTTACATTTTTTAAAGGTTTATTATTATTATTATTATTATTATTATTATTATTATTATTATTATTATTACTTATTTTGTTTTAATAATTACAAATATTTTGCATCAGCTCTGAAGCATGATATTTTTAAAATTTGTTTAACAAAAGACTGTGATTTTGACTAATGTTAGTACAAAAGTTTTTTCTTTTATTATAATTATAAAAATACTTATTAACTGTTGATTATAGACCATAGACTGTAAAAGTTAAACACCAAATTAAATACCTTTACAATTATTGTATATTTACTGTTATTATTAGTAGTAAATGTTATTATTATTATTATTATTATTATTATTACTTATTATTATTATTATTATTATTATTATTATTACTTATTTTGTTTTATTAATTAGACACATTTTGCATTAGCTCCGAAGCATGACATTTTAAAAATTTGTTTAAAAAAGGCTAATTGACTAATTGAGGTTTTAATTCCCTTTTAATTATTTTAGTCAAAATATTCAGTTGTTTTATTAACTATTGATTATTAACTGCTGAATATAGACTATAGACTGTAAAGTTAAACACCAAAATTAACTACCATTACAATTATTGTATATTTATTATTATTATTATTATTATTATTATTATTAGTAGTAGTAGTAGTAGTAGTAGTAAATGATATTATTATTATTATTATTATTATTATTATTATTATTATTATTATTATTATTATTATTATTATTATTATTATTATTACTACTTATTTTGTTTTATTAATTAAAAACATTTTGCATTAGTTCTGAATCATGAGATTTTTAAAATTTGGTTAAAAAAAGACTAATTGACTAATGTAAGAACAAAAGTTTTAATTCCTCTAAATTATTATTATCAAAATATTTTTAGATGATTTTTTCAGTAACTATTGATTATTAACTGTTGATTTTATGATTTTAGACCATAGACTGTAGACACCAAATCAACTACCATTACAATTATTGTTTATGTATTATTATTAGTAGTAGCAGAAAATGTTATTATTATTATTATTATTATTATTATTATTATTATTATAGGTCTCTTTGAACTGTAGTTATCATAAAGCTGCGTTAATATAAATAACGTAAATGTATTAATGTTGCAAATAATGAAAGTATGCAAATATAAATCATTATAGAAATGTTGTGTTTGAGTAAATAAAACAAATACAAAATGTAATTTTGGCAGGAAGAAGACAAAAAAGATGGCATGTTTTCAGTTTAATTACCAAAGTAAAACTATAGTGCTCGTTCTGTGCCCATACTCACTGTCAATGTTCATTGTTCCCTACATTAGCACACTACTATAGTCCAACTGAAGGACTGAATGAAAATTCAAGCACTCAGTACACAGGAAAGGAAGCAGTTTTTACTTGTGCTTTGCTGGTTGATAAATCATTCAAATGGATTACAAAATTTCTAATTCTTTGGTCAGATTCTGTGATTGTTATTTTTGCGAGCTGTCTGAAACAAGTATTTTGATTTCTGTCATTTATTTTTTGATGTGTAATATATTTTCAGTGCCTAGCTGTATTTTCATTCATGTTATTTTATATCTAATTCTATAAATTCATGTTAAACACTACTTTAAGACATTGTTCACAGCTATAGAATATTGAATAAAAATTTGGTGGTATTTTTTGTGCTATAATTTAAGAGCAGTCTGGTCAATTTTGACCGGTAACACTACTATAGGCGGTAGGATGTGAACATGACAGGAAGGCAACCAAATGACGGATTTGTTGTTCTGACCATTTTCTTTTTTCTATTTGCTGAAAATAAAATACAATATAAGAATAGAAAAGAAAACTCGAAATGTTTTTATTTGAAATTTGGAATAAATGTTATCAGATCTTTACACGATTAAACAAATATTAAGATTTTACTCAAACCCAAACCTAATTATAAGTCCAAGTAACTCCAAAGAAAGGCAGAATTTTAAAGTGGCCTCTTAATGTTTTTATGGAATACATTACTTTTTATATAATATTACTTTTATATAAAACGACAGCGTGTATAGGATTTATATGCTAAATAATCATTAAAAATATGAACGATTATAAAATGTACTTTACATATAAAATATAAAAGGCTCTTACAATAATGTTTAATATTGCAGATAAGCACAAAATTAGAGAATCTGCTCTCTCATTGTAATGCCACTTCTTCCTGTAATATACATTTTCATTGCTCCATCCTCCTAATGTTACAAGGTCTGCAAGAAGCGTGATTCTGTCCATTTCACTGCAAGTTATAAATTTTAAATATGATAGAATTATCAGTTAGCTGTTCAGACTGAATCCCCGGAGTGGCCCGGTGCAAAACTCTTTTCCAATACAACCAGATTACAGCAGATAATTGTGTTACAGAGAGTATTGATTGAAAAATTGTTGTACTCCGGAAACATCTAAACACACAATTTCTCTGCTCTCTTTATTGCGCTCCGTCCTACAATGGCCCCTGTATTCTGAGATGCACCTCTCAGAGAAGGAGGAGAAAAAATATGAATTATATATGTATTGTAATAAAAGAAAATCTCGCGTTG